>NC_035109.1:51382470-51715816 GCF_002204515.2 Aedes aegypti | reverse complement strand
GACGATAATCTCTAAATATCTTTCTGGCAACATTTGCAGGGTGCCGGTACCAATGGTTGTAATGTACCAGTAGATTGGACTATGGAACAAAACGTACATTTTTCGATAAAAACGACATGTGCTATTTTTAGTGAAAAGATCGTTTCTAGTTTAGTCGATTTGCCAAATTTTAGCTTTTTATTTTATGAAAAAGTCATAAAAATTAAATAACTTTATGCAAAAAATTTGCTCCCTTGCACCAGTAGATGCCGTCGTGTTCCATTAGTGGAATGGATGTATAAAAATTAAGAAAATCCCCAAAGAATATCATTCGAAAGTATTAATTGCTGTTCCGAGGAAAAATGTTAAACCTATGTAAAAATTTACCATTTTGTTTAAAATTCCTTGTATCATTCCCGAACGTCTACTACTGGACTGCCCATAACTGCATATTTGTAACATTCGACAAAAGTAGGCATTGAGTAAATGTGATACCAAGTTTGCATTTTATTGCAGTATGGAAGGGAACTAAAATTTCAAAAAATCACTGAGAATTCAAAAGTGCTTATTTGAGGCTGAAATTTTGTACAACTCATATCGCATATTGAGTGAATAGTCAGAAAAAAAAATCTGATACAAATTTCGTTGCTACTGCATTATGACGCTCATGTATAATCTCAATGTGACTGTTATGCGGTTACAATTGCCAATGTGACAAAACAACTTGGTATTTTTTTCGAATTTCCTAGAACAATCTCACAGATTTCAGTAAGTTGATCGAATGTATTAGTCATTTGATGACTCTCCCCGGTGTTAACTCGAAATTGTCAAAAATGTCGAATGTGACTGTTATGCAGTTATGGGCAGTGGAGCACTAGCGCAACTACTGAAACACGTGGGATGCTGACTCCATTGCCGTTTTCAAAAAAATCATAGCACGTCTAGTTTTTGAGATATTGAATGTTTAAAATTCAAAATTTGACTATTTCAGCCAACTTGCATGCAAGTTTGCCAGCTTGTATGGCCATTTACTTGCTTAATTTGCCACAGAATTCAAACTGCATGTGTATAACAATACTTATCAACAAAGTTCATAATTCTTTTCGATACTCAAAAGTTATTTTTTGATGGTTTCAAAAAGTACTGTATTTTGCCATATAAGAGAAACGAAGAATTTTTCATGGATGCTGTAAGCATGTTAGAAAAATCTATTTAATTCAAATTTAAACGTGCAATTTCAACCAAATTATATCTCAAATGAAAGTTGACATCCTATTTTGCATGCTTGGTGGATTAGATTACAAAAACGTTTGATAAATCATACTTTAAATTTCATGTAAACATCACTGAAAACAGTGTTTTCTACAATTTTTGTTACCGATGATATCAATGGTTCAATCGCCGCGACTTGATGTGTCAGTGAATCATCGATTTGTTTTCGGCGAGAATTAACGTACAAATAAATTGCCAGATTGTCCGGACGTTTCGGTCGTTTTACTGGCCTACGACCATCTTCTGCGGACTCTAAAATATATTTTTTAACATTTAGAACACATCAAAAACATAAAATTAACACCTTACAATCTTCTAGCCGTTTGTTTACAGTTGGACGGCCATAACTTTTACAAACATCATAATACATAAATTTCTACATACAACATACATACAAATATCTTCTGGTCATGTGTTGGTAATAGATTTAAGCTTAGTTATAATAGAGTTGTACGCCGTCTTAAAATTGGCAGAGTCTTTCTGTTTGTTTACAACATTAGCATCGCCTCGTATCTTAATGTGAAAAGTTTCTGTTAATAATCTAGTGTAGCTATTTGTAACTTTGTCAAGTATTTTTGTCTTGTCAAAGTCGAAAATATGTCCTTCTTCTATAGTGTGTTGTGACAATCCTGTACCAGATATGTTTTTTGTTTTTACATTATACTTATGTTCACTTAGACGTTTACACAAAAATTGACTTGTTTCACCAACGTACGATTTTTCACATGCTCCACAAGGAATCTCATATACTACATTTATGTTTTTGTCTTTAGATATTTTGTCTTTAGTTTTTGTAAATAGTACATCTTTAATTTTGTCAACTGGTTTATAAGCCACCTTAGAGTCGTGTTGTCTTAGATATCTAGATAGTTTTTCACCTAGTCCTTCAATATATGGTATCGTTATAAATTTGTTCGTAGCGTTTTCCTTGTCTTGTAGTGTATTGTACATTTTGTGTAGTCTTTCCCTAATAACTTTTTCTACAAGGAAACACGGGTAGTTGTTTCCTGTGAGAATTTGTTTAACCGTTTTCAACGTGTTTACCCGATACTTAGCATGAGTTAACTTTAAGGCTCTATCTGTGCTATTATTGTATTGTTTTTGTGTATGAAAGGACTAACAGAGGTAATCTATTACCAACACATGACCAGAAGATATTTGTATGTATGTTGTATGTAGAAATTTATGTATTATGATGTTTGTAAAAGTTATGGCCGTCCAACTGTAAACAAACGGCTAGAAGATTGTAAGGTGTTAATTTTATGTTTTTGATGTGTTCTAAATGTTAAAAAATATATTTTAGAGTCCGCAGAAGATGGTTGTAGGCCAGTAAAACGACCGAAACGTCCGGACAATCTGGCAATTTATTTGTACGTTAATTCTCGCCGAAAACAAATCGATGATTCACTGACACACAATTTTTGTTACCTGTAGCCCCAAGGGTAACTCAAAGAGTCCTCCAGTAATTTTTCCAACGATTTCGCTATGCATCCTCCAAAATTTCCGCCCTGGACATCTTGGGTTTTTTTTAGAATTTCCTCCAAAATTATCGTTCAGCATTTCATCGTTCAGGAATTTCCATCTTCCATCAAATATTCCTCAATTTTCCTCAAAATTCTTCAATGATGTTTTGCTAAGCATTGTTACAGGAATGTCTTCGATGAAATGTCAAAGATTTTTTCACATTATTGGAGAAATATTTAAAAGACATATGAAATGTTTTTACAGGACATCTTAAAGCAACATCTGATGAAACTTCGTTAATTTTAAAATAATCCTTGATTAACTTTTTGCAAGGAACTCTGAACGAACTATGGGCTTCTATGGAAGTCTTGGAGATGAATTGATAAGATAATTATTGCAAAAAATAATCCATCGTGTTGGGGTACCACCCTATGTGCCTTTGATCACGGCTGTCACCCGACAGCGAGCCCGACAGATGTCAGCCAACCGGATACTGAGTGGTACTTGTCATCTAGGCAATCGTAGCAGTACACGCCGGTCGCACATTTTAATTCGTTTATTGTATTTAGAAGTACCGTTAATAAATCATATTTGTTTGTTACGTTAATCACTCTCGGTTCACTCTCACATCGTAACAAAGTGGCGACGAGTCGGTAAAAGGTCGCACCGATTGTTTTTCTCGCGAAAATCGTCGTAAAAACGTCGCGTCGTTTGCAGCTTTGTATTCGCCATGCCAACGCCATTGCCACTCGGTCCAGCAGCGCAGGCAGCTGGTTCCAATACGGATTAACCATTCAAGGAAACCATCCTGCAGCTGCTCAACAATCAGCATACCTTGATGACCCGAATGGTAGAGCAGATGGCGAATATACAGGGCAACGTCCAAAACACCAGTCGGAACGAGCTGGTCCTAGATTCCCTTGCGAGCAATATCACCGAGTTTTCTTACGATCTAGAGAACGGTTGCTCTTTCGACGCATGGTTCTCTAGATATGCGGACCTTTTCGAAAAAGACGCTTCCAAACTGGACGACGACGCAAAGGTGCGACTGCTGCTTCGCAAACTCAATCCCGCCGCACACGAAAGGTACACTTCGTTCTTCTCCCCAAGCTGTCGAGGGAATTTTCTTTCGACGAAACGGTTGCCAAACTAAAAACCATCTTTGGTAGCCCTGTTTCCACCTTCCATCGCCGGTACCAATGCCTGCAAACGGCGAAGGATGAGAACGAAGATTTCATCTCCTACTCCTGCAAAGTCAACCGTGCTTGTGTCGACTTCAAACTACAGGAGCTCAAAGAGGACCAGTTCAAGTGCCTTATTTTCGTGTGCGGATTGAAGTCACCCAAGGACGCTGATATTCGGATGCGCCTGCTATCGAAGATCAACGAAACGCAGGACATAACGCTGGAGAAGGTAGTGGAGGAATGCAAAAGTTTAATCAACTTGAAGAAAGACACCGTACTCATCGGCAGTCAGTCTGCCTCCACCGCTGGTGCTGCTGCAACTCATGCTGTTCGTGCCAATTCTCCCAACGGCAACCGCCGTAAGAAGGACAGGTTTGGTGGCAGCAAATCCGACACGCCGAAGACGCCGTGTTGGTCATGCGGCGGTATGCATTTCTCCAGCCAGTGCAGTTTCAAAAGCCACAAATGCCGTGACTGTGGCCGCATCGGCCATAAAGAAGACTATTGTTCCTGTTTCGCATCCAAGCCAAGCTCCAAGAAGAACAAGGGGAAGCAGCAAAACAAAAACCACGCAGCCAAGATCGTGACCGTGAAAAATGTGAATCGCAGCCGGCGTTACGTGGAGACGGCAATCAACGGTGTTCCAGTCGATTTGCAACTGGACTCTGGCTCGGACATAACGATCATCTCTAAGCAGAACTGGATGAAGGTCGGAGCTCCTCAAACGTCTCAGCCGGATTGTCATGTGCAGACGGCTTCCGGTGACAGACTGGGCATCGAGGCCATGTTTCGAGCATCGTACACTATCGGCGGGACTCAAAAGGAAGGTAATTGCTACGTTTGTTGTGCTGACCTTTCTCTGAATGTTTTAGGCTCAGACCTCATGGATGAGTTTGGGTTATGGGACGTTCCGTTTTCGTCCTTCTGCAAGCTGGTCAGCAGCCCGCAACCAAACCAGCAAGTGCTCGAAATAAAGGAAAAGTTCCCCGATGTTTTCACCAACCGTATGGGACTGTGCACCAAAACACAGGTGCACCTCACGCTCAAGCCGGACGCTCATCCCGTATTCAAACCCAAGCGGCCAGTTTCTTATAACATGGAGGCCGTTGTTGAGGACGAGTTGAAGCGCCTAGAGAGTTCGGGCATCATCACACCAGTCACATACGCGGATTGGGCAGCACCAATCGTTGTAGTCCGCAAGCCCGATCGCACTGTTCGCATTTGTGCGGACTTTTCCACCGGGCTAAACAGCGCGCTCGAATCGAACAGCTACCCACTCCCGCTCCCGGAGGACATTTTCAACCGGATGGCGCAATGCACGATGTTCAGCCACATAGATCTGTCGGACGCGATCCTATAACATTTCCCCGAATACCATTACCCCGAAAACCATCACCCCGAAAGTCAATACCCCGAATGGTCAAGTACCCCGAAAACCAATACCCCGAAAACCATTACCCCGAATAGTCCGTTACCCCGAATACCATTTCCCCGAATGGACCATAATCCCGAATTTTCTTGGCACGAAAAATTGAAGATCCGACAAATTAAAGCCATATATCCATTTCATAGAATTTTGATTTTCATTTGAATTCATGTTCTTCATGTTATCAAAGATTTATTATTCTTTTAATCAACAGCTATTCTTCATGAGCCAAGTGAGAACCCAAATTTTACTCACAGGCGTGTACTTGATTTTGTGAGAATGATTATGTTCACAGCAATAAATCATTTTTCGAACTGATGATAATGCTGACATATTATTATTAGAGACCTTTCCCGCCCTCTTTCAAAAGCGTTATATTATTTGGTAATACATAATTATATTTTTATATTGCTGGAGGCAATGCGAGTTCAACATATTCTAAAATTTCATTAGACTATGGTTTAAAAAATGGCAGATGAAAATGTTAACTGATATTAAACTAACCACTATTTCAAAAGTACATCGCTAAAGAATAGCCTATGATAAAAGAAGAAAAAATCACTGTTGAAAGTGTCAATAATTATGATGCCAACAATCACTTTGCTAGTGCAACTTCCGAAAGAATAGCCGATAACTAAAAGAAGGACAAATCTCTTGTTGGAAATTGTAATACTGACAAAATGTAATACAGACAAGTAATGCAGGGACAAGATGTAATACAGACAAGTAATGCATTTTCATTTACTTTTTGAAGTCTCTGTCAACTTTAAATTTCGCTCAAGACAATTTTGTCAGTCGATTTTTTTTACCGCTATCGCTCAAACTTCAACTCAAACGGTACAACTCGAAAGAACAGCCTATAACTCAATGAAGAGAAAATCATTGATTAAAATTTTTACACTGCCATTATACAACCTCGAAAGAACAGCCGATGATTGAAAGAATAAAAAATCACTAATAGGAATAGTAGTAGTTACTAAGCCAAAAACTTTCAGGCTCAAATTCGCGAGCTTCCTTGCATCACTGATTTTCGGGGAAGTGTCGTATTAGGGAAACTTATTTTCGGGGTAATTTACCATTCGGGGTAATGGTTTTCGGGGTAATGTGTCATTCGGGGTAACGTTGCATTCGGGGTAATGGTTTTCGGGGTACTGGTTTTTGGGGAAATGGTTTTCGGGGTAATGGTATTCGGGGAAGTGTTGTAGGACCGTCGGACGCGTATCTTCAGGTTGAAGTCGACGAAGAAAGCAAGAAACTTGTCACCATCAACACCCATAAAGGGCTCTACCGTTTCAATCGGCTTTCCCCCGGCGTCAAAAGTGCACCTGGCGCTTTCCAGCAGATTATGGATGCCATGCTGAGTGGTATCCCGTGCACATGTCCATATCTCGATGATATCCTGATCGGTGGACGAAACGCCGAGGAACATAAACGGAACCTGTGCCTTGTTCTACAACGCCTACAAGAGTACGGTTTCACGGTCAAGCTCGAGAAGTGTAGATTTTTCATGCGCCAAGTCAAGTACCTGGGTCAACTTCTGGATTCGGAGGGCACCCGCCCCGATCCGGACAAGGTGAAGGCAATCATCAACATGCCTCCTCCACACGATGTCTCTACACTGCGATCGTACCTGGGTGCGGTAAACTATTATGGAAAATACATCCGAGAAATGCGCACATTACGACAGCCGCTCGACGAGCTGCTGAAGGAGGGTTCCAGCTTCCAGTGGTCCGATGCTTGCCAACGTTCCTTTGACCGCTTTAAGGAAATTCTTCAATCACCGCTCATGTTGACGCACTACAATCCACGCTTGGAAATAGTTGTGTCGGCAGATGCGTCGAATGTGGGCATAGGCGCCCGCATAGCACACCGGTTTCCTGACGGACAAGAGAAGGCCATCTACCACGCATCCCGAAGCTTAACTCCTGCCGAATCCCGCTACAGCCAGATAGAAAAGGAGGCCCTTGGTCTGGTGTACGCGGTCACCAAATTCCATAGGCTGATCTACGGAAGGCAATTTGTTCTCCAAACCGATCACAAACCGCTGCTAGCGATTTTCGGTTCGAAGCGTGGTATTCCGCCGTACACAGCCAACCGCCTTCAGAGGTGGGCCCTCACCATGCTACTATATGACTTCCGGATCGAGTACATCTCAACAGACCACTTCGGGCACGCAGACATTCTCTCTCGCCTAATCAACTCCCATGTTAAGCCAGACGAGGATTTTATCATTGCTACGATCGAGGTCGAAACAGTCATCTGCAACATCGTCTGCCAATCCATCGAGCATCTCCCGATCTCGTACAAGACGATAGCCGCCAGCCGCCGAGACCAGCCAGGATCGGACGTTGCAGAAAGTCATGGAGTTTGTGCAGAAGGGTTGGCCGAGCGACGCAAAATCTCTCTCCGGAACACCGGAGGTTAATCAATTCTTTGCGCGTCGTGAGTCGTTGTACGTGGCCCAGAAAGTTCTCATGTACAGCGATCGGATTGTGGTTCCGAAGAAGCTACAGCAGAAAGTACTCGGACAACTACACAGAGGTCATCCCGGCGTTGAACGCATGCGATCTTTGGCACGGAATTTCGTGTATTGGCCCAACATCGATGACCACATCACCGCTTTGGTACGCTCTTGTCAAGAATGTGCCTCGGTCGCCAAAGCTGAAACTAAAACGAAACTGGAATCGTGGCCAATCCCCGAAAAACCTTGGCAAAGAGTGCACGCAGATTTCGCTGGACTTATCAACGACACGTACTTCCTGCTAGTAGTAGATTCATTTTCAAAGTGGCCGGAAATCATTCCGACTAAACGTATCACTACCGCTGTTACAATTTCCAGTCTTCGGAAAATTTTTGGGAGGTTCGGAATGCCGGAGGTTCTGGTAACCGACAATGGGCCACAGCTAACCAGCGATACTTTCGAAGAGTTCTGTGAAGCAAATGGGATTATGCATCTCAAAACAGCACCGTTTCACCCGCAAAGCAACGGTCAGACGGAACGCTTCGTTGACACCTTTAAAAGGACCGTCAAGAAAATCCAAGCGGGAGGGGAAGGCTTGGACGAAGCACTCGACATCTTCCTCACCTGCTACCGATCAACTCCCTGTCGAAGTGCACCTGGTGGGAAATCGCCCGCTGAAATCCTTATTGGTCGTCCACTGCGCACGTCTCTGGAACTCTTTTGTCCGCCTAGCAAGTTCACCAAAGCTGCTAACAACAAGCAAGATCGTCAGTTCAACGAGAAACATGGTGCCAAAGAAAAGAGCTTCGATGTTCAAGACAAGGTGTACGCTCAAGTGCACCAAGGCAACAATTGGAGCTGGATTGCTGGAGAAATTGTGGAGCGTGTCGGACGAGTGATGTACAATGTGTGGCTTCCGGAGCGACAACGTCTAATCCGCTCTCACAGTAATCAACTTCGTAAACGCTACAACGACGTCAATCAAATACCAGGTGAAGTCGAACCATCCATACCGTTGGATATACTGCTAGGCGCATGGGGTCTCATTCAACCTGAAGACTCCCTTGCTGCTAGTGTAGAACCACCGCCAGGAGAACCGGAAGGATTCGACCAAATGCAACGAGAGTTCTTACGAGAGCTTTTTGAACCAGCAAGTCAACCACGTCGAGCTCGGATGCCAACAAGAGTAACTGATTTAGATGAAGCGCTCCCACGTCGCTCTTCAAGACAGCGGCATACACCGGTGCGCTACGAACCGTACCAGCTCTACTAAAAGGGGAGGTGTTGGGGTACCACCCTATGTGCCTTTGATCACGGCTGTCACCCGACAGCGAGCCCGACAGATGTCATCCAACCGGATACTGAGTGGTACTTGTCATCTAGGCAATCGTAGCAGTACACGCCGGTCGCACATTTTAATTCGTTTATTGTATTTAGAAGTACCGTTAATAAATCATATTTGTTTGTTACGTTAATCACTCTCGGTTCACTCTCACATCGTAACACATCGAATCTCTGAATATCATCTTGCAGAATTTTCTGAAGAAATTCTTTGAAGAGCATCAGGTGGAACCCCGGACTTTTCAGCAGAAAACCTGGCCAAAAGGTTTTGTTTTAATTCACTCAAGTTTCTAAAGGTTGTCTTAGCAGAAAACATGAAAGTTATTAGGCAGCGTCTACTCTTACCCCCTCCTCTGTAATGCTTTTTGGATGTTTTTTTTTTCAATTCTATTTTAACATTAACCCTAACGATTTAGCCTACCTCCTCCTTTCTTTGAGCGTTAAGTGGTTTATGGACAAAAGTTCGAAAAACAAAACGTTGAAAGAGCAAAAGGACCATACCAAGCGAGAGAGTGAATATCACAAAATGTGACGCTCAGCCAATATAAATCGATCGGCTTATACAGATCAAATCCAAACGCTGGAAGAACCAATGGAGGAATTACTCAAGAAATCTGTGAAAGAACTACAGGAGTAATTCTTGAATACAATGCTGTAGAAATTTATGGAGGAAGTTCATGAGGAGTCCCAGATCGATTTTTTTTTTAATATTCCTCAAAAATACTTGGAGGATTTTTTTGGAGTAATTTCTGGGAGGAACCGTGTATGAATTGAAGGAAAGCATATGAAGATGGCTTGAGGAGTAACAAAAAAAAAAAAAAAAAAAAAATAGGCGTAGGAATTCTTGTAGTGTTTTGTGGAATAATCTCCGAGCGAATTTCTTCCAAAGCTCTGGTAAAACCTTCGCAAAATTTTCTTGGAAGAACTTCCTATGAATCTTAGGAAGATCTCCTAGAGCAATAACTGCAGAAATCGGTGGAAAAATATCTGGAGGAAATTCTGGAATAGCCTTTGGGAAAATGTTCAGAGCAATTCCTGTGGAAATTACTGGAGGTTGTGGCGTTGGTTGGTTATGAAGTGCTCAGGAAAATCCTGGAGAAATTTTCGTGGAAATTTCTCTAAGTATCAGTGATTTTTGATCAATGGGGAAATTTCTGTGATAATTGGTAGAGGAAGTTGCAGGAGTTTCTGGAGGGATTCCTGTATTCGTTATCAAACGTCAACATCCCACCGCAAAATCGCTAGTGTTTGGAGGGGATTTTAACCTTCAGATTGCCAAATAACCTCCAAATCATCACCTCCAAGTTAGTTCTAATATTCTCCGTTACATGAAATATGGTGGCGCAAGTTTATCGTTAAACAGTCAATAGGATTCTCGAAAGTATTCCTGAAGAAATATCTAAAAGATTTCGATAAGCTTTCCCTCGAGGAATCTGACAAGGGAAGGTTACGACGATTATTCTTCTTCTTGACATTAACGTGGGACAGAACCGGCTTCTAAACTTAGTGTTCTTATGAGCATGCACGGTTTCTCGAAATAATACGGATTTTTTTTTGCACGATTTCTCGAAATAACACGGTTTATTTTTGCACGGTTTTTTTTTTTACACGGTACGGATCCCCCGTGATAAAAAAAACAGAATCGGGTGTATTTTGCAAAAACACTACAAAATGGAAACTTTGCGGGAATTGCGTAATTCAAAACTTGTGCCTTTCTAACCGATTTTCGCGACAGTTTTTCAGTCACTCGCGATTTTCGCGTCTGGCGGTACAAATCCGCGAAAATCGCGAAATACGCAAGAATCTCGAAATTCGCGTAACAGTTCTGAATGTACTAAACCCACGTTTTTCAACAGGGGGTCCGCGGACCCCCAACCATGTAAAAAGCACGCTGAATCGAACACCTCACAGCGAGCCGTTTTTTCGCCATTACCAAGGTTGAGAAACAGTGTACTAAACAATTATGAACATTTGCATGAGAAGACAAGTTTCAAACTTATTTATTTTTAAAGCTTTATTTTCTTAATGCCTACTTTTCATATGGGACAATTATGCTTTTATGGGCAGAATTCGATTATATCAATAATAATAAATTATTAGTTTTTTACCAACTTGATGTGGAAACAGTGCCCTGTACAACTATGAATTTGAGTCACTGTGGGTCTCTATGCTAAGGACTAGGAAAAAACGCAATTTTCTCTTGTTAATCTTAGGAAACGTGCTGATCGAATAACTAGAGTAACTCAAAGGGATTTAGATTTAGATAAACTATTCGATCTTCATCAGAACCAATATCGAATACTCACGCAGTCGGTTATCTTCAGTACAGTACTACTGATTCGCCTGTACAATTCCGGCACGGGACACCCACAATTGATGCACACATAATGTTGGCCGTTGCTTTTCAGTTTACGCAAACGGAAATAGTCTTGTAGTGGAAGTCTCATCGTTAAAATTTTTGTATATTTAATTACGGTAGAAAATCAATCTGCACTCCACGAATTATTTTTGAAGCAAGCATCAAAACAGCTGATTTTTGTTTACCAAAACTGTCGGACGTCGGCTTCATCAGCTGATTGGTCGAAGACTGACAGCATGCAGTTGTCAAAGGAAGTGAACATAGCCGACCTTTAAATTTGAGCGCGCGCAAAATCCGAATTCGAATCAAAACAAGTTTTGCGGAATCGCCAACCGCGGGTCACAAACTTTCATTTCTAATAAAAAATGAGTTTCTTTCTTGCAACAAAATGAAACTAGTCTGCGAAACGTGCGTCGTGAACCGGACCGTCCCGTTCGGTAAGAAACCCTTCCAGAAAACCATCCTAGCCATCGGTAAGAACAGCGAGAAGAAATCCGAAGATGAAGCGGTCATCATGCTGATAACGAATGCCAACAAGGGAGGAACCAAATACGCTTTGCGGAAAAACATCAGCAAGATATTCACCCGGTTCATCTCCGAGGGGAAAGCTACCATTTCGTTTAACATCCCGGAGCACGATTTGCAAATCAAGTCCGAGGTGATCCAGCTGACGGGTTTCCTGAAGGTGTTGAAATCAATTCTCACTGGAGAAGCGGTTCCTGGTGGGTATGGTTCCATGGCCACCATTCCCCTCAAGCTGCCCTGCCTAAGTGTGGCCAACAAGAAATCGTCACTATTGTCGTCCACAAGCAAAGTGCTCTCTACAAAATGTGTGGTCAGAAGCCGCGCCGATTATCCGCTCAAAGGGTTCAACCGCAATCTGACCCTGCTGCAAATATCCGACATAAAACTGGTACGATTCGACCCGCAGATCCTGCTGCTGAAGAACCTTCGCAGCTTGAACCTCTCAAACAACTGCTTGGAAAAGATCCCCAAGGATTTAGGACAGCTTCGCCTGAACGAGATAGACCTTTCCGGCAATGCCCTACACAATCACGACTGGGAGTGGCTACGAGGACCCGCGCTCCAGTCAAGTCTACAGAGTCTCAACATCTCCAACAACAGCCTCAGCTACTTCCCAATCGCTCTCATCTACACGAAGCAGCTAGTCCGATTGGACATGCGTCAGAACCACGTCCTCAAGCTCCCGTTCGCTTTGTGGAAAATGGCACGACTTCGATTCCTGAACCTGGCCAGCAATCAGCTCGGCTCCCTGCCGGAATCCATGACCCGCATGAAGCTAGACGAACTGGATCTCTCCGAAAACCGCTTAGATCACACGGTATCCACAGTTCCGGATCTTCGCACACCGACACAGGTCGGTCACGTGCCCGCCCTCTGGGAACTGGCAGCGCGGGTCGTCGTCGCTCGGAAGGTGTTCTACTCGGTGGGAACGATTCCGTTCTTGCTGGTCGAGCTGCTGCACCGGACCCCGATCTGTGGCTGTGGACTGCTCTGCTTTACGGCCAAGATCCACGAACGGGCCAAAGTGATACGGCTGAACTGTCAGCACCTGATCCTGAACAGCAATCAGCACCTTTACGCCGATGCTGTGTTTTGCAGTCAACGGTGCAGCGCCAAACTGTAAGTTAGGTTTAAGTTTCTGGATTATATTTATTAACTTTTAAATGTGTGATTCATTGCATCCGATAGTCATTGTTTCCTTTGATAGCTTTCCGAAGCTGAACTCACTCTGGTGATTATTCTACTTGTGGATTTAAATGAGACAATTCGTTCGCGTTTTTTGCTAGCCTCTTAGGGGGAGGTCCAAGAAGTATGGACAGTCTTGTAATTTTGTAGATTTAGGTATAAGTATAAGTTGATAGAAATAGCTCTATCACGGATAGAAAAGATCAGGACTGGTAGCATATATATTTTTAGAGACTTGGCCTCAAGAAGTTCAGTATTTTTCTTAGAAAGTCACTAAAGTCTCTCTTTCCGTTTCCTCCTTGCAATGAATCCTGATAGAAAGTTTAGAAAGTTCTCCAGGAATTTCCGATCTCAGATACCTCGAGGAAAAGCTTCAGGAGTAATTCTACAGTGATATCTCAAGAGATTTCTGGACAAACATTTGAAATGGGCTCAAGAGGACTTGAGCCTTTTTACCCTTCTTACAACCATAAGAAGGGTATAAAGATCGCTTGAAAAACCGACTTTTGATCCGAGGCCCGGAGGGCCAAGTCTCATATACCAATCGATAGAGCTCGACGAACTGAGCACATGTCCGTGTTTGTGTGTGTGCGTGTGTTACAAAAATGTCACTCAATTATCTCAGCCGTTTGTCAACTGATTTAAACACTTTTAGCTCTAAATGAAAGCTACAGCATTCCCATAGAACGCTATTAAATTTCATTGCGATCGGACATTTCGTTACAGAGTTATGATTCAAACAGTATCGTGAAGTGCTAGAAAAAGCATATTCATTTTCAACTGTCTGCATTTTGATCAATTTCTCAGCTAATGGAAGCTCTAACATTCATTCATAACCCCTTCAAATTTTCATTGAAATCGTATTACTAGTTACAGAGATATCAATAGAAGAATTTTGTAAAGTAAGGTACCGCGGGGCAAGTGGGTAAAGGGGGTAAGTGAAAACAATTGATATATTTTACTGAATATGTGAATTAACGTTTTAAACTCATGCGTAAACCTTTGAGGCCATTGAGAACATTACGATAGGTAAAAGATTTCTGAGATTTTTCAGCCATTATTGCATAATAGAGCGAAAAATTGTTAACCTGTCAACTGTTACTCCGTAACAAGTTGGCGGCGTACAATCTTATTTTAATATTTTCAGTGAAAAAAAGTTGCGGAAAATAATTTCCTGTACCACTTCTTAGTTGTCCTCTGTGACAGTTTCAAACTGCAATAAAAAAAGTTTTAGAATTAATTCGACGTAGACCTAAAAATAACTAAATTTAAACACCGTCAATTTTCTTATTAGATGGGGCAAGTGAAAAGTTTATCATTAGAGATTGAATTTGTGTTTTCTCTTTAATAGCCATAACTAAACATGGTTCGCTATTATCATAGAAAAACATAACGTGCTGATAATTCAAGAAACACTACTCAAGCGTTAAAAGCTATTAGAAATCATGGAACTTCTCTAAAAGATGTTGCCAATATTGCAATAATATGTCTACTTCGGGCAGCCAATTAAAAGGAAGACGTTGATTGAAAAGTTGCAATATTAGAGGACACACGGAAATCTCGTGGAATGTCTATGTAAAGCTAGTTCAAAACATAAAAATGGGGTGTAGGTCTATCCACATAAAAAATATTCTAAATACGTTTTTGAAGAATTCCGTTTGATTTCTCCCGAAGAGTTATCCGACGACATATCCGACTTTCTCGAAAACAAATAACGAGCGATGGAAATTCTACAGAGCAGAAATGCAATTGCTGTCTTATAATGTAAGAACTAACATTGGAAATGTTGCAGTTATAATGTTGTCGAATCATTTCAACTAACATAGCTGAACAGAAAAAAAATCAAGTGAAAAGAATAACATTTTCTATGTTTACATGTTACTTATGTTATTGTTCATTGGGAAGCCTTAACAAATGTTAAAGCTAATAGAAATCGTGAATATAACTGTTTGTTTTTGAATTTATTGTTCAAAATGGTAAACTTTTCACTTGCCCCACGTTTGGGGCAAGTGAAAAGTAATGAGACATTTTTCAAAAACGTTTTCTGTATTTTTTTCTTCAATTTTTCATAAAAATCAATTTTACCATGCTGCTTATATTTGGTGGGAGTCAAGCTAAAAAATATACACGACCTTATTTGTTTCAATTTAAAGTCTCTAGAATATGAAGAATCTCAACTATGCGAATTTCATTACCCACTTGCCCCACGGTACCTTACTTTAAAAAAATAATAAGTTTATTCTAAAATATTCAATTTTTAACATTTTGATCCATTTCTCAGCTATTTTTAATCCGATTTGAGCTCTTTTTTCATCGATTGAAAGCATTGACATCATTCATAAACATGCTGCAATCGAACGAAAAGATACAGAGATAAAAATCGATTTAAAAAAAAAAAAAAAATTCTAAAATTCCTCTTTTTACCCTTCTTACAACCATAAGAAGGGTATAAAGATCGCTTGTTTTAATTTAAACCTGCACATAAATCTTAAAAAAATCGCTGGCGAAATCATTTTAGGACATCAATTTTTCATTTTTCGATATTATTTTACAGGATGACAACATGGATTGACGTGTAGTTTCCAGGACTTTCTCGCAAACCTTTAAACTATTAGGGCACATAGAACATAGTCACAACATTCTAAAGTTTAGTTATACTGGTACAAGGTTCCAAATGAATGATGAATAATAATTATTTCAAACCTGTATGGAAATGTAAGAAGGGTTCAGTCTCACAATCGGTGGATTAAGTCAGGTTTTTTTGGAAACGTTGCTGTTGAGCCCTTTTTAGCCCGCCCACACAAACTAATACCACTATCAAGAAGATTAGTGTTTGCTCTTCCTGATAGTGGTATTGGTGAGCGTGATCGAGTTGAGTTGGGCTCAACATCGTCGTGCAAAGCCATTGTTTACCAATGTCGATGTGCCCTTTTTTAATGTTTGTACAGATTTATTCGAAAACACTTCCAGGTACTCCTTAAGGCATTCCTATACAGAAATTCTTCTAGAGATTTTTCACCATTTCACCAAGGAATGTGTCTAGAAACCCCTCCAGGAATCTTCAAAGGAATATTTTTGAAAAGGCTTGCCCAATCGTATAGCGGGCCAAAGCTCAGAAATAATATTGTTGAGCTGACCAATTTTTAGTGCTCGAGTAATTCCAACACTTTGTTTCGTATTATCTAACAAAAACATGTCAGTGGAAAGAGTTTCTTATGAAGAACTCGAAAAATATATTCAGTAAAACCTTGATATAACGTAACTCAATTTATATTTTTGTTATGTTCTATCGGAGTAACAAAAAAAGTTGTTTCCTAATTTCGTTTGGCCTTTTATTTTTTTATTTAGAAAAAAAAAGGAATCTTAAATTTATGTTGGCACTTTCAGTCCATCTTACATATTTTTCTTTTTTTCCCCTATTTGATTTTATTTATACATATCTCGATTAATTTTTCAAATCGACGTAAGTAACTTTCATAGGGTTTTGATTAAATTAATTAAGAAGAATCACAATCTGTCTTCTAAAACTGTTTTAAAATTACACCCCTTTTTAACATGTTTTTGCCGTGTACTTTGCTTAAATTTTGCATATAATCAGCTCGCGTTCAAACACTAGGTAGTTTATATTATTTCCCACAACATAAATTATAACAAAATGATAGGCCGTTTCATTCAGTTATTTTCGACGTTTTTGTACCAGTGTAAAATCGGCTCAAGTAGTGTTTTGTTTTGATTCGTGCACTCAAAATAATCCAAACGTCATTGTTACGTGAAAACATACGTGCTTTTTTCCATCGCACTTCTCACGTAGCTGTTACGTGAATCATAGGTAGCCCAGAATAAACGCATGAACTTTTGAACTTCGTCCATTCCACCGGCGCTATACGTAAGAGCTATGTGGATTTTTCGGTAGCCTTTACGAAGCGTTTCAATAGAACCTAGATGGTTTTGCATTAAATTTCACTGTAATAGAGACCAATCTTATTTCTAATAGGCTTTGGAAGAACACTAATTCCCAATTGGAAAATGTAAAGAAACTTAAAAGATTGTGATACTTTTATTGACAATCTGAGCATTTTGAATCCTGTTTCCCCAATTTTGTGAGTTTGGTCCGTCTCGCTGTAGCCTTCACGTGCTATAATTGATAGAGGTTATAAATCAGGTATAAAATATGAAGTAGTTCAGGGATTCTTCGGTATTCAAAGCATATTTACCTTACAATCTTACACAGAGTTTAAAGCAGCAGCAGCTTCTGAAGTTCTGCAAAAATCAAGCGGGCGCCATCTTAGGATTTGAGTTCAACACCGAATGTACGTACAATATGCAGATGTCAAAATGAACTTAGGCACCTACATGAATTTCACGTAAGTGCGATAGGTAACCTCAGTAAAAATTACCGAGTCACTATTTGGTGGTTATGAATGGTTTAGTGATCTTTATCTTAGTCAGGTGAAGTGGAGGTAAAATGAATTTGGAATGGTCTACGTGATTTTTCACGTATCAATGACGTTTGGATTATTTTGAGTGATAAAGATAACAAGAGTAATCCTTAAAGAAATGTATTCCGGAAAAAAATTTTGAGGGCATCCTCGAGCACTTGGAGATATGTACTCTAACATAAATTCCTAGATAAGATATTTCAAGAATCTTTGAAAAAGATAATGTTGAGCAGTCCATGAACATTTGTAGTGCGTCGTGGTCAACTTCGACCAAATGCACAGAGTGTCCGTAATTTATCCGAACAACAAAATCTTGGGAAGATTATCTCTCACTGAAACAATACAAATTCAATATCCATGTACCCTTTTTATATATATCTATATGATAACATAAGAATTTCAAATAATAATAAAATGTTTAATCCAGAGATAACTAAATTAAAATGTATCGGAGACGTTATTCCTGAGGGCCACTTTCTAAACACAGACAAACAGACGTCACACTCTCATCGATGTCCGTCGACCACCTTTTTAACGGTCGATTTGAATAAATGATAGGTGGCCAACTCACCACCCGCAGCGCTCGCGTCGTTTTTGTTCGTGTTTGACGTTTACACACTACCGCCACCTGTTGGCCGATCGGCCAAACACACCGATTTAAGCATTAGGCGTATTCGTGATCAAACGTCAACATCCCACCGCAAAATCGCTACACGGAGAGGCGAAACAACTCAAATTTAAGTATTTTTCACTCAACTTGACAGCTAAGTGGAATGATTCAAAATTGAGTTATTTGAAAAGTATTCAATTTGTGGTCATTACGGGAAAACTTCAGTTTGAGTGATTTTAACTGATTCGCAAGAAGTAGCTATTGGATAGAAACTACTTAAAATTGAGTGTTGTACTAAAGCTGATTCCTTAAAAAATAATTATATTCTTAGCTTTCATGGGATTAGCAATTGTTTTATTAATTCTATCTAGTACAAAAACAGCAACTCGACACGAATGCCACATTAATGGTAAAGTGTCGCAAATAAATAATAATAATAATAACAAAAACAGCAAGATATAACACTATTAATACTATTTTAAATACATATTCCTTCGTTTCTGTTGGGCATCTGAATTTCCAAACGGTGCTTCCAATGATCTTGAGGAGCTTTTGTTCCAGCGCATCGGAAATGCTGTTATCAAGGCTGTAAAGTGGGGAAATAGAAAAATTAAGCATCAAATTGCACAAAAATAATGATCAAAACTCACCGACTCAGGACATAAAAATACTAACGGTTCCAATGTTTGGCTCCGGAAGATTCAACCTCGGGATGGTTCTGATTATTTTCCTTGAATCCGCGTTTTTGAGAATCTCTGAAATACAAATGTTTCGACATTGTAGAAACGTTATTTAAAATAATACAATACATCTTACCTACGCAACACTTTCAATATTTCAGCAACTAACACAGAATTGAAAATAAACATGGCGTAAAAAAATTTCATCCAAAAAGGAGTACTGGACTAACTCTTGATTTTGGATACTTCCTAAGAATCTGAAGCAAAACAGAATCAAAATAAAATGTCAACTTGCAAATAACTCAAATTTAAGTACTTATGACTATACCTCAAGATTGAGTTAAAAGTATTCAAAATACAGAATCAAATAATAACCAAATAGGCAGTGTTAGACAAGTACTGCATTTTGAGTACTTTTTATCTCATATTTGAGTTGTTTCGCTTCTCCGTGTAGTATTTGGAGGTGATTTCCCAAGTAACACTAGTAGCTGAACAATAGTTTTTTAAACTGATATAAGCTTAAAAGTAATTTGTTCAGCTCTTATTCAGCAAAAATGTTTGTTGGGTTTAACCTCCAAATTGCCAAATAACCTCCAAATCATCACCTCCAAGTTAGTTCTAAACCTCCGTCATATGAAATATGGTGGCGCGTCGATCGCCGCAAGCTTATCGTTAAGCAGTCAATATGTTCTCGCGACTACACGCAAACAAATTTTATTGTATAATCTACCGATTGCATAGTAGAATTAAGAACTGCACCAACGATTTTCAACCGACTACAAAAATCTGTTAAGTTTACTATAATCTGGTACAAATCACTGAGCAGTGCAGTAAATGTGACCATGTCCATAGTAGCATCCATTGAAAAGCATTGTATTTCAATCCGTGACACCCACCGTACAACACAGTGTGGTCAAAAGCACAATGCGAAACTTGTCAAATCAAGCATGTTTCTAGTCATAAATACTGCAACTGTGGTTAAATACACCGAATATATTTTCTTGTGTAGTTATGTTGACTATGTTTTGGTAGAGTTGACAGAATAATGTAGTCGGTTGAAAATCGTTGGTGCAGTTCTTAATTTTACCATGGATTCAGTAATTTCAACAATAAAATTCGTTTCAGTGTATGATTTTCATCGAAATTTGTTCTAAGTGTTACGTCTGTTTGTCTGTGTTCTAAATATTTACTTTCTAAATTCTAAAAAGGGATGAATCCAAATGTTCTATTAATGCATGAGATTATCTACAGGATCTTAGCTTCGACATATGCTAAAAGTAGAAACTTATTCGATTCAAATTCAATTTGTTCAAAGTACACATCTCTTCAGCCACGAAGCTCGAAAAACGACGTTCGCTAGACAGAAACTACAGCAGAAAGTCTGGAAAAATTGAAGGTATCGTTGGTTGAATTGCTTGAAAAATTCTTAGTAGAATCCACTTTCACTTTCGTAGAAATTTCTCGATGAAATTCTTGATCAAAGGCACAGTATAATTCAAATATATATTTTTTAGAATCCTTGAAATAAAAATTCCTTGACTCAAGGATTCCTTGGAAACAGGTTTTGGACATATTCTGGATAAATTCCTAGAGGAATCTGTTAAGTCAATACTGATCAAATGTTCCCTGATGGGTTCCTCGAAACCATTTCTGGAGAAAATGTAAGAAGCTTTCATCATCAGAAGGGGTGCCTAGTCAAATTTCTGGAAGATCCCTGTCGGAATTATTTTAAGCATATGTTTTCAGTTTTATGAATGCCAGGAATGCTCAAGATGTGTTCATGGAGAAATTGTTGGATGAATCTTTGGAGTCACGCTAGAAATAATTCTAGATGAAATGCGTGGTGGAATTCCACTGCCGTTATACGCATAATTGTCCCATGTTCCAAAATATGCAATCGAGAAAAACACGTTTAAAGATTTTAACACATTTAGGCCTCGTATTGACCAGGTGTGTGGAAAATTAAATTAAAATCTTTACAATAGCATAAAGAATAGCGTGTTCATTAGAGTCAAGAGTTTGTATTATGGGAATAAAGTAAATTTAGCTACGAAATACAAAGTGGGACTGTTATGCCTAGAAATACGGGTTTTTTGGTGAATTTCTGCGCATAACAGTCCCACTGATAGTAGTGACCAATTATGTGCTAAGCATACTGCTGTAGATGGCCGTTCTTACGTATAGATTGTACCGAATGTAGAGGACGTATATCCTCAAGACTATGTTAAGGCACCTAATGAAGGCTCAAGTGGCATGTGCCAAACGGAGCCACGTGTGGGGATGTGAAAAAATACGATTTTATAGTTTGGGATGGGAAGCAAAGCTTTCTGAATGTGTGATAATGAGAAAATGCATGAGTTAGGAAAAGAAAGAGTGGATAAGTAAGTTAGAAAGTTTATAAGATGTAATAAATTCCTATATCGACTCTTCCAGCTGCAGGCTTGAGAGAAACTCGTCTGCGAATTCAAGGTTATTCTGCAGAGTAAATCTTCAAACGATTTGACATTTCCTTGGACTTGATTTGCAAAATCATGATATTTGATACATCGCAAATTAAGTTTTAGAACCACCAACATATTTGCCACTTGCACCGAAGAGCTAATTATCCGGAAATACCCAGTATGTGGCCAGGTCATCCAAAACCTCTTGAACTATTCTTCTTCTGACTTGACTTTGTCTTCTTCTTGACTTCATCAAGTTTGATATGTCGCAAGATAAGTCTCAGAACTGCCAATATACTAGTCACTTCCTCTGGGAAATAGGCTATCCAAAACAACCGGGCATGCTATCAAGTCATCCAAGAACTTTTGAATGACCCTTCTTTAGCTTCGATTTGGGAATTTATGATGTTTGATGTTGCCAGCAAGGTTTCAGAACCGACAGCTTAGAGGCCATTTCCCTCAGGGAACCGGGAATTTGGAACAATCCGACATGTGGTCAAGTGATTCAAATATATTTTAACCACCTTTAGAATGGATCATTGAAGGTAGTTTTTGTCAGTGCTCACCGCATCAAAACAAAGGCGCCACTGTATATGGAATTTAACATTGTGACAGCATTGCTGTTCTGTCAAACACACAAGGCTACGGTGGCGCTATCTATGCTTTCCATAGCGGCCGTTTTGATTATGTTAATGATCCATTGATTCGCAATTTCATGAAAATTGATATGTCGCGAGCCAGGTTCCAGATTCACCAATATAATGACGACTTTCACCAGTAAACCGGTATTCGGAACAACCCAGCATGTAGCCAAGTCATCCAAAAACGGCCGAACTATTTTTATTTGGACTTGGTTTGGTAAATCATGAAGTTGATTTGTCACAAGCCATGGAATCGAAATTAAAGTGATTAGGTACTGATTCTTCAAGTGGGATTATTTCAGTACTCCCCGTGATGAATCCAAAATTACGGTAAATTTCTAATCGATGACTGTGGTTCCAAAAACTAGAAGAATTTTGTGAACCCTGAAAGTTTAACTGAAATTTATTGAAAACGGATGAGAAATAATATTTTGATATTGAAAATTTCAACCAAATTTGACGTCAGGCTCGCATGAATGATGAATGCATCCCGATAATACAAACACATAAAACAGGCTGTGTTTTGCATGGGGTGTAAATCCAACATAAGAAGATATTCAAAACGATTTTCCCAAACACCAGCTAATTAAAAACTGTCAACTGAATATTTTGTTCGAGATCAGCGCAGCGAATTATATAGTGTGACAGTTATGCGTAGAAATCCAGTAGTGGGACAATTATGCGTGGAAATTCAACAATGGGACAACTTGACTTGACTTGTTTTTCATTGAGATTCCGAACAAAGTTAATTTTTGGTAAGTGTTTTCTAAAACTATACGTAAAAATAAACTGTTTGATGACAAAAAGTCAAAAAGCACAAAAAGTAACATGGGACAATTATGCGTATAACGGCAGTCCAGGAGGAACGTCAATTTTTTGGAGAAGTCATTTGAAGAATATATGTTGAAATTCGGCACGGTAAATGGCTGGGCATGGCGTACCTTTGGTACCTCGTGTACCTGAAGGAATAAAATAGACTTCTCTGTGTGGTCCTTAGCCGCCTCCTGCCCAGCAACTCCTATCTCTACCTACTCGCGGTACTGGCCGGGGTACGAGTAACCTTAGCGAAGATCGGGTAACCAACCCAGGTAGGAACTTAGGTCGTATGCTGACAAAGAAGGGGGGTTTGCTTCTGCAAACCTATAGCATCTGTACTCCATGTTAGGACCCGAGGAGGAAAGAATAACTCCCAATAACTTATGCATACCATATTTTGGTATCATACCACAATTAGGTATTGTTCAGTTATCAATACCTCATTTTGGTATTCAAATGGTATTTGAAAAAAAAAATGTTTAAAACAATTAAAAATACTTCAATTTGGTATTCGATAGCTATTGAGGACTGCTGGAGGTCTAAGGGACGAATGACCTTCGGGTTAAAGTCCCTCTCAAACAACAACAACAACTGCTGGAGGTATTGAACTAGTATTGAAAAATTTCACTTTTTCATGAAAATCCATCAAGTATTATTTAGGTATTACAATACCTGATCTAATTATCAGCTTGGTATTTGTAGAATATGCAGAAGGTATCATTTGAGGTATTTTACTTCTTATGCAGGGCTCATTCATACCTCATTCAGGTTGTAAGTTTGGTATGGAATACCTCAATTTGGTATTCAGTAGTTATTTTCTTCTGCTCGGGGAGCGGCTCACAACAGCCTCTGTTCCCCACGTCAGGGGTGGCCGTTCGTCGTCCGAGTGCCAGAGAAGGACTCTAAGCCAAACTGTGCACTACGGCCCTCCGAACATTTAGGGGGAATGGTCCTCCGGAAATCTAGGGGGTTGGTGTCAGGCCCTCCAAGCCAACCGTAAAAACATATCAGCACAGGAACGTCAACGAGAGAATACGAACCGGAACAATCGGCAAAGACCACAGCGACGGAAATGGACGTGGAACGGCAAATCTCTCAACTTCATCGGAAGCACACGCATACTCTCCGATGTACTGAAGATCCGCGGTTTCGACATCGTAGCGACGTAGGAGGTGTGCTGGACAGGAGCAATGGTGCGAACGTTTAGAGGTAATCACCATCTACCAGAGCTACGGCAACACACGTGAGCTGGAAGCAGCTTTTATAGTGATGGGTGATATGCAAAGGCGCGTGATCGGGTGGTGTTTTACACGTAGGTCGAACGCGTGTACGACCGCTGTCCATGTCACGACGTCAAGATCATCATAGGAGATTTGAACGCTCAGGTTGGCCAGGAGGAGGAGTTCAGACCGACAATTGGAACCAGCTGACGAACGAGAACGGCCTACGACTGATAGATTTCCTAAAACATTAAAGATCTCCTTGCATTTTTTTGGTAGTAATTTCTGACGAAATTATTGGAGGATTATAAATATGCAACAATTGGTCGAATTACTGGATAAAACCTTGAAGAACTAAGGATTAAAAGTTTTTAGTAAGAATTTTTCGAATGTACTCACTTTAAATGGCGATAACAAGTCCCACTAATCGGTGAATGAATCCCATCCTCAAACGCAAAGATCCAGAAGTGGGATCGTCGTTGTGTTATTATAAAAGCCAGAACACATGCAATTCAATTAAAAATGTTTTTTTCGTGTAAGCTACTCAAACATACAACCCTAAATATTGATCTATCTATCAATCTATGAACTTAAGCTTATTAGAGCATTCAGTTCACGAGCGTCTTGAACGCTTCCATCGTTTTCATCATGGCGGCGTGTGCCGTTTCGAAGTTGGCCAGCTTTTTCGTCAGCTCCGCCAACCGGTCCTCCTTCTCCTTGAGCTGCTTGGCCAGTTCCAACCGGCTGCAGGCCGCGTACTCCGGGTAGAATTCCTCCACCATTCGTCGCTGAAGACGGTCCTCTTCAGACACGATCTGCACGTCTTCGGTTTGAACGGACGAATTCCGATAGGCTACGACTACGGCTGGTAATGGTGGCTTGGGGGTTGTTTCCACCGGTTCTATCAGTTCCGGTATGGGTAGATTGTCCGATTCGACTACATCGGAATCTTCTTTGCTATCTAGTTTTACTCGTTTTAGCTCGGGTTCTTCAACAGCCGGTGAACTTGTTCTCGATTCCTGATCTCCGTTGGAAACGGTGTCAGCGCCTTCAGCTCTTTCCGTTGGATTGAGCTCTTCCTCTATGAAATAAACGATGTCCTCCTCGCAGTCTTCCTCTAATGCTTCCAGTGACTCAATTGCTTCAATCGGCTCAATGGCCATCGAGCCATCTTCCGAAGATGCAGATATTTTCTCGGCTTTTTCTGAGCTATCTTCCAAAAATGCAGGTGTTTGCTCGGCTTTCTCTGAACGATCTTCCAAAGATGCAGATGTTTTATCTGCCTTCACTAAACGTTCTACCAGGATCGTTTCCGTCCTGGTCGGCATCTCATTTTTCCGTACGCTAACCCCTGTGGTGGGTAAATCGTAAAGAGCGGCCTTGTCGTAATGGATCAAAGTGGGAACGGCCACCGCATTCAGCATCCGGGAGTTGGAATTCCGATAGTCCGTGGCTTTGAAGTGCAGCGTGCAAACTACAAACCGTTGCATGAGCAGATCAGCGTCGATGTGTTCTAATTGAAGCGAGCTCTGCCACTGGTCGAAGGCATCTTTCCGCTTCGGGAACCGATGGCACAGGATGGTCAGATCGGTGCTTCTGCAGGATGGGATGGCACAGTGGCGTACCATGTTCGGAGAAGGACTCGATGTCCTCTGATTTCACGGGGTTTCAAGTTTACGTGAATTGAGCACTTTATCTCTGGACACAAAGCGCCTAGTGGGAAGCACTGTTATTACAAATGTCAACAAACATTGATTTTTGTTTTTCTCGGCAGGCGTTATGGTTTTGTGTTGTGACAGGTGTTATGGACGGAACGTCGAAACCAAAATACGTAACCTTACGTTACTAAATGGTAGGGGTAGGTGGTGCAATATCGACCATCTCAGATTTGAGCTTGAAATTGATAAAGGGGATTAATAAAATACAAAAAAATAGAGGAAAACATGCATGCCAGCATAGTAACGCACTTGCGCTAGTGTATATGCACGAAAAACCGCTAAAAGGTAACGATAAAAAAAATTTGCATGGCGAAATGTATCTAACGAATTATTTCTCAAAATTGGGAACTAAAAAAATATTCAGTACCGGTTGTACGTAATGATAATGACTATCACGCCTACCAAATATTTTTTCGATTAATGCTTTCATTTACGAGCAATTTGAAGTTAGATGCCTTTCCCCATACAAAATTAAACGAGAAAACTTCTGCTGATCAACTGTGGACAAGACCAAAGCAGGTAATCCATTGTTCCCTCACGCCACTCGTAGAATAAACCCAAATATCTATTTCTTTCCACTGTATAGAAAAACGTATCGAACGTGTGCTGTTAAAATATGATTTCATCTATTGGCATACGTTTTATTGACTTCACTACTGCTGAGCATTCAACATATGTGTTTATGCGGTACTCTCATGATAAGTAATTTATGTTTAGCATAATATTGTTCGTGTGTCTGTTTTGTTGCAACTTTTTTTTGTGTGTGTGTTACTATAATAATGAATGTTTGGCTGGAAAAAAGTACATCTGATCCTTTCTTCAATTTTCTACGCAACCATATGTGTGTGATGAGAAATTGTTTCTACTTTTTTGTGTGAGTGTTCTCGATAAGCCATAATCGCCCAGCCCAAATGGCTTTGCCCTGCAAAATATGCGTGATTCCATTACTTTGATTATCAATCGAGTTACAAATAGATATATTTTGTTTTTTTTTTATCGCGACAGGAAATTTCTTAACTATTAATACTACTCAAGCATTCAACATTAGCATACGTTTGATGAGAATGAGTCATCGAACCGAGCGGACTGGTGTTCGGTTCCGCAACGCCAAATGCTTTTGCGTCACCACTGTACGGGAGGATTGGTTCTTTCCTTGATTGAACTTTGAAAAGGGCAGGTCGATTCTCAGACCTAGAACTGTATTGATGTTACTTTCATGCTTAATGAAACGGGGAATGTGTGGAATCCCTGTGCACCAGGACGAAACCCCCCATCTTAGTGTTCGGCCACACTGTGCGGTTCGGGATGGTAGTTATCCATATCGGGAAGGGGATTGCCCCATTCGCGTGCCATGATCAGGATTGTGTTCTGATGTAGCTTAGGGCCAATCAGCGGATTCATCTGAGCCATATAACAGCAGAGCCAGCTAGAATGGAAAGAGATACAATTATTAGTACATATCTATGACTGGTTTCTATATAATATCTGGGATATCCTAGTCAAGAGATTATTGTGCATCAATTAATGAAGATGTGTTTCAAACTCTGGAAACAATCAAAATATTACTCCTGTACTCCCCAGACCATTTATAAGGTGTCTATAACCTGAAAAAAAAACCTGGAAAATCAGTGAAAGTTCGGTGATTTCACTTGAGGTCAGGGAAAAAAATATTCACACTATGTTCTTATATCTAAATGAGTCGTTCTAAAATGAATCCGATGAAAATTGTTGACTATCTCTGACCTCGAACTGAAAAGCAGTTACGATTCCTTCCTGTGTAGTGGTTAGAACACTCGCCTCTCACGCCGAGGACCTGGGATCGGATCCCATCCCCGACATAGTCACTTATGACGTAAAAAGTTATAGTGACGACTTCCTTCGGAAGGGAAGTAAAGCCGTTGGTCCCGAGATGAACTAGCCCAGGGCTAAAAATCTCGTTAATAAAGTCAAACCAACCAACCAACGATTCCTTCCTGTGCCTAAGACGTCTTCAAGCACTTGAATTGGAGTACAAACGATAGTATTTTTTGTATAAAATATGACATATATTTTCGATATTCAATATCTAGATTTTTAGAACCGTAGTAAAAGTTGGGTTACATGACTACTAATAGTCCCTTAAATCGTGTTCTATAATTAAATATCTCCAACACAATGGTCTGTTCAATATTGAGTTATAGAGAGTAACTTTATTTTAGGAGACATCATAAAAAATCGAGAGTTTCCATGACTCTGCACGGAAATAAATCTTCACAGTATCCTTAAGAGTGCTTTGGGTTTGAATCAATTTAAGAACTTCTCTTATCTGGTAAAAAATCATACTTGTTTTGGTTGAGATCAATGACATGGAATTTTAATCAACTGGAAAGTCGGGGATATGATGATAAGCCCACAAGTTTAAAGGAAATCAAAACGGTTTTTCATTGACCGTTATTATTGCGATAAATATAACTTAAAAAAATGACTCAAAGATGGTTTGTATAGGTAATAAACATCTGAGAAGGGTTTAAAAAAATCGTTTAAAAGCTTCAATTTGAAATTTCCTAATATACACTCCCGCGCATAAGTTTGGGTTCACCCCCTAAAAAACATTCAAAACTGTTCAGTCCATATCTCTGTGATTTCATGTCCAATTGGAACTCTCTAAGCTGCATTCGAAAGGCAAAGAGTTATTCTTAATTCGTATGTATTTTTCCAAAAACATTTTTTGAACTTTGTTTACTAAATTTTTACTTAAATTTGTGACATTTTTCGAAAAACACACTGAAAAATCATATCTAATTTGCTCAGCAATGGATCGACCACAATTTTAAAACAAGGTGTGATTAGAATCGTAATCTTATATTCTTTGAAGAAACCCCACGAAATTTTGGCAGAAAAATCTGGAAAGTATTCAAAATCAATGAAACAGTCAGTCAAGTCATCGTGCAAAAGTTTGGGTTCACCCCTCAGTGCAAAAGTTTGGGTTCACCTGAACTTACTTAAATCTGTGAAATCTCAAACCAATCATGTACGCGCCATTATTTGAGCTCAAAAAAGCTTTAAACTACTAAAATCGGTTGAAAAATGTCAGAGATATTGACAAAAATGATGTGCGAGCGGCTCAGGTGAACCCAAACTTTTGCACGATGACTTGACTGACTGTTTCATTGATTTTGAAAACTTTCCAGATTTTTCCGCCAACATTTCGTGGGGTCTCTTCAAAGAATATAAGATTACGATTCTAATGACACTTTGATTAAAAATTTTGGTCGATCCATTGCTGAGGAAATTAGATAAGATTTTTCAGTGTGTTTTTTGAAAAATCTCACAACTTTAAGTAAAAATTTAGTACACAAAGTTCAAAAAATGTTTTTGGAAAAATACATACGAAGTAAGAATAACTCTTTGTCTTTCGAATGCGGCTCAAAGAGTTTCAATTGGAAGTGTATTCACAGAGATATGGACAGAACACTTTTGTATGTTTTTGAGGGGGTGAACCCAAACTTTTGCACGGGAGTGTAGCTTTCTAATATCGTTAATAGTCTTCCAGTGTTATCAACCACAAACCGAAATCACACGCTATAAATGTATTCCTCTATTTACTGTTTTTGCATAGGCCCAAACGCTATGAGGTACAATAATTTGGATAACCAGCACTCGGATAACTTGCGTTCTGACCATTTCTTCGAAGATTGCATTCGGAACATGAGCCAACGATTGTGTTCTGGCTACCATCCTCATTTGCTAAATCTTTCTATCCGATTTTTTTTTGATAAAGTCTAATTCTGATTAACAGGAAATACTCATTTATTGTATTTCCAGTGTAAGGCGTGTATGAAAATTAAGAGAATAGAGAGCAACAATGAATTGGAAAATCGCCTGAAAAATACAGAACGGTCGTTATTGTTTTATTAAATGGAATTCAAAATCATAGCACTTGCGATGCTTTATTGCTGTTGTAGTTATGGTTTCACAAAAAAAATATAATAGGGTAACGGTCGTATTTTGGACCCCCTAAGGAAGTGATTTTAGTTTTTAGTTCCAATCAATTGCACAGCGTAACCAAGTCAAAGAACATGCCTAAATGTAGAGAAAAACTTCCCCTACGAGATAAAAATGCCCCTACGATCATGTGGGATCCAAAATATGTCGAAAATAATTGAATTGTGAAGCACTATTTTTCATTATTTTGGACACACCAATACATTTTGGACCCTCAAAGTATATATTTTGGACCCCCGGCATTTTTTATCGATTGGCGAAAAAGTCCACGACACTCGTTGTATAATATGCTTGCCCATAGTCTAATCAATCGATTGACAATGGAAAACCGAAGAAATTCTACGCTTTTAGTGCGGAAATTTGAAAAACGTTTTTGTTTACATTTGAAAAATGTCTGGCGACTTTAATTTCTGTGTGTAACGTGTTGTAACGGTTGCATATATGAGCCGATTAAATTAAATTAATTTCAGATAAAATAAACACATGTTCTATGTACAAACGGTTGATGCAATTGCGGAATAGTCCTATCTTTCCAAATGGCATGCGAATTGAGTTGGTCTTTCGATTTAAACTGGAAGATTTGCAGGAAAATGGCCCAGGGGGTATATATATATATATATTCTCGAACTTTTCATCATTGGTTTCGTTTCTAGGAACTTGGCCGGAGATTTATGATCAACACATAAACAAATCCACGACAAGCAAATTGTAGTTCGGTCGAACCTGAATCGGGTTGGGTTTAAACTGTGATTCAATTCGTCAATTCCATCCTAAGTTCAAAAACGAACTCGATATATGCAAAAACGAGATAAACAAAATTTTATAGTAGGGGATCTGAGGAAAATTTTTCATAGGGGAGGCAAAAGACGCCATTCTCGATTTGATGTGTTATAAAATTTCCACCCGAGATTATAAATATGATTCCCTATATAAATTGTTGTGTTTTTCTCTAGAAAATCGTTAAAAACGTTTTTCATTGTTTTCGTTGCGATTATGTGAGATTTTTTAGAACGATAAATAACTTAATTACTGAAACTACTATAGTTTGTATTACATGCGAAAAATGTTAAATTTGTCCTTAAAAAGCGTATTTAAGGACCTAAACTGTAACCTTTGGGCTCTCGCGCTGCTGTACTTTGTACAACAGTTGTGATGCTATCATTTTGCAATAAATATGTCTATCGACATAAAACCGATTCGAGTAAGACCACAATTTTAAATCTCAAAGTCCAAATAATTTCAGTAAAGTTGTTCTGGTGGTGGTGCGCTATACCTCCTTTAATTCAAAATTTGACCGCTAGTTGGCACTAGGTAGTAGGCATGAAACTTTTACTTTCATTTGGCAGATATCTTTTTTTTTTCCTTATCTGTAGAGCTTTTTAACCACTGCTTCTATTATTTAGGAATATTATGGTATGACCAATATTTTATTTGGTGCTCATAAAATATTCTTTCACAATTTAGATGTGATAGACATTGGTTGATGTGTCACACTGTCCCAACTGCGCACAACTCGTTTTATAAAGTATATTGCCCTATTAGGATTAGTTTGCCAAATTTCCAAGGGCTCTAATAACCCTTTTCCAAATGTTAACATTCTTTGATTAAGCAATGCTCCGCAGTTGCAGAGTAAATGCTCAGCAGTTTCATTTTCAGCTTGAGAAAAACGACATTCAGAGGATTGGATTTTTCCTATCTTGATACCTACTTGCAGATATCTTAGGAGCCTGTCCAGTTGGACAGATGGTGTCTTGGACAAAGTTGTCCAGTTTATCAAGGGCTATCATTGTTCGAGCTAGTTGATTCAAAATTTTTCCACTAGGCGGCGCGAGTGAGCATGGAACTTTTGTTTCGCGAAAATCTCAGGATCCTGACCACTTAGAAATCTAGCGTCTTCGGCAAAATTGTTCAGTAATTCAAGGACTATCACAGTACAACAATGTTGATGATATTTCTGATGGGTAACGGTAACATATAAAACCAATCGCTTCGTAGTTATGAAATTTGTGGCTTAGGTGTCCGGTACTGGGGTATCTCCCCCCAGATATGATCACCATGTTTATTTTATGATAGACCGAACAAAATCATGGGGACGTAAAGGTTAATCACTTGACCACGTAAAACTGATATTTTATATCTTTGGTACAGGTAACCCTGTGCCATGGGGAATACTCACAACAACCAGCAGGTGGCCGCAGTCAGGATCAGGACGCACTGGACAATTCTGCAATACATAAAGATTCATACTTTTAGTTTCGGACCACAAGGCCACCCTACGCAAACAAAAAACTTACCCTCGGTTGGGTCCCTTCGGAGCGATGATCGGCAGGACGATGCCAACCACGCCGAAAATCGCCGAGAAAATAATGATCGGTAAAGCGGACGCGCCCATGATTGCTGTCGGGATGAACAGAAGCGGACAATTAATCACGGAAGAACCAGAAAACTCAATTAGTTTGAGCAGCAGTAGCAAAAGTACCTGGCGACTTGCAAAATCGATTGATCTGAAGTAGAAAATAATAATCACATGACAGGTCTCGGTGAGTGAGTCACTCATGTGACGTCCTTGGTGGGTTGAGTGTCGCTTTGTTTTGAGAACTGTCAGACGTTATCAGCCGTCACTCAGCAGGGCTGTACACTGAGCCAGAAATTTCGTACGAATTTCATAAGAGAACGCTTGTGAATTGATTTCTTGACTGGTTTTCTCTCTTTCATAAGATTCTTTTGAAACACAAAACGTCCGATATTCACAAGAAATTCTTGTCGTTATCATTAGAGATCTTATGCATATCTTTATTTTCCTGAATTCAAAGAGCGATTCTCTAAATACATAATGGTCCTAAAGAATTCCATAATTGATATCTATGATCCTTCATAAGAGTATCTTATGATATTATACCTATTTGCATTATGAACGCAATGATCGATGGAAGTTCACAAGTTTTTCTTATTAGTCTCATTAGATGCTTCTTATGTCTTTATTCCAAAAGAATTTCGTATGAAATTCTTACGTGGTTTTTGATAGGAAGTCGACTGTTTTTCACAAGTGTTACTAATCATTGTCATACGCGCGCTTATGAATCTCAATCCTGAATATTTTGTTATTAGCATCTCTCCACGTAATCCATAAGATTTTCGTATGAAATTGTTAAGAAAATCGTACTCCATTAGATTGTCTTATGAATGCCAATGATCAATGCGTTTGATATCTAAAAAGAGTTTCTTATGGAATTATATCTGTCTATGTAATGAGTGTTATTTCATAAGTCTGTTGTGGAATGTTATAAGATTCTCGAATGAAGAACAAAATACTTCTTATGCCGTTATTCCATAAGAAATTCTTATGTACCTCATACGTTCCGTTTCCTCAGTGTAACACAAGAGCGCTCACGCATTGAGAACTGTCTTTCCACATAATAATGAGGGTTTCGCCACCTGGACTTGTGTTTACTTTCTGATACAGATTTTGTTTACGTGATAAGAGCGGGAGGGCCCGCAATCTCATCAGAGTCGTCCCGCGGATTGCAACCAGAACCAATCGGAACGCGAAAGAAATTCCGCGACAGGGAAAATTTCCTCATAAGAAGTGTATGTATTAAGTAGCTACTGATAAAGCGGTCATTACTTAAATAAAAATTATCGTATCTCTTGCAGTTACACACTGGAACAAAACTACCATGTCATAGTTTTATAAGTAGTGATAGTCCACCGTCTGGCCTGAAACACGTTTGACGACGCAGTTTTATCGTTCGTCAAGTGACTATAAGGTAAGCTCTATATTTATACTTTCTAAACAAACATTACAGGGGAAATCCTGTGCTTCAAGGGCTTTATGCTAATGACAATTCCGTTGAAATAGATAGCGGATAGATAAATTCCTTCAGTTCCAACTCCTCTAGAGGATGTACCTATGCGAATGGATGTATCGTTGTATATCACATGTTGTACACGCGATGTACGCTTTTGGAATAAAACCGTTAAAACGGCTATTCTTATTCCTGATATTAATCAACCCAGAGAATACTGCCTATACTCGCAATACAGTCCCATCAGGAAAATCATCATGCCGAGAAAAACGCAATTGAACATTATTGCAAAGGTTTTCGTAACGCCGCTGCAGGCAGCAGAAAATTCTAGTGGCATTACTCAACACATTATCATTAGAGTACAAGAAAATGAACAACTACTAAAATATTGTGAATGCGGTTGTTTTTTATATACAAATCCAAGATACTTGCCAATGGGATTCGTTATCCGAATACTTTCCTCATAAAATTCAAATATACCCGCATACCAGTCCCATTACTTGGGACTCGCTTACTTAGTTATCGCGCATCTTGACACATTTATTGCCAAGTTTACCAAGGCATTTTTTCTTTTACTACTTGTGAAGCTCAGAATCGTTGTTGGCAAGCGGGAGCACCACGAAGAACCATGCATTCCATTCTGACATTACTATAGGAGTGAGGCGTCGAAGTTATGCCATGCCTACTAGATCGTTTGATGTCCGATCCGATGTTACATTCTCGGAGTTCTTTCAACAGGCTTTTGATTGTCAACCATCATAACAGGGTTGGAAGACAAGATCTATGACAATGTTCATTCAGTACCACACATCCTCCCTCTTCTCAGGAAAAAAAGTTTGAAGTGATGAGTTTTCACATCGTTACCGTCATCACGAAAGCTTTCAGGAACTCAGGATGTATATTTCACATCGCTAAGAACTTCACCGATGTATACTGTTTCATATTTCAACTGTTCACTTGTACATGCGACTTTGAAACATTTTTCCGCTGTAGGATACCCACGCAATCAGAACGGCGTTGAAATTATTGATCGGTTGAATGTCGTTCCATACATTAGAAACGGCAAGCTAATTATATGAAATGACATATCTAAGATGAATTTTGGACAAAATATTGCTATTAATAAACTGACATATATGCGTTCAACAGAGTAGCATCAGTGTTTGGCTTTCATCTTGTTGTACATTCAATCCACCGTACTTTCACGGAAATACTCACTCAAAGACTTGTTTGACTGTTGTTACTTGTTTTGATATAACATATCTACTAGATTCTATAACATTCCCCAGAAAACCATTCCCCCGAAACCCATTCCCCAGAATTCCATTCCCCAGAATCTCATTCCCCAGAATGTACCATTCCCCAGAGTTTCACTCCCCAGAATGAACCATTCCCCAGAAAACCAATCCCCAGAATGGACCATTCCCCAGAAAATTATATACCTACTTTAAAGTTTTGAAATAATCTATTTAAAAAACTTGAAAATTAAACTGCATACAAAGTTGTTTACAAGTACATGAGAAGATTAGCATAGGTGCTGCTAGTTATGAACACTTTACGCATAATTCAAATTTCATTTGCAAATGAACTATCACAGTACTTTCACTTTTATTGGCACTTATGAAGAATGATAGATCAGTCTATGGGGAAACACAATATCCAATATTTATTTAAAAGAATATACAACTCATCACTACTCTGCACAAAATAGAGCTACCGTAATCCGGGGTAACATTGATCGGGATGACTCATCTTGTTAAACGTTCAAATAAAGATTTATTGATGAAACATTTTCGAACCATGAATGGTGCCTCTCTTTCGTATATTCATAAGCTAATGATAATTAAGGTTTTTGTCAAAATTGCGTTTAGTTCATGCGCAAATTTGTCAACTTTTTGAAACAATGATTTCTATCATTTTCACTGACACTACCGAAAATTCATGTCTCACATGAGTTCTGCAGACGATGTGATCAAGGAAAATGCGGGTGTTACTAAAAATGGCATCGCCGAAAACGATTCCGTTGTCAAATCTTTCATAAGTTTATTCAATTAGGCAACATTAACTAATTACTATTACGAATGTAGAATTTCCTGAGGAAATTGCCTAGTTTAGGCGTATTACGCGGTTCAAGGTGTTTTTAATTTTGAAATAACTCAAAAAGTAAATGACTTGTAACAGTTTGGTCTTCATATTCGGCTTCAGGGGCCCTGATTTTAGTAAGTAACGACATTTCCAATATTAGCGAACGTTGTTTACTTGGGTGATCAATGTTACCCCGTATCAGCTGAATCAAAAAATCACTTAAAACATTTATTTAAACATAATTAAATCTTTCGAAAAACAAAATAAAGTACATAGCTAGGAGCGGTGGGTGCCAGTACTTGTTTTAAAAATATGAAACTTGTAACATTTGTATTGTGAAATGAAAAAATTAGGAAAAACTAAAAAAAAATGATCAATGTTACCCGGATTACGGTACACCCTTCTTTCGGTATAGTAGTTTCCAAATGTATAATTTCACATGTATGTCCAATTTTTATCAAATGTAGTGATGTATGCAGCTTTTCATCAATGTTTTAAGAAGGTGCATCATCTCTTACTTTTTAGGACTAAACCGATTAGAATAAAGACGTTCGTAGTATCATATTATACGTTTCCGATATAATGATTACGTAAACTCGGTAGAATAAAAACTTACTATTCTGCACATTAAAATGATACGCCCTTCTTGCGTCAAGTCTAAATTACAAATGACTTGTTTAATTTTGCACAAAATAGTGATACACCTTTCTTTCAGTCTTATCCTGTTGACGATATAGACAAAATTTTCCGTAAGGATACCAAATGACAAGAAGGCATTTGGCATGCTTCATTAAATGATCAAGGACCATTTGATATAATGGTCATTTGGCCAATGACTATTTGGCATGACATGAAGAACATCCTTTTTGAAAAGAAGGAGCATAAGTATGGCTGGATGGCAAATGACTTTATACCAAATCATTTTATGCCAAGTGACCTTATGCTATATGGGCTCTCCATCGATATATTTTGCCTATATCATTAATGAGAAGTAGGGGGGTCCGTAGCCTTGAGGTTACGCTTTCGCTTCATAAGCGGAAGGTCATGGATTCAATTCCCAGCCCCTCCAAAAAATAACCCGTCCAGCCACCAGAAGACGCCGCACGGAGGACCGTGCATAGGGGAGCACATTCATCCTCCGTCAGTATCAGATGGTGACTGAGACAAATTGACCCACTTCGCAGGCAGCTAGCCTCAAAACGACTCAGGACCACGGCAAAACGAACCACCGCAAGAGCAATGAACTATGGCTTATGGAAATCGATTGGACCAACAGCAGAGCACTCTCCTACCTGCTCGGTGTGAGAGCAAAAGAGCAGAAGAGAGTGAAAGCAGATGTAAATATAGATTAGTTAAAAATAGAACTGTATCGGTAAGGAAGATACATATAAAACTGATTCCGGCACAGTAGTGGCCACGAGCACGGAGTGCCTTAAAAAAAAAAAAAAATCATTAATGAGATAATACTGAAAGAAGGGTGCATCACTATATATGCAAAAATAAACATATAGTCTGTATATTTTATGGGAATGCATTAAAAGAAGGGTGTATTATTATAATATGCAAAATACTCATGAATAGGGGCATATTGGACACATTAGGTAAATGCTTATTTTACATAGAATGGAAATATCTTTCTTTGCTCTAAAATTAAATCCACCGATTCCTCCGCTTTGCTTATAAACTAATTTGAAGCTGAGAAAAAAATATAGTAGAATTTCAGAGGACAAATGAAGCAAAGCGTAAACTTTTATACCGTCAAAACGTTCATATACAATACAGATTTCGTACAGTTTATAAAGTTTTGCTGAAATATGCATATTCCCAGAGAGTAAGAGGGTGTCCATTTCGCCCCGTGTGTTCATTATGTCCCTAACCCTCCTACCTACATATTTATTTGTCACATCAGACCTTAGCCTGTCACATAAGTGATTCTTCTTCCTCTTTTCTGGCGTTACGTCCCTACTGGGACAGAGCCTGCTTCTCAGCTTAGTGTTCTTATGGGCACTTCCACAGTCATTAACTGAGAGCTTACTATGACAATGACCATTTTTGCATGCGTATATCGTGTGGCAGGTACGAAGATACTCTATGCCCTGGGAAGTCGAGAAAATTTTCAACCCGACCGGTGGGATTCGAACCCAACCCTCATCTTGGTCTTGCTGAATAGCTGCGCGTTTACCGCTACGGCTATCTGGTCCCCCACATAAGTGACTCACGCAAAGCAATAATTAAAAAAAAAGAAAAAAATGGATATTCATATAGCTTTCTGGGGAATGGTGCATTCTGGGGAATGGAATTCTGGGGAATGTTACATTCTGGGGAACGATTTTCTGGGGAATGGTTCATTCTGGGGAACGGAATTCTGGGGAATGGTTTTCTGGGGAATGGTTTTCTGGGGAATGTTATAGAATCTATCTACTAAGTTACTAGCCATCATTAGGCTTACATATCTTATTCTATAGATACAGTCGCGCATGCATGTGAACATCACTTTTATTAGGAACCAATTTGTGACCACTAGTCGCGATAGCAAGTGTACACCACCATTACTTAGAGCAAATATACGACCACCAGTCGAGTTAACATCATCAATAGCAGTTACTATGAACAAGTATGCGACCACCAGTCGCGGTAGCAAGTGTACACCACCATTGCAAAGAACAAATATACGACCACTAGTCGAGCTTACAACATCAATAATACTTGCTAGGAACAAGTATACGACCACCAGTCGAGTTAACAACATTAATAGCAGTTACTATGAACAAGTATGCGACCACCAGTCGAGTTAACAACATCAATAATACTTGCTAGGAACAAGTATACGACCACCAGTCGAGTGAACAACATCAATAGCAGTTACTACGAACAAGTATGCGACCACCAGTCGCGGTAGCAAGTGTACACCACCATTGCATAGAACAAATATACGACCACCAGTCGTGCTTATAACATCAATAATACTTGCTAGGAACAAGTATACGACCACCAGTCGAGTTAGCAACATCAATAATACTTGCTAGGAACAAGTATACGACCACCAGTCGAATGAACAACATCAATAGCAGTTACTATGAACAAGTATGCGACCACCAGTCGCGATAGCAAGTGTACACCACCATTGCATAGAACAAATATACGACCACCAGTCGAGCTTACAACATCAATAATACTTGCTAGGAACAAGTATACGACCACCAGTCGAGTTAGCAACATCAATAATACTTGCTAGGAACAAGTATACGACCACCAGTCGAATGAACAACATCAATAGCAGTTACTATGAACAAGTATGCGACCACCAGTCGTGGTAGCAAGTGTACACCACCATTGCATAGAACAAATATGCGACCTCCAGTCGCGCTAGCAATATCAATAACATTGATTGCTAGGAACAAGTATGCGACCACCAGTCGAGTTAATAACATATTCATAGCAACCATCTGTCGCGTTAAAAACAACCAAATACCAAACCAAATGCAACCACCAATCGCGGCAATAATATTTTTTTAATTGCAACCACCAGTCACGTTAAGGACATTTTTTTTTGCATTGCATACACCAATTGTGTTAAGGGCATTTTTTCATAGCAACCACCAGTCGCGTTAAGGATATTTTTTTCAAACATGTTATTATATTTTTTTTTAACATGGCATTTATTTAGAAATACTAATGAATTAAGTAGATTTGAATAGTTTGGATCTCACCGGTTATCGACACAAAATTCACAAATTTCACCGATTCAGTATGCTTCACACTTAACTTGTTCGTTAAACATTACGGGATACACAATGTACTGAAGCAAATAGGAAAGAAAACAATCATGTGCATTATAGGTCAAATTTGACCAAAACATCGATAATACTGAATCGATTAAAATTCGATTCGTCCTTTGTATCGATTTTATTCAAATCGATTCGATTTCTTCACTCGTAAGCAAATTTACAAGAACAACGACTCAAAATAAGATCAAATCCCTTGTATTAGGATTTCATGTTGTTTCAACATCAAAAAATCGATAAATTGGAACGAAAAATCTACTTTTGGAACACCAATTCAAAATCGCCCATGGTTAGGAACATTTGCACACACTTACATTCATTTTTCACTCTATTTTATTTTATTGAAATTATTTTGTTTTTATTTGAAAGCAGGAGAGATAAGATATAGAAATGTGTGTATCATCACAGAAGAAACGATGAAATGATCACATACAACCAAAGCGAAGTTTTTTTTATTATTTATATAGAAATTTGCACAGTTGACAAATGTTACGGGAGTTTTTTTTTTGATTGAAATTACTAATTGATAAGTTATACAAATTGATTAATATTCATGAAAACCACTAATAACTTTAACACTTCACTTTTCTTTTGCAAAATCACATTATTTTACAAATTATACTTAATTATACGATATTTTTTTTTTATACACGTTTTGTACGGATATGTTCAATTGACTTCTGCAAAAAAATAGTTCAGTCCCCGATAAAAGCAGAATGCGCACTTCATAACTTAGATGAATCAGCTTGAAATGATCATAATCTTTGAATCGGATAAAATAGATGAAACACTTTCTATTACATTCAAATATTTCCATCGAAGCAATCTGTTTGAATTCAAATGCAAAACAAAATATTCACTTTAAAGCCTGCATCGCGCAACTCAAATAGTTGAGGTGATGCTGGTGTTCAATAAGAGCAACAACAAGAACAGAGAGAAACATTGCTGCTTCAGCGAGTAGTGAAGCGGCTAATGCATATTAATGTCATATTTCCTCTTCAATCAGTTTTCTATTATTCATAGAAAATACCACATTGCTGTTTACTTACAGATGCCTTTTTATCAGATTCAAACTTCACTCCACAATCACTCTGAATACATATTTTCACACGCGGTTTAAGAAGCACTCGACACAAACACATTTCCTAGTGGACACTCCCGCTTGCTATCGAATCCAGGCTCTCCAGGAAAAACGAAAATTTATTTAAAACTCCTGGCAGGATCGCCAAATGTGAAGCTCAGAATCGTTGTTGGCAAGCGGGAGCACCACGAAGAACCATGCATTCCATTCTGACATTACTATAGGAGTGAGGCGTCGAAGTTATGCCATGCCTACTAGATCGTTTGATGTCCGATCCGATGTTACATTCTCGGAGTTCTTTCAACAGGCTTTTGATTGTCAACCATCATAACAGGGTTGGAAGACAAGATCTATGACAATGTTCATTCAGTACCACACACTACTATAGTGCTTTCATATTTTAATAGCAATACTTATTATACAATAAAAAAAATATGGTGGTGATAGTGACAATCCTCAAGACATTCCTGGGTTTGATGAATGCGTTGCAGCCGGCCATATAGGAAAAGTAGTTGGGATTCACCTGCAGCATGTTGTAGGATCTGACACACAGGTACTCAGGCTGGTAAGTTTGTAAGTAGCCTGATTTCGACAAAGCTGCTGGACATTTCTTAGATATCCATAATGCTGGCTTTTCATTGGACCTTTTTAATTATAAGCATTAGTGTCGATAAACGTACTGCTTGACCAGTCGACGATACCAGTGGTGGTATGCTAATTCCCATGTTAGCCCAAAAAGCCTCCCCGCCATGTCGTTAGAAAGATGAACCTACCGGAGATTTAGGTGATTGGTCAGAAGACAAAAGTTATGACAGCTATATGTTTGACTTAGAGGGAAGCTGTTTGTCTTATTTTCAATTTAGACTCTCATAAGGACTAAATATGTTTCTATCACTCATCGCACCAGAAGCATTCTAGACAAAAGTGAAAAACAACATTTGTTATGGAGTGGAGATAGTTTAAAACACTGTAATTTGTAGCATTTATTTTTCTTATGAAAACTACGATGCAAGATTACGGAAATCATAATAGGAATAGGGGTACATGAATTTCGTCGTAATCTACTAGTGGGACTGTTATGCGGGTACTTTCAATATGGGACGCACATGATTTGGTATTTTTTTCGCATTTTGTCCATACAAAGATACAATTTTAAGTATGATACCATGAAGTACACTAACAATAAACATGATTCATGAAGAAAACTCAAAAGTGATGAAAATTGAAATGGGACTGTTTTGCGAGTATGGGCAGAATAGATACAGTGACTCAAACACATAATACTTTTCTTACGCTGTTTCCACATGATATGATAAAAAAATGACTAAAAACCAATTTTACACTCGTAGGGGGATCCTAGCAGGCGGTGCGCGCGTGAGGTTGTACAGTCGACTCTTCACAACACGATATAGTCGATCTGTCTATAACTCGATATCTCCACTAGTCGATGTCATGTGGTAGGTGAATTTCTCTCCATAACTCGATATCCATAATAAAATCTTTGTTATTCGGCGAAACATTCTCTAATTCTTGTTTAGAGTTGAATAAATACTTGCAAGTTGTTATAAAAATTGAAAAAACAATTATATACAAAAAAATTTGCCAGTAAAAATAACGCGATTTTTCGAGCATTTGGAAAAAAAGTTTTCAAATACAAACGATTCTGTTTTTGCACGGGGGAGTTTTTAGTTCAAAATTTCAAAAACCATGCAAAATAAGTAACACCATCTTTCGACGTTTTATGCAAAACTAAGGTTTTGGTGAAAAAAAAGTATGTAAACTTTTTTTGCACGGATTTTTTTTTACAATCCGTGCAAAAACATAATCGAGTTTACTAGTGTGGGGACTGATACCGGAAAAACTATAACACGAGTGATTATAACAATAAAAACTTGTTTTATTTACTCCGATCGAATACAACGTGTTTTTTCGCTTTGCGTTAACGATAACAACAACAACCAATGAGAATATATACTAAGGTGTAGAAGAAGAAGCGATGGCTATGTATTAGTAAAGAGAAAAAACGTAAACAAAAATAACTACGTTACTAATTTACACGGCTTCTTATGGGAGCTCGCTCGCTTGTAGTTGTGAAACATTTTGCACCGTACACGGATGTCACGCACACTGAATGTCTTCTTCCTCACCTCGGTATATATTCTCATTGAACAACAACGTCTCAGCGTTTAGGGTGGCTCTTCCATTTGTCGTCAAACTAGGGTGCATCTATTCGATACCCGCAGGTACCCCCCCAGTTACGCCAAGAAACGTACATGATGTCCAGATGGCGTAACTTTACTGCCAGAATCTTCTACAGGATAACTAGAAATGTTCTCTTCACATACGTAGGCTGGTTTCAACCGATCAATCGTTATTTTCTGCTGTTTCTCGGCGATAAGGACATCGAAATACTTCTCGAATCGCTCGACAACCTTGTAGGGACCCTCGTAAGGTCGTTGTAATGAACGTTTAACGGCATCGATACGAACAAATACTTGGTCACATTTTTGTAGATCGCTATGGATGAATACCTTCGACTTCGCATGATGGTTGATTTTGGGCGCCCGCAGTTTGGAAAACGTATCGTGCATAGTTTCGCAAATTCTGATCGATCGACAGAGTCCACAGGTGGTTCGAAGAATTCTCCTGGGACGCGCAAGGCTTGTCCGTACAACAAATCTGCTGAGGAACATTTGAGCTCATTTCGGAACGCTGTTCTCAATCCAAGAAGTACTATCGGCAGTTCGTCACACCAGTGAATTGTATTCTTGCACATGAGTGCTGATTTTAGCGTGCGACCGTTCTACCATTCCATTGTGGTTAGGCCGTGGTTCTTGTACCGTTGTTTCTGGTTCGGGAACGATTACCGGCTCATTCAACGGCCAACAGGAGCCTGCTTCATACAACGAACCTTTGTGCTGAGAACTTCCAACTGTGCTTTAAGATCGTCTATCTGATCGAAAACCGTATCCGGAACTGCACTCGGTGAAGGATTCGATGTCACCACAGCGACTCGTGGAGTCTCAGTCAGTTTATCTGCCATTTCAGCCAGCTTGGGCAATGTTCCGTCGCTGATAGTCAATACTGGTCGAATGTGATGAGGCATACGCTGGAGAAACGACATCTTTAAGAGATCATCGTTGACGTTGACCTGCTGCCAATTCTTGCATTTTAGCAAGCAGGTTTTTTTTTTTGTTCTTTATTAAGGTGATTTTTAGCGCATACGGCTAGTTCATCACCATAAAATAGCAAGCAGGTGAGTCGGCCGCATGTCGCCGAGATCCGATGATCCGTACATGCGGTGAAAGCGCAAAGCGGGAAACCAGGCGATCCTTAATATTTTGTATTTGTCGGCCTGTGGTGGGTTCGATACCAGATCGGCTACATGGCAAATAACCGACTGATCAAGCTTCGCTACAATGTGGTAAAATTTGGTGTCATCTTTTGTTATGTTCCCCAGGATAAACTGTGCTTCATATTGGAAAGAACACAAAGCCAATTCCAATACCAGGATAGCTTATTAAGCACAAAGAAAACAAGCTAGTCCATTCTCTGCTGACAGCTCAACTAGCAACTGCTGTTCCTTTTATTCAATCCAGGTATTTACAATTCATACATTTCCACTAAGCACAGCATAGCATACCTTTAATCACTACCACCGACGATGTCCGTATGTCCTACCTACGGGTGCGACACTACAATCCTAACACTCCTCCTTAGTGTCGTCATCCGGATTGCTCCTCCTGTCGCCAAATTCCTTGTCCAGGTCCACAAAGCTCTTGCAGGTTCCACATCCTTGTTCACCACAAAGGTCGTCCGGATCCTGCCTTCCGAAAATCACGAAGCTCCTACTTGTCCACCACGAAGTTCAGGTTTACCTTCTAACGGATCACGAAGCTCGTCGAGGTTCTTCCTTCTGAGGATCGCGAAGCTCCTCCTCAACTCGAGCCCTGTACAAGTGGTCCGACTCCGATGCTTGTACATGCTCCGACCAGCCAGCAGCTACTCCTACGGATCCCGTGCGGCGTTACACGGCTTATGCCGATCCTCATATAGGGCACACTCGCAGATGAACCGTTCGTGGGCCCATAACCTATTGGAAAGAACACAAAGCCAATTCCAATACCACGATAGCTTATTAAGCACAAAGAAAACAAGCTAGTCCATTCTCTGAAGACAGCTGCTGACTGATAACTCAACTAGCAACTGCTGTTCCTTTTATTCAATCCAGGTATCTAAAATTCATACATTTCCACTAAGCACAGCATAGCATACCTTTAATCACTACCACCGACGATGTCCGTATGTTCTACCTACGGGTGCGACACTAAAATCCCAACACTTCAGCCTGGGCGAACCACATTTCCGGATCAGTTTTCCAAAATTCCGGGAGTTTCACCGAAACTGCAGCGGTAGCTCCTTGTTGATTCACGGCGACTGCTTGTTGATGGTTCACGTTCTGTGCTTCGTTTTCCGGATTCATCGTGTCGATTTGAGGTTGTGGTGGAGTGGCACCAGAAGAAGCGATTTTTCTCGCGATACACGAGCGAACCGAAAGTTCTTCGAATCGAATATCACGTCGGGGTCACCAATGTGGGGACTGACACCGGAAAAACTATAACACGAGTGATTATAACAATAAAAACTTATTTTATTTACTCCGATCGAATACAACGTGTTTTTTCGCTTCGCGTTTACGATAACAACAACAATGTCTCCTCTTCCATTTGTCGTCAAACTAGGGTGCATCTATTCGATACCCACACTAGTTTGTAAAATACTATCTCACATAACAGCTTCAAAAGAACGAGTGATCCGTGGCTCTTTTTTTTGCGAGAGTCGGTTCATTTGATCAGCATGAATCAGACAAAAAGTGACCCGGAAAAAGAACGAACCGATTCTTTTCCTCTATTCTCCTTCGTTCCTCGGCTTCATTGTAACGCTTGACATGTGCTTTGCCTTGCGCGCCACGCGACACATGCAAGCAAAGCTTTCTGCTGCTCCTCGCTCTTAGTATAGACAAACAAATTGGCCCCGCCCACTTGCACGCAGGCGGATGTAAGATAGAGAGAGAAAGTTCCCACTAGAATGGCAAAGCACATTCTGCTTCTTCCTTTTGGTTCGCGTAGGAGACATCAGCCGAGTGTATCGTGAGTTTCAGGGGAAGAATATACGAAGAATGAGAGAGCGAAAGATACGAAAGGTACGGCGCGCAACAGGGAATGAACCACTCTATTGCGGCGCTTATATTAAATCCACATCCAGCGGCGGCGGTAACGCGCAGAAGATATGCGCGCAATTCAAACGCAACGTCAAAATTCAAGTAGGCTTGGATTTTTTCGTTCTTCAAGGACGCAAATGTTTCAAATTTGCTAAATCTGAAACATTTGGTGATTTTCATTATCACTGCGACGGTATATCGACATTTTCAGATAATCGCATTACGTGGATTTATCTTGCAGAGCACAATATTTTCCGTTCGCTCGATTAAGTTCGCTCTTTCTTCGCGAACCGCTGAGCCACTGAACCGTTCAAAAGATCCGGTTCACTGAAATGAGTGATTCGGATCGGACCTGTTCACTAAAATGAGCCGTTTTGTCCATTTCTAGTGTGCTGGACATTTTGAAGACTTCCTACGAAGTTTGGAACAACAAGAAGCTGGATATTGATAATTTGAGAGTGTTTGGCGCAGTTGCACACACCCATGTACCAAACTGATGCAGGGAAAAGCTTGAACCAAGTTCTGAAAGGAACTACATGATTGGACACGTACAGTGATCAACCAGTATCGAAGCGATTGACGATCTGGATAAATGACTACCACGTGTCCTATAGCAGTGTTGAAACTCCGATGGCCTGTGCGTACAGTATTGAAGCTTTTGTTGAAGAAATACAGAATAGAATTGCTGAGCTGAAAAAGTAAGATGGTAAGCAGGGTTGATAGAAACTTCTCTGCGATGCAAAGAAGAGGCGATTTTGCGTTTTTCTGAGGAGAATAAAACTGAACTCAAAATTTTCAACACATATCCTCAAGCGATTCGAGTTAGAGTGTAAAAAATGCGAGGACTTTTTCAGGTACTCTCTCTCTTGTTGCGATTCTCACCTTTACTCACATTTCAAAAGAACTCTTGAGTCTGCCGCCCGAACAAGATAGTCCTCGGGGAGTTGTGAGAGCACCATTTTTTGATGGAATTTTACTCTGTTGTGTTTTGTGCTGGATCTTCCTCGCTCATTTTTCGTTGCCTCTCTGCTTAGCATTTTTTCGCTCCCTCGCAAAGAGGCCAAGGCAGCACGCTGCTCTAAAGTATGTCACCAAACTCGAATGATGTTGAGGAGTATTATCAAGCCGAATGATAGGGACCGATGGAAGGAAGCGATTGAAAGCGAGTTGCAGAGTTTGAAGAAAAATTAAACTTGGACTTGCAACCGAAGCCAACACAGAAAAACATCGTTTATTGTAAATGGGTATGCCGGATACCAGATCAAAGGTGATGACAACAGCAACACCGAGAAATATAAAGCACGGCTTGTTGATAAAGGATATTCGTAGAAGAAGAATTATGATTATGGATTCTTGGAAGGAGAACGAATCATGGTATGCCGTTTGCAAAAATAGCTTTGTGGACTCTAGCAATAGGGCAATTCAAATTTTTAAAATGTTTGAAAATCCAATCTCCCATATGCTCCTTACCATCCTTCCCATAAAAATAGTGTTCTGTGAAATTTTCAGCTTTCTATGTGGTGATTTAAAGGTGGCCCAAAGACAATATAGGTTTATATGGAAATTACTATGGAGAAATTTAGAGAAATGTTCCAAACACTCTAGTACTGTAATGTAAGTAGAAACTTATCATCCCATATTGAAAACTCATTCTTCAAACCTTAATGAAGGATGTTGCTGAAGAAACAAATCCCTTTTGAGCTAATTTTGTTTGGGATTTTTGTACATGTTTGCAGGGCTATAATCCCATATTAAGCTAAATAATAGCAAACAAACTCATGGATATCTCTTCTGCTATCCTTCGCATTGAATTTCTCTCTTCAGCAAATTTCTTCATTATGGTTTGAAGAACGAGTTTTCAATATGGGATAATTAGTTTGTATTAATATTACAGAACTACCGTGTTTGGAACATATCTCAAAATTTCTCCATAGTAATTTCCATATAAACCTATATTGTCTTTGGGCCACCTTTAAATCACCACCTAAGAAGCTGAAAATTTCACAGAACACTATTTTTATGGTAAGGATGGTAAGGAGCATATGGGAGATTGGATTTTCAAACATTTTTAAATTTTGAACCGCCCTATTCTAGCAAGTACCACGAAGCTGAAATGAGGCGTTCAATTCGTTTGCGTGGAGCTTGGGATTCAAACGATCTAACTACGACTGCTGTTTCTATTGTTTGTAGACGATATTTTGATGATGACGAACAACCTTGAAGAAGTTGAACTCATCAAGAACCAACTTTCGAATTGATTCGAAATGATTGATAGAGGTGAAGTAGAGCAGCTCCTTGGAATCAAAGTTGAACGAGATGAGAATAACATCAATATTAGTCATCGTCTGGGAGGGAGAAACCAATACAAAATTTCTGTACGTCATAGTGAGCCGGGATTCCGCTGTCACGAACTGTCACTGTGAGCCCAGATCTCAAACATTGGACTAACATGGAAAAAGCGCGTAACTGATTGAAACACATTTTCGCATTTCATCAAAAGTGACAAAAATTGAATGAAAATCAATTCATGCACATAATGCAAGTAATGTCACGTGAGCACCTTTCAACTGATTGAATATAAAGCATTGAAAAACGCATCGTTTTACTTTTTCCAATGAAAATTAATATTTGGTGCATAGAAAACTGTGGCCCTTTTTCCATGTTTGTCAGGAAAGATCGAAAGAACACAACAAAAGAAAACTAGCGGTTTTCCCCAAGCCTGCCTTGATTGTTGTTGGCAAGCTGGAGTTATCTTGCAGTTCAAACAAACGTTGTTCTATATTTCGTGTGTAGTATCGGTGCCTCCCTCCCAGGTCATCATCAGCTCCTAATATTGTTCTTGTTAAGGTGAAACATCTCAGAATCCAAAGATGGCCGGCACAATGGCCGACTTGTGCCCCTACTCACGATTTCAAAGGCACAAAACTAGAGAAATAGTTGGCAAACGTTTCTGATCTTCTTATTTTAAGCTTTCTGCTAGTGCACAAAGCCAAAATAAAAACTGCACGGTTGTTGGATGCTTTCTTTGTGAGATTTGTGCCTTTGAAGTTTTGGTGCAATCTTAGAAGTTGATTCAAAACTGTTTCACCTTAAGCATTTGGAAATAGCTGAGGTGCGAAGCAACTAAAACGTTAGTTTTAGTCTCGTGAACATCTGTTTATAAAAAAAACATTTATTTGGGGGAATATTGGCGCTTTAATACAGTTAACTCTCCCTTACTCGATATTATGTATCTCGATATTTCCCCTAACTCGATGGAATGCGCGGTCCCTTCAATCTAGCATACTTTGATCCCTCTGTAACTCGATACCTCTTTAGCTTGATGTTCCCTAACTCGATGCGATCTGTTTCAGTTTCCTATGCAAGTTTACCTCTCTAACTCGATATTTCCATGGAATTTTTGAAATATTCTCCAAATGTTAATAAATTTCAAAAATTTGATAATTATGATTAAAGTGATAGTAAATTTAAGGTTGACAAGTCATTTCAGCGTGATAAAAAAAATAATTTTTGAATACTATGCAAAAAGTGTCACGTTGCTAAATGTACTAAAAATTTACTATTTTTCACATGTAGTTTACTATTTTGAATGTACATTGTCTAAATATTCATAATCTCAAAAATTGAAAATTTTGTGTTCTGTATCTCGATACCTCCCTAACTCGATGGTCCCTTCAATATCGAGTTAGGGAGAGATGACTTTAGAAGGAAACATTACTTGTTCAACTCATTAGTAAAACAATCTTGACAAGTCGAACATTTGGAAACGTTTAATAAATGTTGATTCTACTATTATTCATTCCAATGAAAAATGTTGAAAATTGACTTAAATTTAGATCTTTATGTATAACCTACAATTTTGGCGCTTAAATTTTTCACAAGCTTTCAACAATCAAATGAAATTTTAAAAGATTGCTTCCTTGCGATCATCTTGTATCTTTTTCAACGTATTTTTTGCATGTTTTCCGATTTTCAATCAGTTTACGTGATTTTTTGGTAAAATATTGTGTTTATTTGCAATATATTTGTAAATAAGAGCAACTACAGGGTAAATATAAACAGAAATCTTTTGTTTGGCTAAATAAATGTGTGAATCACTCAGAATTATGTTACATAATAGTATCCTTATAATATAATTAATGTTCCCAGCAATTACATTTAGAACGACAATTAAAATATTGAATTTTTGAATATGATTTACAGATACCGCAATAATAGGCAAAAAGCTATTTTGATTGTCTTATTATTGCAGTATATGCTTGTTCTCAAAAATATAGAACTTGAATTATAAATTCAATATCTATCATGTAACTTCATCCATACTGAACTGTTATAGCCGCTGCATTTAATTGTTTTGGTTCTAATCTTAAAAAAATCATGTTTATGAAAACCCGTCCGTAGATAGAAGGACTGGTTAAAAATATAGAGTTTTCTTGATGCATCATTTAAAACTGTTCTTCCAACGATCAAAATCGTTCAATTTTTAAAGCTTGGGAATACTATAAGCTTTCATAGTCATCAATAATATCCATAGAAAATAGAGTTTTCGATTAACAATTAGGGTTTAGTTCTTATACCGCAATAATAGGGAATACAGTCGAATTTCGTTCGTTGCACTATGTTTAATTGCACTACGATTTAACTGGGCTCCCGTTAGGTGGGCTATAGCCCACCTAAAACGAAGGCAAATTTGGTAGTACTTATTTTCTTTTGTTATATATCCTTTGACAACTCAAAACTCAGCCCGATTATTGAAAGTCTTTCACTAATGGTGGTAAGCTCCATCGACGTTAATACGCGATTGACGCATTAACTAACACCATAAGTGGGCTACAGCTTTAGTGCAACGAACGAAAGTTGACTGTACTGCAATAATGGCCAAATTACCCTATGTATACTTCGATTATCATTAAAAATTTCCGATACCAATAACGTCGTAGATGATGATCAGTACATTTTGCAAATTTAAATTATTATTATTATTATTGTTTATTAACATAAAAATTTTGGAAGAGGGAAAAACCCCTTTGAGTGATTTCTATTTGAAATCTTTCTCAGGCACAAAACCTTTTCATCTTTTTAAAAATACGTTACAAAATCAAAAATACATAATTAAAGGCTCTTCTGGAGTAGATCCATAACGGAGCCAATATCTTTCAGGTGAGATCATCATAATTATTTATTTAAATTTATTCAAATTTAAATTATAATCTTTTCAATTCAATAGGATTCAAACATACTTCCGATGAACCATAGTCGCCTAGTTTCGCCATCGTTTGGTAGATTTGGATGAGATTTTCAGGAAAAATCACAAATGAGTTTAATTTTGAAATCGATGATAGTTTCGGATTGAGGTCATTTGTTGGGGTACCTAGGGTATTTTAAAATAAAAATTATGTGAACAATGCAAGAACATTGATCTATTTGATAGAATATATTGCTTGTTTTGTATGCAGTATGATATCCGTGTCAGTACTCTGAGGATTTCCAATGGCCAATTTTGAAATCTCTTCTTGCCGATTAAAATTTCATATTTTTTTACACATAAATAAATTGACATCACCTCATAGAGTAATCAAAGTTTTTTGGACAGACCGTTACGCGTATATAATATGGCCATTTACGGCAACATCAAATGGAAGTGACCAAATTATATACGTGTAACGATCTATCCAAAATATATAAAACACCATATCCTTCCACTTATACGCTACGTCCCACTGTGTTTTATTTTCTTGATTTCATGCGCTTTTCGTATAGCGCCCAAACCATTGATTTTAGCGATATAGTTTGTTCGGAGAAGTTTCTTGGTGTATTAAAGCGCATCTTTTGATGCAAAAAGTTTTGTGATCAATCCACCTAGCAGTGAGATAGAAAAACTATTTTTTCAAAACATTTAGATAGACATATGGTGTCTTCGGCAAAGTCGAAGACACGATTTTTCTATCTCTTATACTTTTTATATCTGTATGCCGTTGTATGTGAATGGCCCCTAAAAATCATATTTTTTATCATAACTTTTTTCCACGATTTTTAACATTTTTTGTGTTTTCTACAAAGTTGTTTGTCATTGTTTTCTACAAAGTTGTTTGTACTATCATACAAATAAGCCTTATTATTCGACTGATAATTCTTTTACTTTAAGAGATAGAGAGGTGCGATGTTCAGCAAAACCACGCGTTTTAAGATGTTTAACAACTTTGTAGAAGACATGAAAAATGTCATGATTTGTACGAGTTGTTTGCGCCATTTTGCGCCGAAGCCAGTTATAGAGGCCTAAACTACCCTTAAAAAAAAAGAGTTATTTATGAATAACTTTGTTACTTCAAAAGATAGGGTGATGATATGTTCAACAAAAACACGGGTTTTTCCATGACAAACAACTTTGTAGAAAACATAAAAAATGTTAAAAATCTTGGAAAAAAGTAATGATAAAAAATATGATTTTTAGGGGCCATTCACATACAACGGCATATATCTCAAAAAGTACAAGAGATAGAAAAATCGTGTCTTCGACAAAGTTGTTTCAACTTTGCCGAAGACACCATATGTCTATTTAAATGTTTTGAAAAAATAGTTTTTCTATCTCACTGCTAGGTGGATTGATCACAAAACTTTTTTCGTCAAAAGTTGCGCTTTAATATACCAAGAAGCTTCTCCGAACAAACTATATCGCTAAAATCAATGGTTTGGGCGCTATTCAAAAAGCGCATGGAATCGAGAAAACAAAACACAGTGCGTCCCTAACAAATCAGAGCCTGATTCTCAGATTGGTATTGACAAACCGAGTGACGCAGTCCAAACTTCAACGAAGCTCGGCGTCCGCATTTTAATATAGTGCTTCGACGACGCATGCATTTACCTTACATTTACATTTCGAAACATCTCACAAATTAGAATCTAAGTCCGAAACCGTCACCGAACTCAAAACTTTCATTGTGTGCATCAAAACTATAACTCATTTGTGATTTTTCCTGAAAATTTCATCAAAATTGATCGCACGAACGTGCATCGCAATACATCGCATCTTGTGGTCGCAAAAGTTCATTGGACTCGGTTGCTGTCTTGATTGCACTCTGATTCATCCTACTTGAACTCGCTGTTACATAATCTAAGACTGATCTTAGCTCTCTCGCACAACATAAATATACCGGCCGGTCCATTTCGCACTTGATCATGATCGATCTTCTGTAACGAGTTCTTTTCTTATCAAGTGAACGCGTGGACATGAACAAAGTTCACATTGACTTCGGTTCATTGCATGTTGTGCAGAGATAATCGTTGTAAATGTAAAAGCACGTGATTAACAAAACAATCATACAAATCCAGCGTGCTTGATTGCGATGCGTGCAATTTTGAATCTAGGAACCATTGGCAATCTTTTTTTCGTAGCTTACTGCTCTGCCCATAACCGCATATTTGTAACATTCGACAAAAGTAGGCATTGAGTAAATGGAATAACAAGTGTGCATTTTATGGCAGTATGAGAGGAAACTGAAATTTCTAAAAATTACCAGGAACTCAAAAGTGCTTATTTGAGGCTAATATTTTGTACAACTCATATCGCATACTAGGTGATTTGTCAGAAAATAATTCTAATATAAATTTCATTGCTATCACATTACGAGGCCCATTTATAATCTCAATGTGACTGTTATGCGGTTATAATTACCAATGTGACAAAACAACTTGATATTTTTTTCGAATTTTCTAGAACAATCTCACAGATTTCAGTAAGTTGATCGAAAGTATTTATCATTTGATGACTCTCCATGGCATTAACTCCATTTTGTCAAAAATGTCGAATGTGACTGTTTTGCAGTTATGGGCAGTGCTCATGTTCTGATTAAATAGCATGTTCAAAAGCCAAGTAGCTACTTGTTATGTTCAGAGTGCCTGGACATTCATTCATCTTAAATATTCAACAAAAGACCGGCTCACTTAGATCGGGCTTTGTGGTTTTTATCTCAAAGATTATGTATGTCGCGATGAATTCCACGCCTTCTACGTCCAAATGGCATTTGCTATGGTGCATTAGCAGCTCACGATTGTATCTTCTAGCATCTCTGCTGGTGGTAGGTCGCTCATCGCATTCCGTTGTCCACGGGTTGAGGTCGCCATAGTAGAGATGGTCGGGTCTCGGGTTTTCAAACCCGAAACCCGACCCGAACCCGGGTCGGGTTCGGGTTTGAAAATTTTAATTTTTTCGGGTTCGGGTTCGGGTCGGGTTTGAAACTAAAAAAAATATCGGGTACGGGTCGGGTTCGGGCTTGAAAAAGGTCGGGTTTAGCCGGGTTTGGGTCGGGTTTGGGGATAATTGTTCACAAAGTAACAACCGGAAACCTTCCCTATACATCAGAAACGATGAATTTATCATCTTTTCGAACTCGGGTTCTATTCGGGTTTTTCTTAGAAAACTTTCTCGGGTTTCGGGTCGGATTCGGGTTTGAACAGCGAAAATTTTTCGGGTTCGGGTCGGGTCCGGGTTTGCTTTTCAATTATTGTCTCGGGTTCGGGTCGGGTCCGGGTTTGAAGGAATAAAATAAGTCGGGTACGGGTCGGGTTCGGGTTTGAAAAATGTGAAACCCGACCATCTCTACGCCATAGCTATAATCGATGGTCGAGGATATATGGGATCTGGTTCAAGTTGTGGCTTCCAGTTTCTATATACCATTCTATGCACGGCTCGATCGCTGGGTATGTTCGAGAAGAGTGAATAGGTGGCAGTTTAGTCTAATCGTGGCATTGGCGAAGTGCGGTTCGTTCGGTTTGAATTTCGGAGAGTTGTAAATTTGAAAAAGGTTTGAGATATTAAATGTGTTATTCGTTGCGTCGCACGTAAACAAAATTTTAAATAATAACGCACTTAGCGTGATTGGCATACAAAAGCCACTCTTTTTGGGTTAGTGATGATTGGAAGGTGCTGTGTATCTTGTAAGATCGCTTCGAATGGACAAAAGCAACTTTTTGTTTTGAAGCGAAGATCATTATTGTGGCGAGTTCTTCGATGTATTGGGAAAGAGCATGGCTAGACGGGAGACGTGGATGGTAACCGGTTTTTTCGTCACGTGCGAGTTGTTTTGCGAATATGGACAACCTACTCTCCTACCTTGGCGGATATAATTTCTGTGTTTTTGTGCGTCTTTCGCCTCATTTAACTTCGCAGTTTGACGCGCCAAACAGGTCGCAGACTCCACGGGGTGAATCACACTTCAATACCGACCAGAAGATTATGCCACAGACAAACGGACGTAAAACTCGCGAAATTTTTATCGACCACGCTCCGAACGGTCATTTTAAATTTTCTTTGTTCTATATATCACAACCAGAGGCGCGCGCATCGTTTTCCTCTGCTTGACGTTTCAGACTAGCGCCTTCTGCAGGCCTTGCAACATGGCCACCAAATGATGATTGCGTGAATTTGACGATGGATTTAAGTGAAAAAGTGAATTTTGACGATGGATTTAAGTGAAAAAGTTTCAAAGTATTATGTCTGTTTGTCTTTGGTCAAACCCAGAGAGTGATAATGCATTAAATGCGTTCTGTGAGAAGAATCACTGGATAATAATGACCACTACAGAATGAAATAACCACAAATCAACTTTTACGCGTGGGATAGTCAGAGTGGTCAGTGCATTCGGCGGGGCGCCGGCCGGAGGAGAATCGTAAGCACGTGCGCGTGAGCTTAGTCGAACATTGAATATTTATTTTGCTTTTCGGATTCTGAACCAAGCCGGCTCAAACCGGTTTGTGGAAGTAAACAAAACTAGCTTCGGTGTGCTTTTGGGACCGAGTTAAGGACGTAGGAATGTTGTTCACACAATCCTTGTATTGTGGGTTTCTTCGTCCCGATATCTTATATTCGTACTCTCGCGTCGTCTCAACATAATCACCGTGTTTAACAATTTAAAGATCTATTCAAATATGAGAATTCAGTTCTTGTGAAAATATTTGGCAATTGAAATCCAAGTACCGTAAGGACGCCATTTCCACTCATTGAAAATTTAAAAACATGTATTAGAGAGAAATTCATATGAATTCGTCCCCTTGATGCTACAGCTAGATAACTAGAAATTTGGATTTTTTGACTTCAATATGTCAAAATATTATTCTCTATTAGGTCTGCATAATATCCACAGCTCATAAGCGTGTGATTAAAAATACATAAGTTGTAGTCTGGTTTCAATCATATTCTCTTCGACTAACCATCACCTTGTACAACGATCATATTTTCAAAGTTGCGCATCACAAAATTTTGATTTTCGAGTTATCTAGTTGTAGCTTTAAGGGGACGAATTTATATTATTTTTGTTGTGGAAAAAATGTAGTCTGTTTAAGGTGGTAAACAAGAATTTATGGTTGATTTTATTAAGTTATTATGGAAGATTGAAAAATGCTTCTTGGTTGTCATGGTTCAATAATATGTTGTAATATTGTAATATATAGATAACAACCAGCAAATGGGTTCCAAACTATTGTTATAGATAGGGCCTTATACCTAGGATAAGCGGTGAGTGACGCCCTAAACCTGTATCTTTATATACATAATATTCGGTACTATTATACATTCCTTACGGTATGCGAGATACCAAACTTCGTAAATGTCGCATCCCGATGCACTCTAATGCGTCTTACAATAAAAATCTAATTTGGAGCGTTACCCGTACATAATTTGGACGTTTACGACAAAATCAAATGGATATCTTGAAAACGTGTTCAAACAGCCGTAAGTCAGAAGAGTAAAAAGAACTTAGTTTATCGATCCTACTTGTTTCGCAGACAACATTCTATACGCTCTACTACACGCACTCGACTTCCACTTTTATAACGTTTAATTTTTGGAATTACAAAACGACGTAAGTAAGATTTTGTGCTTTCGCAACCTAGACACTACTTTCACCGCTCTGCCATAATATGGAGAGACTAAGTGACTTAACCACGAATCAAGTCTATTTGAATCAATCTTACACTCGTACGAAAACGTCGCAAGTAGTTTTACAAAACGGTGTATCATTTGGTCATTAAGTTTTTGTGGGAATTTTTTTTTTCGCGTGATTTTTGTTTCGCGTGCTGCTGGCATGTAAAGTTTTAAGGATTAACATAAGGAAAAAAATGTCAAATGTATATTTATTTTAAAATAGCTTCACATTTAAGGTTTTATTGCGCAGTTCCCACCTTATTGGACCCCGCACTTCAGAAGTGCGGGCGGGTTCATAAGTGCGGAAACGTCAAACCCTTTGTTTTCGCCGTTGGCGGGCTAGAAAAGGCAGTGAATCGGTTTCGCGCCAACGAAAATTGTTTTCGTTTCAGCAACAGCATGTGCTCTCAGCAGGGTTGCTAGTTTGTTTGTTTTATTTGTTTCACGAAAACTTGCTTGTAAAACATTTGTAAAAGTATGTCACCCACTTGAAATAGGCTTGTTCGATTATTATTAATTGTGGCAATGATGCAGTCAAGTGCAAATCTGCATTTGGATAGAAAAACCAGTGTAATTTGTCGCGTAAATGTACATTTGAAGAACTTTGGATATTGATCCATTTGCATGGAAACATATTTGGAACCACTGCTTGGTGACCTTCGAAGTGCGATACACAACTTTCCCAATAATCCATTTATCAAAGCAACGCACAATAATTCCTCTCAATTATTTTTCTCTAAACCTTGTGAAAGTTACTTAAGTCGATTTGAATAAGTCCAAATTATATATGCGTAACTGTTTGTCCAAATTACTCTGAATATCCTATAGGGCGTGGTATATTTTTGATTTTGACACTTTACTTCTTCATAATCACAAATGAACAAATATTTATCTGTATTTTCTGTTGGATACCACGAAGACAATTGGCTTGTTTAGTGATATCCTGTTTTTTACATATTTTGATTCTACGTTAAAAACTGAGCCAGAATCCAAATTTTCATAATTTGCTGTGCCCTGGAACTATTTTTGAAACACGTTTGAATACAGTATGGAAATCGCGTTTGAATCACCCCTCGGCAAATTTTACTTCGGGGCGAGCTGTCATTATGCAAATTGAAATGTCATTGAGTCGGCGGAATGAAATCTTATTTAATCATTTACTATATCAAAATTTATGTATCAAAGCGCAATAAAATCGTGTTACACTTAGACAAATTAAGACTAACAATTCAAAAGGCCTCATCTCCAAAAAGTAAACAATGAGAAAATTGCAATCTTGTTTTGTCAAACAATACATCAAATTTAAATTATGAATTTAAGCATTGTATGTTATTTTATCGTCCAGAAGGTCGTTGGATAAACTGATTTATAGCTATGAATATTCATTACTATCATTTTAGCAATAAATCCTGCTAAAAAAACGAGTCAAAGGAAATGAGGCTTTTATTTCACCAAAAGCTGTGCAGCCCTTTTCATTTGTGCCCATAGACGCCGGCCGACACTGATGAGGCCTGTGAGTTGACGCCTTTGTTTACTCTAAAATGTGTTGAGGCCTTCTAGTTGTGGCTTGTTTTTTCATCATCTTCTGATGTGGCCTTTTGAAAATCATTCAAAATTGATGATGAAATAAGGAATTTGAAGTGTAGAAGAGTGTTAAGTGGTGAAGTAAAGTACATGGAGATCCCTACAGCAAGAGAAGATTCGTGCGGTCGATTAAATATGTGATTGATTGAACCCTTCTTCATCCATGAACATTATGTATGTGCTACGCGAGTTTGTCGTCGAGAAAATGTATGGAAATATTGGTTCAATTGAAATAATATTGCAATTGAACGTTATTTTTCATGCAATTGAAACCAAATCGTGTTTTTGTTGATAATTTGTGAAGTACAGACAGGCGGACACAGGTATTATTAGGTAGTATGTTACAAAATACATCAGTCTACAGGTACCCAATAATGTTCGCCGTTTAGACAACCACTATAAAATAATACAAGGAGCAGTCGCTCCGTAGTATAACCTGCATCTACTTAGTGAATTTGGAACGTTTTTCGCAATCTACATTGCAATTTTGATGTTTGTTTTGTGGGGTATTGAAATGACTACCTCGCCTAGATACACCATCTACTGTCAAACCTCCATCGAACTGCTGCCAACATCATCGCACCAAAACAAGCAGCGGTCGAGTCAGTGCTATTTCCTTTTTCATTCGAACTTTGTACTTGAACCGAAATACAGTTAACTTTCCTTTTGTTACGCGACGCCTAGTATCTTTTTATTTCGTGATCCGATTACTTGTCCGCTCCGGTTATTCGCTTCGGTTGTTTGGTTCCTGCGCGGTTGTTGCCCACAGGTTATGGGCTCCAGTTCGGAGTTTGCGGAAAAGTGCGGAAAACGCGGAATTTTTTCGGATTGATCGACGTGCCGGTGCGAGTGGTTTCCCGATCGGCGGCTTACACGTGCGATTGAAAAGATGGCGGATAGTGTAAAGAAAAATGCTAGTGGATCCGGAAAGAAGAAGGCTAAAGACGACAATCACAAAGCGAAGCAAGCAAAAAGTGACAACAGTGCGGTGTGTTTCGTTGCCGGAGAAAAGCTTCCGAAGAGCTGGGTGATTGACAGTGGAGCGTCACTTCACATGACATGTGACCGGTCATTTTTCGCCGAGTTAAATCCCAGTGGTGATTCGAAAGTCACGCTCGCGGACGGGAAGAACACAAAAGTGCACGATATCGGCAAAGGTGTGCTCTTCGGGGAGGATGGAAGTGGTAAACGCGTTGAAATTACATTGAGCGATGTGCTTTTTGTACCGGATCTCGACGGCGGTTTATTGTCCGTCGGTCAGCTGGCTGCCAAAGGTTTTGCGGCAGTGTTTGGTGCATCACTATGTGAAATCAAAGATCCAGCGGGAGATACAGTTGTTGTTGGCGACAAGGTCGGTGGTCTATACCGGCTGCGATTGCAGGAGCGGTCGCTGCGTGCCAGCTGCGAGCACCACCAGCGGTGCCAGCATACGTGGCATCGGCGCATGGGCCACCGTGATCCCGAGGTAATCCGACAGCTTGAGCGAGACGATCTGGTAAGTGGACTCAATATTACTGACTGTGGCATGCGTATCACTTGTGAATGCTGTTTAAAGGGGAAACTGGCACGTCAGCCATTCCCACGGGTGACTGAGAGAAAAGCGGATCGACCGTTAGATTTGCTCCACACAGACCTCTGTGGACCCATGGAGACGAAGACGCCGTCGGGAAACCGTTACCTTATGACGGTCATCGACGACTTCAGTAGATTCACGGTCGTCTATCTGCTGAAAAGCAAGGACGAAGCAGCGGGAAAAATAAAAGAGTTCGTTCGCTGGGCTGCGAACATTTTCGGAAGGAAGCCGCTCGCAATTCGCTCCGATGGCGGGGGCGAGTACGTCAACCGACAGCTAAACGATTTCTACAAGTCTGAGGGCATCAAAGCGCAGTATACCATGCCATACTCTCCCCAGCAGAACGGAATAGCCGAACGCAAAAACCGGTCTTTGCAGGAGATGGCTATTTGCATGCTGGCTGATGCTGGTATGAGCAAGGTGTACTGGGGAGAGGCCGTGATGACAGCAGCACACCTCCAGAATCGGTTGCCATCACGAGTGATCAACAAGACTCCATACGAGCTTTGGACCGGCCGAAAGCCTGATATTTCCAACTTGAAGGTTTTCGGATGCGACGCCTACGTGCAGATTCCGGAGACAAAACGTTCCAAGCTGGACCAGAAGGCAGTAAAGCTCACCTTTGTTGGTTACTGCGAGGATCATAAAGGCTTCCGGTTTCTAGATCGTTCCAACAACCACATAACCGTCAGCCGGGACGCTAAATTTATTGAGCTTGGTGATGGGTCGGAGCAACTTGCGACTCCGGAGAAGATCGACGTAGCTGATGATGAGATCGAAGTGCCAATCGGTTTCGAGCACCGTGAAGATACAGAGCTGCTGCAGAATGAAGCAAGTGATGGAGATATGTCGGACCATTCGGATGATTTTGACACAGCTGACAGTGAGGCGTTGGAGGATTCTTCGGGCGACGAGGAAGCGGCAGCCGTTGAGGAGGAGCCGGAACTTCGACGGCAAGATCGGCCGACGAGAGGGATTCGTCCGAAGAAGCTAGAGGATTACGTAGTCGGCATGGCAAAGTCGATGACTGAGGAATCAACGGATTATCGCTGCGCGCTGAAGATTCCGGCATGGAAGCAAGCCATGGATGCCGAAATGGATTCGCACAAACGGAATGCCACCTGGGAACTTGTCGAGTTGCCGCAAGGGAGAAAAACCATCGGTTCGCGGTGGGTTTTTAAGCTAAAACGAAATGAACACGGCGATGTTGTGCAGCACAAGGCGCGCCTCGTGGCGCAAGGATTTAACCAGCGATACGGGGTTGATTATCTGGACGTCTTTGCACCTGTAACCCGACATGAAACTCTCCGTGCGTTGCTAGCAGTGGCCGGCAAGCGTGGTTTCGTTCTTCGACATTTGGATGTACGGACAGCGTATTTACACGGAATCGTCGAGGAAGAAATTTACATGCGGCAACCGCCGGGATTCGCCGTAAGCGGAAAGGAGGAGAAGGTTTGCAGGATCAGAAAAAGTATTTACGGTCTCAAGCAGTCTGCGCGCTGCTGGAACCGTGCACTTCACGCAGTGTTGACCAAGCTGGGGTTCCGACAGTGCCAGGCTGATACTTGCCTCTACGTACGCGACAACGGTGACGGCTTAGTCATATTACTCGTCTACGTGGATGACTTTTTGGTCGCTTGTGCGAAAGAATCGGTCGCTAAGAAGGTGTACGAAGAATTGCGGAAGGATTTGGATATCTGTGACCTCGGAACAGCTAAGCATTTTCTGGGATACGAGATTGTCTGTGAAGCTGGAATATACAGTCTACGATTGACCTGTTTCATCGAGTCGCTGATAAAGAAGTTTGGCCTTAGCGACTGCAAACCGTCTAAGACGCCAATGGAACCGGGATACCTCAAGTCAAGTGGCGACACCAAGTTATTCGAGGATCCAAGCAAGTACAGGAGCATAGTAGGTGCTCTGCTCTACATCGCAGTCCACGCTCGGCCTAACGTGGCGGCCAGCGTATCACTACTCGGTCGCAGAGTCAGCAAGCCAAGCGAGATGGATTGGAAGGCCGCAAAAAGAGTCATCAGATACCTGAAGGGGACAAAAGAGTTCAAGGTACAGTTCGGGCAGGGCAACGGATGGTCACTGGTTGCATATTCGGACGCCGACTGGGCAGGCGACCAGGACAGCAGAAAATCAACTACAGGATTCGTGTTCTTTTTCGGTGGTGGTCCCGTTGCTTGGGTCAGTCGCCGGCAGACCAGCGTGAGTTTGTCGTCCATGGAGGCCGAATACCTCGCACTGAGCGAGACCTGCCAGGAGCTGATCTGGTTTCGACGTTTAATGGCTGATCTTGGTGAACCACAACAGGGTGCAACGATTGTTTACGAAGACAACCAGAGCTGTCTTTGCTTCGTGAATCTGGAGAAAACAAATAAGCGGTCTAAACACATAGACACTAAACAGCACTTCATCAAGGACCTATGCGATCGTGGAGAAGTGAAGCTAGTCTACTGCCCTACTGAGAAGATGACCGCGGACGTGCTCACGAAGCCCTTGGGCACTGTAAAGTTCCGGGGTTTCTTGGAGAGCCAGGGATTATCGAGCAACTAACGGCTCGGTCTACATTTAGGAGGAGTGTGGGGTATTGAAATGACTACCTCGCCTAGATACACCATCTACTGTCAAACCTCTATCGAACTGCTGCCAACATCATCGCACCAAAACAAGCAGCGGTCGAGTCAGTGCTATTTCCTTTTTCATTCGAACTTTGTACTTGAACCGAAATACAGTTAACTTTCCTTTTGTTACGCGACGCCTAGTATCTTTTTATTTCGTGATCCGATTACTTGTCCGCTCCGGTTATTCGCTTCGGTTGTTTGGTTCCTGCGCGGTTGTTGCCCACATGTTTAACAGGCCTCAACTCGGTTTCCGTCAGATATGAAATGTGGCCTTTTTGAGAAAAGGCCACATTTGCGATGAGTATCCTGGTTTGCGGAAAATGAGATGGGGCCTTTTAGAAAAATGTTATTTTTTCAAGTTTTATGCATATTTTTAAATGTTATTGTATGTTTTAGTAAGAATAGGCTCTTACACACTGAAATCAGCAGAAAACCGATTTGTTCACATTTTGGACTTGAGGCCTTTTCAATTGTTGGTCTTGAAATGTGCTCTTTTGATCACACTGTGAACTCGTCATTACTCTTTAATGTGTGAAATCTACCCATTATTTTCTGGTGTATGAAACATCAAAATAACGGGTAATTTATTTTTTCACATAATGGGTATTTTGTGCCCTTTTATTTGTTCCAGTCATGTACTCTTTAATGGGTGAAAAATTCCTTGCAATTTATAATATAGCTAAATTCTCCATCAGAACAATGTTTAGTATATTCACATGTGTTTATTATTAATAGTAAGAAAAATCATCAGTAATGAGTATGAATCTAAGGTAGGTTTATTAAGTAATTTTTCTGTAATGTTATGATTTGATAAAAAATCAATTTTACAGGATGCTTTAACTGCCGACTAAGTACCTTGCATGATGCATTGTCCCACCAATAACAGAAGCCCCATTTTCCAGGCCAGTTGATTCTCGAGCAAATTCACATTTAATTAAAGATTCGCCAGCATCGGAACATTGGTGATATAGTATTTAATAAAAAGTTTTTATGTATACAAGAGTCTAATGTCGATTATTCTATGAAAATAAATATCAAAATTAAATTAAATTTCCATATTTAAAAAAGAGTAAATTTTACTCTGTTTCTCAATTTATTAGTTTGGCATAGTGGGTAAAATTTACTCGTCGATCTGACGTACAAGCCGTTTACTCTTTAATGAGTAAAGGCCCTTTACTCTTTTTATGAGTTAAACTAGTTTCTCTCAAAAAGGGTACTTTTTTACCCTAGACCAAAGTACTCTTGTCTTACAGTGCAAGCTACAAAAAAAATGTGAATTCTTCATCGCTAAACAACCCAATTCTAGCAAAACATGTGAAAAGGATCTTCAGTATTGGACTAATCATTTGCAACTTTTCGATTTTCCATACAAATTGACCAACTTTGGTAAACTAGATCTCAGTTATTTATCGACCGATTCGAATGAAATTTTTACAAAACATCATACATAACCTAAATTTTAACATATATTTTTGAATAATTTTCCCAATAAAGCGAAGTATGCACTTCAAAAGAAAAGTAATTGCCTATTTCGATGCGTGGGAAATTTCTTGCAAGAAATGCTCAAGAAAAGCATTTTTCTTTGATCGCAGTACGCAGTTGAAAAGAAATGTCAATTCAAATGGAGCTCACTGTAGGAAATTTCTTGACTATTTCTTGGGCAGAAATTTTTATTTTTCTAGAGCGGAACAGCATTCTTAGCTTAACGAGTTTAAAAGTAATAACTATTAAACTAAAGTGACATTTTTGACGAAACATTCAAAACTATTTATCTCAAAATCTAATAGCTCTGCACAGCAAACTTGTCCATCTTGTCTGAAGATTGAAGCACAGATAAACAGACGTAACGCTTAGAACAAATCTCGATCAACATCATAGTCACATGTACGCCCAATGCTAAAATCAGCGTGTTTGGCCGACAGGCCAACAGATGGCGGTAGTGTGTAAACGTCAAACACGAACAAAAACGAAGCAAGCGCTGCGGGTGGCGGATTGGCCTCCTAACATATTTTTGAATCGACCGTTAAAAAGGTGGTCGATGGACAATGATGAGAGTGTGACGTCTGTTTGTCTGTGATTGAAGCAAACCGAATTAATCGTAAACCGTTTTAGTTACTATCAAAAGCTGACTACAAACGTAATGCTGGTAGCTATTAAAGCTAGCAGAGAAGTGAAAATTGTTTACATTTAGGATGTTCTTTTTTCAGTTATGACCGTTTCTTGAACTAACACTAAAGAGCTAATTATTTGTTAATCAATGGTGACTTATCCTTCTAGAATAAGCTAAATAAGTTCTTTTAAATTCAGCTTTGAAATTCATTACAAATGCAAGTTAACTTCACTATTGTTTTCAATTTAGGCCAAACGGCATTCGCCCAAATGACCCTTTCGGTCAAATGGCGTTCGACCAAACGGCATTCAGCCAAATAGCATTCGGCCAAATGACCCGAAACCATTGAAAAAAATCTTTTAATCTACCACTGAAGCCAGTATTCTTTCGGAGGTTAATTAATGAGGTTTACTCTAAAGCATGCTTAAACAAACATAATATATCATGTTTGGAGTCAAACGATTGTTTATTCCATCGAGCTAGGACAGTACTGTCTATGGGACTAATTCTCGAAGGTAAATTATTTTCGAAACGGCTAGATCGACTAAACTTTCGAAATATCTAGAACTAAATATATATATCTGATCGAAACGCAATTTATCCTTTCCTGTAATCTCTCATCGGGCGCCACCAAGTCCGGTGCATTGAAGTTCTAAATCGACAAACAGTCGACAACGCATCGCTATTTATTAAATGCTCAAATATACATCTGTATCCTTTTTTACAAAACAGGTTCCCAACGCGATGGCAATCGAATTTTAGAATGTATAAATTCAGCCAAAACATTTTGCCGCGAGCTTATTAGCATTCCTTCAGTCCGGCTAAACGGTCACGCGTGCGCAAGACTCCAGCTACCTAAGATATACGATATACGAAGCAATCACATGAGTATTATTAAGTGGCGTTTGTAGTAAACGGAAAACTGGTTCCATTGATTACACCGGCCGGCAGTAATCACGAGACATTCGCAGAGAGAGACCGAGAGGAGAAAAGTGGTTGTTGCTGCTAGCACGAGACTTCGCCAATAGTAATTGGTGAGATATGGGTCTCACGCAGATCGAGAAGTTCATACCTGGCGCCAGGTGGCTACGGGGCTATAATGCACAGTTTGCAGTGGCTGATCTCATCGCCGGCATCACAGTAGGCTTGACGGTGCTGCCGCAAGGATTGGCGTACGCAACGCTAGCCGGTTTGGAGCCGCAGGTTCGTAAAAGAGGGTGTCTGTTAATGTGTGGTTACCCCGTTTGGTATAACAGTTGTTTGGCATAATAGTCATTTTTCGTAATGGTCGCTTGGCATAGAGAGCGATGCTGTTTTCTCCGTCTGCGTGGGTTTTGCTGGTAAGTGTTTCGCGAAGAAGCTGTTTTCTTGCTTGTGGCTGCTAAGGATGGTGGATCAACTTGTGAGCTCGTTCCATGTGTAAACTATGTGATAAAATTAGGAATGTTATGTTCTTGTGTTCATTAAACGTGAGTAGCGACACAAGTCGGTCATTGTGACGGCCATCTTTAGATTTCGAGATGTTTCACCTTAATCGAAGAATTTTAATCTCATACAAAGTTTTTCAGAATTATGCCAAATGACATTGTGCCAAACAGCTAAACGACTGTATCCCAAACGACATTAGGCCAAACAGGGTAGACCCGTTTGTGTGAATATCCTTCAATCAAATATTGATAGGCTTCATATCTTCATAGTATGGACTGTACTCGGCATTCGTCGGAGGTTTGGTGTATGCCCTGATGGGTGGATGCCGTGAAGTGACCATAGGGCCAACAGCACTACTCGCCTTGATGACAAGTCGCCACACGGGACTTGGTGGCCAATCCGGTCCCCATTTCGCCATACTGCTGTGCTTCCTTGCCGGGATCGTAGAACTACTGATGGCTGTTCTGAGGCTGGGTGCGTTGGTGGATCTGATATCCCTGCCGGTAACGGTTGGCTTCACATCGGCAACGGCGCTGATTATTGGAGCATCGCAGCTGAAGGCTCTACTCGGTATCCGAGGAGGGTCAGGATCGGGATTCGCCGAAACCATCAAGGCGGTTGTGATGAGGTTCGACGAAGCTCGAGTGCCGGATAGTATCCTGGGATTCATCTCAATAGCCATTCTTCTGGCGCTGCGGGTAAGTAACAGGCGTAACACTTGCAAAACTAACTAACCATGGCTCAATAGTAGTTTGTGCAACAAGTTGCAGAACGCTTATTTTTACAGCATGAGTCTTATATTTATCCAACGAGGCTTGGCGAGTTGTATAATTAGGATGAGTTTTGCAACGAGTTGCGTACAATTTTGCAATTTCGTAGAAGACCTGAGGGTATTAGCAATCATATCGGGATGCATTCACCATAATTTTGCAATTATGGTTGCGTTGCGTTGCGTTGCGTTGCGTGGTAACGGAGTATTTTGTAGATTGCATACTGAAAACTGTCATGTTAGAAACTTTACAACACTTATTCCAATTGCTCATGGAAAACTATTTTGGATCAAATAGTTATCCAATCGGAAGTCAGAGATGCAAGTACATGATAATTTCCATTGCCGGCCACGCCCATCTTCTCCGTTACGAGGGAAGGAAAGGAAAATGATGATATGACACCTACTTGAAGAGAGGCCAGCGACTCACCGACGCCCTCATAGATGTCAAGGAGTTGGATGATGGGAAGGGAAATGGTCTAGGATTCACTATAAGCGAGTGATGCGACCGGATTGAAATTTAATGTATGTGTAATTTAGTATACTTTTTGTAATTGAGTGTAAGTGTGAATGAAATGTTTTCATCATCGTTGGGAGTGACGTTGCTAAGAAAGTTTAAGTCACTCCATGCGTGTTCGTCTTCCAGAGATGAGACACAGGTTTTTCCACCTTGTGCCCTAGCTAAGAAGTTTTGGTTTGAGCGCCATTACTCGCTCTCTGAAACGAGAAGATTGAATGACCCAACCCCATGCTACAGAAATAGCCCAGAATTAGTGATAGCGATTAAATCGGAAGGAACTCACCAAATCCGTCCATTTATCGGAACGCCGAATAAAAAAACGTTTCCTCAAAAACTTTAATATTAATCTGTTGGTGTTTGAATCGACATCCTCTGATGGTTTCATATCTGAATTTGGTTTGAACTAATTTCTGCGTAGCACAATAATCATCATCGAAGGCGGTTTTCATACTTAACACAGGTTTTCAAAACTTATTATCAGAAAGCATAAAATTAAAAATGATGCAAATCTCACAACCGTATCCTTTTTTATCTTATTTTGTCAAAGTCACACTTATTCCAAACGAAAAAAAACTATCCGGGTGGCGTAACACTAACGGAATCATGCAAAAATCTAACATGCCACAAGCCATCTTTAAAATCTTTGCAAATAAAAAATAACACTTAAATCACTGCACCATCAGCCAGTTTTATTGCAGCTGTTTATCACTGCACAAAGCACTACAACCCGGATTACGTTGCACCTGCTAATATCGACGGATTCGGGAACAACGAGAGCACAAAAATTTGAAGGAGGCATAGCGCCATCAGCCGAATCTATTTTTCACCGTCCGAAATGCGGAACCGAAGTAAACGTGACAGAAAATTCAAAACGCAGCCGCCCGCGCGCACGGCTTGCTGCGATCTCTCCATGCACCATAATTTAGCAATTTGTTGTATAATTATTCATAACGCAATTCAAAAAAGTTGCGTAATAAAAAAGCGTTGCGTAAAAGTCATTACGCAACTGATTTCAGTTGCGTAATAACTATTACCCCACTGCATAATTCAGTGCAGGAAAGTAGGCCGTTTCGTGATAGATTGGCGTGATAAAAAACAGCCTTTTACGATGGGAAATTGCAAAAATTACCGTTTTGCAATTTCGCAGAAGGCCACTCGTGAATATCAGAAATCAAGAAATCATATCAAGATGCGTACTACAACATGTTCATATGCATTTTCATAAAATCAATGTGTACTTATTCATTACAAAACACAAAAAAGTTTTGTAATGGAAAAGTGATGCATAATTAGTAGTTTGCGGAACAAGTTGCAGAATGATGATTTTTACAGCACGAGTTGTAAATTTACCCTACGAGGCTTGTCGAGTAGGATAATTACGACGAGTGCTGTAAAAACCGAGTTCTGCAACGAGTAACGTACAACATTTTTAGCAATTTCGTAGAAGACCACTTGAAGGTATCAGAAATTATATCGGAATGCATTCACCATTATTTTACAATTTCTGAAAAATCGTTATGTTATGATTCATTACGCAACTCAAAACAGTTGTGTAATGAGAAAGCGTTGCGTAATGAATCATTACAGCACTGGTTTCAGTTTGCGTAATCACTATTCCCGCACTGCATACTTCAGTGCAGGAAAGTAGGCCGTTTCATGACAGCTTTGCATGTTGAAAAATAGCCTATTAGGGGCGGTCCATTAATTATGTAAGGGTTTTAGGGGGGAGGGGGGGTCTGAGATTTCTTACGCGCCATACAATTTATTTTTAATTTTCATACTAAAAATCTTACCTTGGGGGGAGGGGGGGTCAAAAAACCCCGAAAATTGTCTTACGTAATTAATGGATCGCCCCTTACGATGAGAAATTGCAAAAAAAAATCATTGCGCAACTCAAGTAATTCATGAATTATGAACTCATATGACAATATCAAGTAGGCCACTCCATGACAGATTTGCGTGATGAACAAAGAAGTTGTCACTATAACTTTAAAGTCACAGGAGACTATCTCAGGCTGTGAATCGTTTCACCGATTCGTTTAACTTTTAGTTAAAATTTGACATTTCGATAGTTATTTGTAAAAATGTAACTCATTGTGTTTTAATCAAACAAAAATATAACTCATTTTGTTATCCATAAGAAACTTAATTGTAATTGATCTCTAATTACTATAAAAAAATGTTATAATTTTGTTTTAAATTGAAACAAATTTTGTTATTAGAACTGATTCTGGTTTCGGTAGTTGTTAAACTTCCACTCGGCTGGTTGGCCGTAAACCACGATTCATAATTAAAAAAAAAACAAGTATTTATCGAGCAACGGACTCATGTTCCGTAACCGGTCGTTTGAGAACGTCACGACCTATTGGAAGCCCACACAATAGAAACCTTAGCCAGCGCAGTTGCTGGCTAGTGTAGTGTGCTATTCCTATACCTAAAAAACAATGCGCTCTCGGGCTAGGCATTGTATATATATAGAAAGCGTTGTGTTTGGATGGGCATCTAATTCTTCCGAAAGAGCAAGGCTGGTAGCGAGTCACTTTTTAGTGACTTGGTCACTTTTTTGAGGCCAGTCACTTTAAAGTCTCTTTTTTGAAGCCATTTCAACTAAAGTCACTTTTTTCGTCAAAAAGTCACTTTTTTCAACTTTTTTGAGCTAATCTTTCGGGAGAAAATTTTGAATCGGCCTTCTTAAGTTGGGCTAAGCTTTAAGTTAGCAGGGTGTCTACAACCTGAAAAATCATGGAAAACCTAGAATTATTAGGGAATTTTATTCAACCTGGAAAAATCTGGAATTAACAGAGGATTTCGGCTATACACAAGAAAAAAACCTCGAACCACTAAGGCAGCGTCCATTTATTACGTAACGCTAAAATTGAAATTTTTTGACCCCCTCCGCCCCCTCCCTCCGTAACGCATTTTGTATGGGAAATTTTGAATTTTTGTATGAGCCGTAACGCTTGAGCCTACTCCTCCCCTCCCCGTTAGCGTTACGTAATTTGTGGATGCCGCCTAATTATTATGGCAGAATATGTCCTTTTTGTAACACAACATTTTTTCAATCAAAAAAAAATTTCGGCTGCGCAGCTGTTACAACTTGAGGTATTCAGTCCATTCACTTTAAGTTGTTTTTAATATTTATTTCGAACTAGTGGTCCCGGCAAACTTCGTCTTGCCAAAAGTAGGCTGTTGAAAATTGCTATGAATCGTCCCATACAAAATGACAGTTCCGTTCATTCGTGTTTTTCCTGCTTTCCCGGTGATTACCTGGAACTTTTATACACACAAACACGTCGGAGCCCTTGACGAACAAAATAGAGAAAGAATCATCGAAATCCGTTGCCCCGTTCGTGAGCCATTTCGTGACATACAAACACCATTCCATTTTTATTTATATAGATTACTTGTTTAAATAAGGAAGTAGGACTTAGGATTGCTAAAATGGGAAAGGCAAATACGATTCCCAGTTCTAGTTGGGTATCTTTCATGAGCATATGAAATAAATAATATTTGTAGGAAAAGATTAAAGCAAGTAAAAATAGTATATTTTCAGGTAAGCAGATCTTTTTTAAAGGCTTGGATACTATTTCAATGCATATCTCTGAAAAGTGTTTATTTTTAGTTAAGGTCTCTAAAGATATTATAATCAATATGGTATCTAAAGTCACTTTTTTGCCATAACCCACTCTTTCCCATGGTAGCTCCAGAGCTCAATTATTTTTGACGAACTTGAGGCAAACCGAACCAGAGGAATACTATGCATTAGTTTCTACAGTCAACTCTCCGTAACTCGATATTGAAGGGGCCATCGAGTAAGGGAGGTATCGAATTATGGGACACAAAACCAGTGCAAATGCGATCCGAGGGACCATCGCAGTAGCCATGAAAATCAACTTTTACTGTGGTTCTCTAACTCGATATCGAGATACGAAATATCGAGTAAGGGAGAGTTAACAGTAGATTATGATTCTATACTTATCAGATTAATCCAAAAGTCAACTAACGTTTTGAATAGTAAAACTATTGGTGAGCAATCAGTTTACTATTGTAAAACCACCAACAAATTTTAAACTGATTTTGAAAAAAAAAGAACCTTTGAAATATAGTTTTTTGAATTACTTTTTACAAAAACGCTTTTTCATAAAGAAACTGTCGATTGAAGTCGTCGGACATACATGGTTAATCTGCTTGGAATGAATTCTGGTGCAATATTCTAGAGGCTCCAGAGAAACCTTCAGAACTATTTATCCAGAGATTCCTTCTGGAATACTTTCAAGAACTCCACCAGGAATGCCACCAGCAGTTTATCAATAGAAGCTCAGAGGAATTTCTTCTCAATTTTATACTTAAAATTTAAGAGCATTCCTACGCAATTTTCACAGTTTTTTTTCTTCAGAGTAATCCTGAAGAAAAAAAACTCAGTATTTCTTCCAGATCACTGATTCTTTTACAGATTTCTTCAACTTTATCTTCTAGGATTCTTCCCGCATGCCCTACAGAAGTTTTTCCCCAAAAGTTTATTATAAAGTTTTCTAAAAAAATCGACATTTTTACAAGTAACCCTACAATAATTCCTACGCATTTTTCATTTAATCCAGGCATTTTTATAAGGATTCTCTCAACAATTCAACCATAATTACTCTCCGGAATTTCTCAAAACTTACTTAAGCTATTATGGGATAAAATCTTTTCCAATAATTGCTCGATGAATTGCATCTGGGATTCCTCATAAGATTCCTCTAGAAATTTCTCCAGCATTTCTTCAAAATATTATTACTGCGGCTCAAACACTTCACTGATATTTTTTCAAATACATTTTCCAGACCTGCATAGATTCTTTAAAATTTCATTCAAGGTTCCACACTAGTTAATACAACAGCAATTATTACAGTCATTGCTCCGACCATTGATGGATTAATATGCTTTTGTTATCATAGCAATTTATCAAGAAATATATTCATCAAGAATTCGAGAGATCTTTCAGTTATCCTTGTAGGTATTTATCATTATAACTCACACAAGTTTCATCAGAAATCACACTAGGATTTTTTTTTAGAAATTCCTCGTGGATTTTTAAAATTTTTCACAAAAGATATGATTTTTTTTAAGTTTGAGTTTCGTTCGTGGTTTTTCTTTTAAAAAACAAATTGAATACACGAAGATATATAATTTACGGCAAAACGAAAACTTACTTTTCGTAATTTTACGAGGAAGTCTTAGAATGTGAATACCTTCCATTAAACTTACTGATGGAAAATTTTTTCCTTAGTCGGCGTTCAAAGGACGCGGCTTAAGCAGTATTCCAATCGAATTCGATCTTCTGTCTGTGGAGTTTGGATGGAAATGTGAAATGACAAATATTTTAATTTTACAAATGTTCCAAATTCTTATTAAAATGTACAATATAAAATACTTTGATAATATAAACGACACAAAATTTTGAAAATATTGAAAATCTACTAAAAAAGGATTATTTACGTAAATATAAATTACCCTCTACCGAAAAGCTAAACATTACATATAATCTGCAATTGGATTAGATGGACAAATTGATGTGAAGATTTGCGAAAAAGTTACACGTCTTCTCAGTGAGAATCGAACTCACGACTCCCCGATCTCTAGTTGGGGCGCGTTAACCACTACGCCATGAGAGGACTCATGAACGCAGAAGTTAACCTGAATTCGATTTCAGCTCAATAATCACGTGGTCCTCTTTCGCAAAGTGCACCTCTTTCGGAAGAATTAGATGCCCATCCAAACACAACGCTTTCTATATATATCCAATGCCTAGCCCGAGAGCGCATTGTTTTTTAGATATAGGAATAGCACACTACACTAGCCAGCAACTGCGTTGGCTGAGGTTTCTATTGTGTGGGCTTCCAATGGGTCGCGACGTTCTCAAACGACCGGTTACGGAACATGAGTCCGTTGCTCGATAAATACTTGTTTTAATTATGAATCGTGGTTTACGGCCAACCAGCCGAGTGGAAGTTTAACAACTACCGAAAAGCTAAACATTACATATAATCTGCAATTGGATTAGATGGACAAATTGATGTGAAGATTTGCGAAAAAGTTACACGTCTTCTCAGTGAGAATCGAACTCACGACTCCCCGATCTCTAGTTGGGGCGCGTTAACCACTACGCCATGAGAGGACTCATGAACGCAGAAGTTAACCTGAATTCGATTTCAGCTCAATAATCACGTGGTCCTCTTTCGCAAAGTGCACCTCTTTCGGAAGAATTAGATGCCCATCCAAACACAACGCTTTCTATATATATCCAATGCCTAGCCCGAGAGCGCATTGTTTTTTAGATATAGGAATAGCACACTACACTAGCCAGCAACTGCGTTGGCTGAGGTTTCTATTGTGTGGGCTTCCAATGGGTCGCGACGTTCTCAAACGACCGGTTACGGAACATGAGTCCGTTGCTCGATAAATACTTGTTTTAATTATGAATCGTGGTTTACGGCCAACCAGCCGAGTGGAAGTTTAACAACTACCGAAAAGCTAAACATTACATATAATCTGCAATTGGATTAGATGGACAAATTGATGTGAAGATTTGCGAAAAAGTTACACGTCTTCTCAGTGAGAATCGAACTCACGACTCCCCGATCTCTAGTTGGGGCGCGTTAACCACTACGCCATGAGAGGACTCATGAACGCAGAAGTTAACCTGAATTCGATTTCAGCTCAATAATCACGTGGTCCTCTTTCGCAAAGTGCACCTCTTTCGGAAGAATTAGATGCCCATCCAAACACAACGCTTTCTATATATATCCAATGCCTAGCCCGAGAGCGCATTGTTTTTTAGATATAGGAATAGCACACTACACTAGCCAGCAACTGCGTTGGCTGAGGTTTCTATTGTGTGGGCTTCCAATGGGTCGCGACGTTCTCAAACGACCGGTTACGGAACATGAGTCCGTTGCTCGATAAATACTTGTTTTAATTATGAATCGTGGTTTACGGCCAACCAGCCGAGTGGAAGTTTAACAACTACCGAAAAGCTAAACATTACATATAATCTGCAATTGGATTAGATGGACAAATTGATGTGAAGATTTGCGAAAAAGTTACACGTCTTCTCAGTGAGAATCGAACTCACGACTCCCCGATCTCTAGTTGGGGCGCGTTAACCACTACGCCATGAGAGGACTCATGAACGCAGAAGTTAACCTGAATTCGATTTCAGCTCAATAATCACGTGGTCCTCTTTCGCAAAGTGCACCTCTTTCGGAAGAATTAGATGCCCATCCAAACACAACGCTTTCTATATATATCCAATGCCTAGCCCGAGAGCGCATTGTTTTTTAGATATAGGAATAGCACACTACACTAGCCAGCAACTGCGTTGGCTGAGGTTTCTATTGTGTGGGCTTCCAATGGGTCGCGACGTTCTCAAACGACCGGTTACGGAACATGAGTCCGTTGCTCGATAAATACTTGTTTTAATTATGAATCGTGGTTTACGGCCAACCAGCCGAGTGGAAGTTTAACAACTACCGAAAAGCTAAACATTACATATAATCTGCAATTGGATTAGATGGACAAATTGATGTGAAGATTTGCGAAAAAGTTACACGTCTTCTCAGTGAGAATCGAACTCACGACTCCCCGATCTCTAGTTGGGGCGCGTTAACCACTACGCCATGAGAGGACTCATGAACGCAGAAGTTAACCTGAATTCGATTTCAGCTCAATAATCACGTGGTCCTCTTTCGCAAAGTGCACCTCTTTCGGAAGAATTAGATGCCCATCCAAACACAACGCTTTCTATATATATCCAATGCCTAGCCCGAGAGCGCATTGTTTTTTAGATATAGGAATAGCACACTACACTAGCCAGCAACTGCGTTGGCTGAGGTTTCTATTGTGTGGGCTTCCAATGGGTCGCGACGTTCTCAAACGACCGGTTACGGAACATGAGTCCGTTGCTCGATAAATACTTGTTTTAATTATGAATCGTGGTTTACGGCCAACCAGCCGAGTGGAAGTTTAACAACTACCGAAAAGCTAAACATTACATATAATTTGCAATTAGATTAGATGGACAAATTGATGTGAAGATTTGCGAAAAAGTTACACGTCTTCTCAGTGAGAATCGAACTCACGACTCCCCGATCTCTAGTTGGGGCGCGTTACCACTACGCCATGAGAGGACTCATGAACGCAGAAGTTAACCTGAATTCGATTTCAGCTCAATAATCACGTGGTCCTTTTTCGCAAAGTGCACCTCTTTCGGAAGAATTAGATGCCCATCTAAACATAACGCTTTCTATATATATCCAATGCCTAGCCCGAGAGTGCATTGTTTTTTAGGTATAGGAATAGCACAAGCAGGTTTCGTTGACGGCCGATCGACAACGGACCAGATCTTTACTGTACAGCAAATCCTCCAATCGTGAATACCAGGTCCCAACCTGGTCACCTATTCATCGATTTCAAGGTGGTATACGATATACCGTGTAAGTAGAGCTATAGAAAATCAAGGACAAGAACAGCTTTCCCGGGAAGCTCGCCAGACTGACAAGAGCAATGATGAAAGGTGTGCAAAATTGTGTAAAGGTTTAAGGCGAACATTCCAGTTCGTTTGGAGCCCGCCGTAGACTACGACAAGATGATGGCTGTTTCGTGCCTGTTGTTCAATGTTGCGCTAGAACGTGTTATGCGGAGAGCGGGACTTAACAGTAGGGATACGATTTTTAAGAGATCCAGTCAATTTGTTTGTTTTGCGGATGATATGGACATGTCGGTCGATCATTTGTAAAGGTGGCATACCTGTACATCCACCTGAAACGCGAAGCATCAATTCACTGTTCGTGAATGCGACTAAGACAAAGTACATGCTAGTTGGTAGAGCTGAGCGCGACAGTGCCCGCCTAGGTAGAAGTATTACGATAGATGGGGATAATAGAAATAATAAACCATAGAAGAAGAATGTCGCTGGCGTCGCTGATGGAACATCTTTTGCTGGCGGAGAAAGGCGGGGCTATAGATATCACCGTGAAAATGTATGCAGTTTGACACTTATGTACCCAACATGTTTCTGAGTGAGAACAAAGGGAACACCAGCGAAATTCGCCTTGTATAGTTTTTTATCTCTATTATGGGGATACGTTCGAGGTGGTCGACAAGTTCGTCTACCATCCTTGCTGACGTCTGATAGTAATGTCATAATTACAGCACAGAGAAATTACAGCATAATATATTGTTTTGTACAATTCACTGCATAGTATATGCAGTATTTCAGTATGGGTTTTTATGTATCGTAATATCAATAAAAAGATTTTGACTTGTATAGAAGTAAAGATCTTTAACAATGTTGCATTCGTCCTTTAAAAAAATACAGCTAAAATCGTTTACTTTTACAAAATTACTTACTTTTAAGTATTTAAACATTTTCATCCAATTTTTCTTGTTTTTTAAACTTGTGTAGTTTACTGTCCCTGCTACAATTTTCAAGACTGAACAAACAGTTAGTTCATAGTTGTCAATGATTGAAATAAATCCGGATCAAAATGCGGTTGATTTCGTGTTGCCGATAATAGAAGAACATTTGAACCCGCCCATTTTATGGGAAGGTTGCCGAAGGAAATTAGGCTGCTGACAATAGTTGTATTCCCATGGAAAGTTGCAGCTTTGTTGAAACTTTTCGACAATTCTGTCGATCTGAAACTACTAGCTAGCAATGTAAATGTACAAATGTATAAACAATTAATCTTTGTGTTTTTTTTTTCTTATAAATTGGCGAAATCAACTCACCTCTGAAAATTCTGAACTGCTACGGCAATTGAAATATGTTGTTAACAAAATGTTAAAAAATGCCTGATTTAGTTTTACCAAATTAGGATGATAGTGTTTTCTAACACAGAACACCTAGATATAAGAAATGAATGTAATGTTTATAAAGATACTAATAAAGAATCTGAAAAAAAAAATGTCTTCGTGTGTCAGGGGTTATTGTAAGAGAAGTGCGGCATAGCGTTAAACTACCGAGAATACGTAAATTTCCCTGTATAATCTGATTACTACAATATTTTCATACATTAAATCCATTTCAGAAACTCAAGGACGTAAAAACTCCTCAGGATGCCAGCAAAGGACGCAAAGTTCTGGGTATTACATTCTGGGTCATAGCTACGGCTCGAAACGCTCTTCTGGTGCTGGTCACCAGTTCCATTGCGTTCTACTTCGACCAGAATGGGCAACGGCCGTTCATTTTGACCGGTACGGTCAAGAGTGGCATTCCCGGGTTCCATCTGCCTCCGTTTTCGACGCAGATTGCTGGCCCGAACAGTACGCTAGTTGATCTGAACTTCAAAGACATGGTCTCCGAATTGGGAGTGAACATAGCCCTGGTACCGGTCATCGCCGTGTTGGGAAATGTGGCCATTTCCAAGGCTTTCGGAGGCAGCGGGATCAATCCGACCAAGGAACTGGTGGCACTTTCCCTGAGTAACGTGTTTGGTTCATTCTTCAGTTCTATTCCGGTGACGGGATCGTTCTCCAGAAGTGCCGTAAATCATGCTAGTGGGGTCAAGACTCCGATCGGGGGTATCTACACCGGAACTTTGGTGCTATTGGCGTTGGGCTTGCTCACTCCATACTTCCAATACATACCGAAAGCTGCGTTGAGTGCGGTGATCATATCTGCGGTTATCTTCATGATCGAATACGAAGTCATTCGTCCACTATGGCGGTGCAATAAGCGAGAGCTGATTCCAGGAGCAGTAACCTTCGTGCTCAGTTTGGTCGTTGGAGTTGAACTTGGCTTGCTGGCCGGGGTTTTAGCTGATCTGGCATTCGTTGTATATCGCACTGCGCGACCTGTATTGACGGTGGACGTTACATCTACATCTACCGAAGTGCAGTACATTATAATCCGACCACGCCACAGCCTTCTCTATTTCCCAGCAGTGGAATGGGTTAGAAACGTGATCTCTAAAGCTATCAAAAAGCATGGCAACATACCGATAGTTTTGGATTGCCGAATTGTTCATGGTATGATCGTGCAGAGATGATCATGGGTGAATCATCTAATAATGTTCAAATATTTTTAGAATTCGACTACACGGCTGCCACCGGCCTCGGTGCTCTCCGGAAAGAGCTCGATACCAAGAAGGTACCTCTAGTGGTACTGGGAGCATCCGTTGAAGTCCGCAAGATGTTGAAGGAAACGCTCAAGAGTACACTTCTGGAGGCGAATAACGAAGAAGAGTTGGAAAGTGTTCTGCAAGAACTGTGCAACGAAGGTAAGAGAGCAGAGCTGCGCGAAGTGGTGTCCCCGCTGTTGTCTCCAACGGCAGAACATCAAAAAGTACCCGTTACTATTGAAGAAGAATCGTACTGATCTTATTGATGCGTGTACTATAGTATAAGTAAATTTACGATTGAACCAATCTGTATAGAACTGAAAAGTGTTCTCTCTACAAAGTATCTCCTGGGATTGTATAATGTTCCTGTGTTATGTTTTAATGTTTGTATATATATTTTTCCTAATAAACTTTTAAAAATGTCCACTGATATTATAAGAGTAATTCCGTTTAAATCCGAAACGCATGGTTTCACTTTTCCAATGGATTCCTTGCTTAGATGCTTAGATCATGCCCACATTTCGCGCTTAATTTATTAATTACCGTGTTTACCCTAGTTTGTCTTCCCAACATACACAAAACAGGCAAAAAAGAAACAGATTCAGACAGAAATTGGACAGAAGTCAAACAGAAAACGGACAAATAACATAGATTACGGTATACATAAACTAAACAGAAAACAGGCAGAAGATAAACTTAAAGCAGATAATTTGGGTCCTAAAATGTTTAATGAAATCTTGTTTTTATTTAATAATTTTAATAACAAGAAAGAGCATGTTACTGTTACTATTTTAGCAATTTTTCCCGTTCAAATAACTGCTAAATCATGTTTAAATTTTAGTTTAAAAATTGGGTCCATAAATGAACTTTGACACTTCTGATCATGTTTGACATTCGCTTAGTCGACAAAAACACCACAGGGGTTTTAGTTTTAACACTGGGGTTGTTCATATCTGACATTCTGGAAGGGACACGGAAAACAAAATACACCAAAAATTTGAGTTTAAGCCAAAGGGTGTGACAAGTTCTAAAAAAACATAAAAAAATGTTTTTTGGACTTAAACCAACTGAAAATATTAGAACATTGAGTAAACATGTGTTTTGACTTAAACTTAAGCGTTTGGCACTAAAATTGAGACAGGGCTTTAGGATCCTATTGTGTCCATCTTAATTTTCAATTCACTACTGCAACATGCAGGAACGCTCGTCGCCAATGTGGAGTTTTCATGTCTTTTCAGCTTGAAAATTCTACAGAGCAGAAATGCAATTGCTGTCCCATGATGTAAGAACTAACATTGGGAATGTTTCAGTTATAATGTTGTCGAATCATTTCAACAAACATAACTGAACAGAAAAAAAATTCAAAAATTCAATTTACAAGAATAAAATTTTCTTTGTTTACATGTTACTTATGTTATTGTTCATTGGGACGCCTTAATAGATGTTAAAGGTAATAGAAATCGTGAATGTAACTGTTAGTTTTCGAATTTTTTGTTCAAAACGATAAACTTTTCACTTGCCCTACCTGTGGGGCAAGTGAAAAGTAAGGAGACGTTTTTCAAAAACTTTTTCTGTGCTTTTTTCTTTAATTTTACATAAAAATCGATTTCAGTATACTGCTTATATTTAATAGGAGTCAAGCTAAAAAATATACACGACTCCTTTTGTTTTAATTTAAGGTCTCTAGAATTTGAGGAATCCCAACTATGCGAAATCCATTACCCACTTGCCCCACGGTACCTTATAGTGTTTCTTGAATCATCAGCACGTTCTGTTGTTCTATGATAATTGTGAACCTTGTATACTTATAGCTACCTAAAGAGAAAAGACAAATTCAATCTCAAAAGAGAAACTTTTCATTTCCCCCACGTGATTAAAAAATTGATGGTGTTTCAATTTAGTTATACTTTTGGATCTTAGGCAATATAACATTTATAACAAATCCAAACCCAAAAATTTTAATGAATTTCTCTCAGTTTGACCACAGACAAACAGACGTCACACTCTCATCGTTGTCCATCGACCACTTTTTTAACGGTCGATTGAAAAATATGGTTGGTGGCCAATCCGCCACCCGCAGCGTTCGCATCGCTTTTGTTCGTGTTTGACGTTTACACACTACCGCCATCTGTTAGCCTGTCGGCCAAACACACCAATTTTAGCATTGGGCGTACATGCCCTCGTGACTATGATTTTGATCGAGAATTGTTCTAAGCACAGACAAACAGACGTCACACTCTCATCGTTGTCCATCGACCACTTTTTTAACGGTCGATTGAAAAATATGGTTGGTGGCCAATCCGCCACCCGCAGCGTTCGCATCGCTTTTGTTCGTGTTTGACGTTTACACACTACCGCCATCTGTTAGCCTGTCGGCCAAACACACCAATTTTAGCATTGGGCGTACATGCCCTCGTGACTATGATTTTGATCGAGAATTGTTCTAAGTATTACGTCTGTTTGTCTGTGTTCTAAGTATTACGTCTGTTTGTCTGTGGTTTGACTCTTAAATGGATATACATAATCCATAGTTAATGTTCTTATCAAAACATTGCGTATTTATTATTTTTAATTTACATTTTACTACCAAACATTGTTATAGAGATTTATGGAATAAATATTATTGCCGTCACACAAACGTTTTTTAAAATGATGAAAACAACAGGATATATTATAGAAAAAAGTATATCAATGCTCTCTGATCATTCTAGTTATTTTGTATTATTCTTATGAAATCAATAAATTGCAAAATAGGGTGCTATTTTGAATATAATTTGATGATTAATTCAAAGATAATTGATATTGCGATACCATACCGAAAGGGTACTTTATTGTAAAACAAAATTCGTAGTTCAAATTCTTTTTACAAACATGTTCAAAATGAACCTTTACCTGTTGTTTAGAACGAAAATTTGGTTCACATTGATTAAAAATATCATTTTAGAAGAGTTTTGAAGTTATGGCACAACAATTTTCTGAACTCAAAAGGGATAAAAACTGTTTATGATTTCTGTAAACTGTATATATTTCAACTAAATTTCTATCAGAGCTCACGAATATAATTAATACATTGGATTCAATGACCAAAATGAACGTTACAGTTCGAATTATTGGAACTTTTTAGCAAAAAACATTGGAAAACTGGCATTTCTCATAATTTAACCTACATTTCATATACGTCCGCTAATAAATTGTGCGAGTGTACTTCAATACATCTGAAAATCATAATAAAGCACTTAAGCAATCAAACAGAGCTGCTAAATTTAGTTTCGAATGTTGTACGTTTGAATTTTTGTAGGTGTACGAATATGGAATTGGGTGAATTTTAGACATAAATTCAATACTTTTCCATTAATCCAAAGATTAATGTAAATGGAAACATTGGGTCGTATGAACAAAAATCGTTGAACTTTACTACATGTAGCATCTACTCAAAAACAAAATCCACAAAGTTTACTACACTTTTGGTATGAATAAAAAACTTTTCGAACATGTAGTACTTTTACTTTCGAACATGAGCAGTAGTGTGGGACAAAATTTAGATTCTCGCTCCAGTGCACTTTTTGGATTGCGTTTAGGTCCCACACCAACTGTGCAAAATTTCAGCTCGATCGGAGAAACTATATTTTAGCGCCAGCCGTTCAAAGTTTGTATGGGATTTTCTATGGAAAAACTTACTTTTGCAAACAAAAATCGCCAGAGGTCGCCCATTGACCTCTATAAAAATTCTGAACACATACCTGGATAGGTATTTTTACGATGAAGAATATTGCCGAAGACCGCGAAACAATCCGACACTTGTGAAAAAAGTTATTCAATGAAAACCTATTGACAAGGCGACGTTGATTACCACGTGAAGGAATAACAATAATAACAAAATCGGGCAAAATTTCCGGATCGTTTATGCTTAATAACTTTTTTAACAAGCATCGGATTGCTTTGCGGTCTTCGGCAATGTTGTTCATCATAGAAATACCTATCGAGATCTGTGTTCAGAATTTTTATAGAGGTCAATGGGCGACCTCTGGCGATTTTTCTTTGCAAAAGTAAGTTTTCCCATAGTAAATCCCATACAAACTTTGAACGGCTGGCGCTAAAACATAGTTTCTCCGATCGAGCTGAAATTTTGCACAGTTGTTATGGGACCTAAATGCAATCCAAAAAGTGGACTGGAGCGAGAATCTAAATTTTTCATATAATCGTGTCCCAGGCTAATAGAGGTCCCCAAGCAAACTGCCACGAATACCAACGCACAATCAATCTTACACAAGTCGATTTCCTCAGAATGAAAACGTATCGATGTTTGTTTGACGTAATTGAGCTTTCGGTCAACGGCAGTCCAACGAGGAAGCGGTTGTTTTGCAGCAATTCTGTTTATATTTGGATTCTCACAGCAAACAAAAGCAATGTTGTGACAGTTCTCACAGCAAACAAAAAAAAATTTGTCAACATTGCACTACTACGCAGGCAACTAGATTGGTCTATGAGCAGTGACTGAAGCTGCACGTTAAGAAATTTCCATTCAGAGTGCAGAGTGATTCTGCACGTAAAGAACAATCTATTCAGAGTGACGCTTAAAATTAATACAATCATACATATGAAGAAAATGCATGGAATCTAATCGATTACGCGACAATTTGCACAAATCATGAAGGTGCTGTTATTTGACAAGATTTGTAGTGTAATTTTGCGATTAGTCTGGTATTCTCTTTATGTCTATGATTTTATGATGATGGTACATCAAAGAATTTTCTGGGTGGTTTGCGGCATTCGCCAACGCCAGTGATTGATGATTTTTTAAATACTAGCTTAACATTTATGAAGAGATCTTGAGATTACAGCTATCAAATTTGGAACCACATATTTTCTAGCACCAGTAGAGATTCTGGTGAAATTGCGGTAGAATTTTGATGCTCCCCGTGTGTTTTCTTAACAGCATGTTGAATTCCGGAAATTCTAAGTATTTCTGTGATATTCTCGTTATTTTGGTGGGGTTTCTGATAGTATCCTTGGAATGTCTAGAACTTAGAATGTCGAGATTTTTATGGGAATTGTAGTGATTCCATTGGTAGTCTTTAAAATTCAATGAGGATCTCCCCTAAAACACCAGGGTTCCCTTTGAAATTATTAAAATTCTTATCGATTTCACAAAAAAAAAAAACATTGAAATCTATAAAATATTTACCGACATTCCAAGAGATTAATATTCGGAATCCCATTCTCACCCCAATTCTAGAGTTTTTACCAGATTCCTAATATTTCCGCAATATTCCTAGAATGGTATTTAAACTTCTAGAATTATCATAAAAAATCCGACATCCCTATCGGAATCTCCTACAGGAATTCCGGAATTCAAAAGGAAATCTGAGATGTCAAAATGTACACGTAAAATTCAGAATTACATTATAAATAGGGGCGATCCATTAATTACGTAAGACAATTTTCGGGGTTTTTCAACCCCCCCTCCCCCCATGGTAAGATTTTTTGTATGAAAATTAAAAATAAATTGTATGGCGCGTAAGAAATCTCAAACCCCCCCCCTCCCCCCATAAACCCTTACATAATTAATGGACAGCCCCATATCTGAATTCCCACCGACATCCTAAAATTCCTAGAAAATAACATAATTATCGTAATGCCAGAATTCACACGGTTATTACAAATTGCTACTGCCGGTAATCTTACCGGAATCTCAGCATTGGCGGGGCGAATGTTTTGGTAACCTCAGAATTCCTAAGCAAAACTCAAATACCATCCGAAATATCAAAACTCATATTGTTTTCCCATGATTTTTACTCAAAAGTAAATTATTCCATTCAATTCCGCAATCTCAAAGCATGTGTAGCAACCTCTGAAGCTAACTACCAGTAGCTTTGTAGTAAATGCTACCTTTATTCATAGCAATGCGTTGTTTGTAGTATGTTCGAAAGGTGTAGAAAGGAAAATGACACAAACATGTTCCACTCGTGTTCCACATATAGCGTTTACTACCGAGAATGTAGTAAACTCAACTTTACTACATTTTATTCATACGGACCATTATGTGATTGGCAAATAATATATGACAGGTAACAGGTCTTCAATTTGGATAAAGTATTTTAAACTCAATACGTCATTTAATAGTTTTTTACTAACTTGATGTGAAAACAGTATCCTGTACGAATATGAAATTGGACCACTGTAGGTCTATGTCGAATTATTTCTCAAACTTTTTTTTATTGCAGTTTAAAACTGTCAGAGGGTAAAAGTGGTACAGAAAATTATTTTCCGCAACTTTTTTCCGCTGAAAATATTAAAATGAGATTGCATGTCGGCAACTTGTTACGGAGTGATAGTTGACAGGTTAACAATCTTTCGCTCTATAGAGCGCTGCATATGACGAGCCTAACCTCACTTATTTGACAGCTGCTGGTGCTGTTGTTTACGTTTCGGACTTAGTAGTTTTTTCCATAATTTTTTCATCTTCACATTTCTATCACCAGCATGCTGAAGATGACGATTTTCCACGGTAGGAAGATATAATAATACGATCCGTGGGTATCTGCAGTGGATTTAACCTCTCCTCGCAGCAAACTTTCACGAAATTAAGAATGATTCGAATAAAGTGCTAAGTCCAAACTGTAAACAACAGGACCAGTACCTGTCAAAATTGATGCGTGACGTCACAGTGCAGTGGAGTATTATGCAATTATGGCTGAAAAATCTCAGGAATCTCTTACCTATTGTAATGTTTTCAATGGCCTCAAAGGTTTAAGGCTGATTTGCTACTAACAAGTAAAGGAATCGCCTATCTTTATGTGTATAAAATTTCTTCCCAGAAATTGTCCAGAAAATCACATTTTTCTGATCGCAGTACGCAGTTGGGAAGAAATGTCATTTCGAAGGGGGCTCTCTGTAGGAAATTTCTTGACCCATTCAGTCAAGAAATTTCTTTACTTTTCTTGAGCGAAACAGCATACTTAGCTTTACGCATGAGTTTAAAACGTTAATTCACATATTCAATAAAATATACCAATTATTTTCACTTACCCCATATACCCACTTGCCCCGCGATACCTTACATTAATTGCAAAATTTGTATTTAATACATTTTTTACTGTGTAAATCAAACTACTCAGTGACCCCTCGATTTGGAGAAAAATGAGATTGTCATTTTTTGACAGCTCTGCTGAGTGCCTTCCAGTTCCCATTCCAGTCCCCCATTTTTTCTGCAGAGCTACTTTCCAGTGTCGCACAACACCAACACATCGTTGGAAATCCGCACATTTTTGTCGCATCGTTGTGTTGGTTGTGCAGGTGGCTGGAACTGGAATCCTGAATCAGCGGCGTAAAGTCCGAAAGCGAGTCTTTTACGCCCGCAGTACGTTCGAGCCCGTAGTCGTTTTCACACAGCTTCAGGTAAATTTTGGAAATTTGTGCAGTGTTTCAATTATTTCGGTGCAATTGCGCAGGATAACGGTAGTTTTGTGGTGATACAAGTGATAAAACATGGATTTGGTTGCGGAAGTTCATCGAGCGACGTGAAACATCTTTCTAGAAGAGCGCGCACTTTGCAACGTGTTACGCTGGGTGGAAAGCTACTTCACAGGATAATGATGGCCTAGTTGATTGGATTTATGTTTTCGACAAAAAATATCGAATTGAAAGTGTGATTATTTCATTAAACACTGGTAAAATTGGATAATTTCCTGGGTATGGAACGAGGATCATGTTTCATTCACTAACGCAATGGAGGAGGAACCACTGGAAGGTTCCATGGAATAAATTGGCTAATTACCATTTTCACGCAAAGCTTCATCTGTATGGTTGGGTACAACCGGTTATCGCCGGGTGGCCTTGCCAAATTCTGTTCCGTTATATAACAACAAATTCTGTTCCAGCAAAAATCGATACTGCAGTCATGTTTTTCTATGTCGCCGATCGGTCTTATGTACCGTTCTTCGTCGTTGTACATAAAGCCACGTGGTAGAACAGATGTGCAGCGCATGCATCTGAGTTTTGACTATCGAACAGAATACCTAACTCTTCACATTCGTAATTCAATTAGTAGGGTGCCGGTACCAATGGTTGTAATGTACCAGTAGATTGGACTATGGAATAAATCGTACATTTTTCGATAAAAAGGACATGTGTTATTTTTGGTGGATAGATCGCCTCTAGTTTAGCCGATTTGCCAAATTTCAGCTTTTTATTCTATCAAAAAGTCATATAAATAATTAAATTAACGCAAAAAAATTGCTCCCTTGCACCAATAGTCGCCGTCGTGTTCCAGTAGTGGATCAACGGATGGAAGCAGTTTTTAAAATGGATGTATAAAAATGAAGAAAAGTCCCAGAGATGATCTTTATGCTTCATTCGAAAGATATTAATTGCTGTTTCGAGGGAAAAATGTAAAACCCATGTAAAATTTTACCATTTTGTTCAAAATTCCTTGTATCATTCCCGAACGTCTACTACTGGAGCACTAGCGCAACTACTGGAACACGTGTACCAATAGTGGCTCAAGCGATTTTATGTTAAAAAAATAGTTTTATCACTCTTTTTATATTTTTCCCATATAGTAGAAATCTTTCTGTTGACGCCAAAAGATCTCTGTTAAGGCTTTTCGTTATTTTGTTATGATTTTTTAAAGCTTAGGTAGTCCACTAATGGCACCGGCCCCCTTTACTAATTATTATGCCATATTATGGTTGGCCTTCTCTAGCACAATACATCCCCATTCGTAGGCTCAACTTTTTTGCTACGATCCAAGCATCCCGTGCTCATTTTTCAGTCTGGAACGGTTTTTCGCCTTTACATAATCATCACTTTTGGTCACTGGCTTTGAGTTGACTTGAGCTGGAAGTGCCTACTACGTATCTGTCTGTCGGTAGAGTTCGTTATCTTATCAATCGGATGCGTTGCTCTTTAGCCTTGGAATCGTTAAAGAAGTTCCTAAGCTTGAAATTTAAAAAGAGGATAGTTAGTGATTCCAAGCTTCTGAAGGAATTACCTTAAATCAGAACGAGAAATTCTATCCATACTGTAAACTCTCCATAGATATTTGAGGGGCCATCGTGTTATAGAACATACCGACATCTGAAAATACAAACCAATAAAATAGTGTATTACTGTAATTTTTTTATGATGTTAGCAAACAATAAGTTTTTTCGTTCATAGCGTTTTGGAACATAGTTGACCAATTGATAACAAAATGCTTGAAAAGACATACAGTCAGCTATCGATAAATCGATATTGAAGGGACCATCGAGCTATAGAACACAATATCAGTGCAAATGCGGTTCAAGGAACCATCGAGTTAGCCATGAAAGCCAATTTTTACTATGGTTCTCTAACTCGATATCTGCATATGTTTCTAGCAAACATTTTTCTGTTTCAAATTTTCCTCATTTTTGTCTCAATCGAGAAGTAGTTTCAGCGAATAAAAAGGTTTTTTTTTAAATAGATATCGTGTTAGAAAAATTGCGAAATAAAAAAGCTGTGTGTTTTTACTTGTTTTTAATTTGTCGAATAAATTCAAGAAAACTGCTTTTTCAATTTTGACATTTTTGCTCCAATTTACTGGGGCATAAAACCAATTAGAACATCACAAGCTTTTACTATCACTAATACAATCATATACAGGTATGTTCCGTTTTTATCACGTTCCGATTTTGTCACGCTCCGATTTTGTCACGTTCCGATTTCGTCAACAAATTATTCCGTTTTTATCAACACACAATTTTTTTTTTAGTTTTCAAAATGTTTATAATATAAACTAAATACTTATTTTGAAGCAATTTCAATGCTTTTCAATAGCCTCAGAGTTGAATATTTGACATTATGTTAAGGGGCTGTCCATTAATTATGTAAGGGTTTATGGGGGAGGGGGGGTTTGAGATTTCTTACGTGCCATACAATTTATTTTTAATTTTCATACAAAAGTTTTTACCATGGGGGAAGGGGGTGGGGGCTGAAAAACCCCGAAAATTGTCTTACGTAATTAATGGATCGCCCCTAATGTTGAGCATCTACGATTCATGATAGGTGTCAACTTAAATACGATTCAAAAAGTTTTGACTCCTTCTTATCCACTAATCAAATGGAGTTTTCAAACTTAGCAAGGTCTGTTCGACAAGATTGATTCATCATTCAACAATCGAAAGTTGCTCTGGCCACGTCCTAGCAACAACTGGAATTTGTGATTAGTTGATTACGTACTTAAGAGAGTTGCAGAGAAAAGGTCTCTCTTTCTCTTGCACAACATGGCATCAAAAATTTTCTATGTAAATTTGTTAAACATAGGAGCTGTCCATTGATTACGTAAGATAATTCTGGCGGCTTTTCGACCCCTTCCCTCTACGGTATGATTTTTTTGTATGAAAATAAAAAATAATTTGTATGGCACGTAAGATATCTCAAACCCTCTTACCCCCAAAACCCTTCACGTGATTGATGGACGATCCCATATATGTTCAGTTCTTTTTTATAAGGGATGCACTTGGAGATGAACTTAAGAATGATTTGGGCAACCGCAAAAGACATGATCGAGTTTATTTTATTTATCCTGACATATTTTGGACATTATCTTCTATCTCTCAAATCGATAGCATTGCACAAATTTTAGCAAGCAGCCATTGATTAGATCCTATTCCAAGGGGTAGAGGAAAAGGTCCAGCAAAACTAAGCCATCTATAGAAAATTTTGGAGTCTCCATACAATAAGTTTGCATCCAGGAATAGGGTGAAGAGCTGACAATTTGATAAACTGTTGATACTGGACGTTCCCACGTCACGCACTTTGACATCCCAAATCTTGATTTGAGCAGACATGAACCCCCATCCCCACATGAAGACTTAAAGGTTAATTAACCCCTCTACTGGCAGCTTCATGTTTTACCGTTAAAAAATATGCAAATCGCGATAACTTTTTTGTTTCTCGATATTTTTGCACCACACAACTAGAAGAGTTTTTTAAGATCTTGTGAAAAATTGTGCAAAAATATCAAGAAACAAAATTTTTTTTGGCGGAAAAAAATCAAGCTGCCGGTAGAGGGGCTATGAGTCTTATACCAACAACCATACGCTTATTCATAAAATTTTACAAAAGAGTTTTTTTACCAAAAAAATCGAATTTGGTGATGATTGTTCTAGAGTTTGCACACTTTTGTTTTTTGATATGAACTTCTGTATAAATAAAAATAGAATAGTGTTGTCACGAAATGGCTTAACGGGCTAATAGATTTACATGATTATTTCACTGTTGCATTCGTCAAGTGTTCCGACGTGTTTCAGTGAAGGAAACGATTTGGAAAATTCTCTGGAATAACTGGAAAAACAACTGAAAACTAATATGCCATTTTGTATGGAAGATTGTATGCCATTTTTCAGCAGCCTACTTGATGGCAAGTGACGGCATCACTGGTATTTAATATTATTTTTACCAAACGAAAAAGTAGAACTTCAGGTTAGTTTATTGCCAGTCTGTTCGTGATTTAACGTAAAGCTAAAAGGCGATGGTGACGCTGTTGTAGATAGGCGGTAAGTGCATCCCTGTCGAATTTGGTAGAAATAACTTTAGCAGAAAGATCCTCACCATTTTTTTACTGATAAAATTTCGGCAATTCAAAGTACAGGAAACCGTAAACATTCATTACAGTTTGCAAACAATGTTTTCTTGGCAGGAGAAGGAGAAGAAGAAGAAGCAGAAGGATGAGGATGAATAGTGAAAAAAGATGTTGTTTCTTGTTAAATGCATTTCTTGCATTTCTTGAAGAAAGAAACAATTATCAGCTTGACTCACTTCCTTGTAGCCATTTTTACAAATATGATGAAAAGGACATTTATGTGAATATCGTTTTAATATTCTTTGTTACTTTTATTGAAATTCAAACCAAGGAAACTAAAACTATTAAAGACATATTACAAAATCATATTGATTGGTAGGAGTATGCAATCAACCTTCAATACGAACCTAGAAGAATGAACAAACTAAATGCTCTTCACAGCTCTCAAACATCAATACTGTTAATTTGATCAAATTGTATATTATCCTGACAGAACTGAAATTTTCTTTTTAAATTTGTAAAATATTTTGTCTAAGAATATTATTCCGTTTTTATCACGGTTCCGTTTTTATCAACTGAAAATTGCCGATCGTGTTGATAAAAACGGAACATACCTGTACTGCCCATAAATGCATGTCAGTCCCATGTTTGCTGGATTTCCTATTCACATGGGACAATTATGCGTTTATGGGCAGTATATAGCTAGGCTCAATGATAAATCCAATATTTTTCCATTGGTGTATTTTTATTTGTATGAAGAACATAATTCTTCTTCATATTTCATAATTTCAGAGATTCCTCCCAGAGTTCCTACAAAGATTTGATAAGTGTTGACCTAACGGATGCCCGTCTTAAGCATTCCTTGAGTATTTCTATCACATTTATAATAAAAAACTTCAATTCTTCTGGAGTTCCAGCAACAAAAGATTCAAACATTACTCCAAGGATTTTTCCTGAATTTCCACTTGGGATTATCCAATAAAAATTGTCGAGAATATGTCAAGGATATGTTTTTAAGGAATTAAGGGAAGAACAGAACAGAAAAGTAATCCCCTATCTCAATTCGTGGGAAATTTCTTGCAAGAAATGCTCAAGAAAAATATTTTTCGCAGTACGCAGTTGAAAAGAAATGTCAATTTAAATGGAGCTCACTGTAGAAATTTTCCTGACCAATTTTTTCGCATAAATTTTTACTTGAGCGGAACAGCATACCTAGCTTTAAGCTTCAAGCAAGTAATTTCTCCAGGATTTTAAGGAGATTCTACTATGAATTATTCAAGTAGTTATGTCTACGATACTTTCAAAATGTTTTCGGACTCCCTGCACGAATTTGTCTAAAGATTCTTTCATATAATATTCCATCAATTTTTCATGAATTCTGTCTTTTTTAGAAGAAATCAGTAATTTTTCGTGGTATGCTTTAGGAACTATTCAAAACAAAAATCGTGCAGGTATTCGTTTTAAAACCTGAAAAACGATCCTCTCAAAATATCTCCAATTCTCAGCATTATAAGTTTTTTCAGGACTTTCTCAAACGATTTACCGAAGAACCACATACCACTTGAGTTTCATTAAAGATAGAAAAAAATCCCTCATTGATTCTACCAGGAATTTCTTAAGAACGTTCTCGAAGGGTTCTTCCGATGATTTCGCGAAGAAATTCCTAAAAACATATTCGTCCAGAGATTTTTCCACGGATTACAAAAACTTATTCAGGGATTCCTCCAATCACTGATCAAATTTTCCGAATTTCCCAAAGCTTTCTCCCAGAATAATGTGAATAATTCTGCCAGGTATTCTTTCAACAACTTTCCCATGGAAAATCCTTCAAGGGTATTTCTTGTTTTATTTTTTTAATGGAGTTGTCTAATGATTTCTTTGTGAATTAGTTTATGTATTTTTGTTAATTTTGGGAAATGAGATGCTGCATGAATTCCTCATACTAAAACTCTTGAGTCTCCATAATTGCCTCCTCATAATCAACTCTAGTGGTCGAATTTACAAGCTGAGCGGTTCCATTTGAATTCGAATGTCGGTTTACTTTTGTATTTTTTGATTTAGATGAAATTTTGCACATGCTTTCTTTATGCCCAAAAATGCCTTTTTGCATCATCGGCTCGCCATTTTGACTCTAGCCTTACTTTTGAGAAGGGCCTAAGAAAAAAATCCTTAATAATTTTCAAAAAAATATAACTTAGAAACGGTTTGTCCGATCAGTTTGGAGTCTTCCGCAAAGTTTTAGGTTATTGTTGGGACTATCTGGAAAAAAATATACACTGTAAAAAAAAATGTTGTAATTTTTTATGTATCGAAAATAAAGCTTAAAAATCAATTTTCTCAAAAATCGTATTGTTGATTTTTTTTTTAATTTTTTTATATGTTAAAGTAGACAAAAATGAAGTTTTTTGGACAGTGGGTCATGATGGAGAAATCATGGACAAAAAAGTCATGATTTTTTAAAAAAAGGTTGATTTTTCAATATGGTCTAAATAAACTTTTTGAAAAAGGTATATGAAAAAATTTTGCTAATTGCTACCGAAACATTTGAAAAGTTTATTATGACATTTTTCAACAAATTCAACTTTTTTTTTTTAAATCATAACTTTTTTGTCCATGATTTCTCCATCTTGACCCACTGTGCAAAAGACTTAATTTTTTGTCTACACTGAGGCAAAAAAACTTAATAATTTCTTAAGGAACAATTATGATTTGGCACCACAACAATTATTGTTGAAATTTTTAAGTTTTACTTATGATTTCGGTAAAGATTTCCATGTATAAATTTCATAAGTCAATCTATGAAAAACAATAATAAGCGCAATGATTAAAATTATCAATCACTACTGACTCGATATTTCCATGAGTCGATGGTCCCTTCAATATCGACTCATGGAGGTTTCTCTGTAAAAAAAAATCAACAATACGATTTTTAAGAAAATTGATTTTTAAGCTTTATTTTCGATATATAAAACATTACAACATTTTTTTTACAGTGTATTTTTTTTTTCCAGATAGTTCCAACAATAACCTAAAACTTTGCGGAAGACTCCAAACTGATCGGACAAACCGTTTCTAAGTTATATTATAATGACCGAAAATTGAAAATTATATCATAATTTTGTATTAAAATCGCTGTATCTTTAAAATGGTAAAAGTTAGCCTGATTTTTCCGTATACCTTTTTTGTTGTAAATTTTGCGTACTTCCATAAAATCGAGTTGAAAAATATTTAAAAAGTTTATTATGACCATTTTCAAAAATTCACCTATTTTCAAAAAATCATAACTTTTTTGTCCATGATTTCTCCATCTTGACCCACTGTGCAAAAGACTTCACTTTTTGTCTACTTTAACATATAAAAAAAAAAAAAAAATCAAAAATACGATTTTTGAGAAAATTGATTTTTAAGCTTTATTTTCGATATACAGGTGTTGAGATGGTTCAACCACAATGAATGCACCGTTCTTCAAAGCAGATCTAAACGCATATAATTTGATGATCAGCTTGAACTGAGAATATCTTTATTAATGATTTTCAATAATGTAACAGTATTTCACACTTACAATTATCAGTGCTCCTTTACGCCTTCTAATCTGGTTTCAAACCTTTCTACTTTGATATATTTTTTCGGAATATAAATTGAGCAACATTGACTCGACTCTATCTTTCTTCAATACAATCTTTTCATTCGCTCCTTTCAAAACAACATTCCGCTCATCTAGGGTAACCAGATTTCTCTTCGCGCCAACACTCCCCCCCGTAACACTTCATGTTCCATTAAGTTTTACTATCTATCAATCCAAGCGCGTAAATCTGGGATCCCTATCATACCCTAGCTTGATGTAGTAATGGATGGTGGATTAGCTTACATCTATCTACGCCACACTCATCCGCATTCCGACAGACTCTAGTAGCGTGTCGATCTAGACAACATCTGCATAGATTTAGTTCTCCTACCAGCCTCCAACGACGGCTCACATCATAAGATCTAAATTGGGCACAATCTTCTATGTAATGATCCTGTCTCTTGCAAATTGAACAACTTTTAATGCGATCGATCACAAGCGAACGTTGTACCATTTGACGCCCAGGACTCAGATCTCTTAAAGGTGGAATTTGTTTCGCTGTCCCGTTAAAGGTAAGCTCACAAGCTGCTTCAACACGCTCATTCATAAACTCATGAAGCGTTTCCAGTGACGACGGAGCATGTTCTCTTTTGTAACGTGCCCATTCCAGTTTCATTTCCCCTGGGAGCTTCGATTCCAATTCTCCCAACAAGGTTGGATTTCGCAAGTGCAATGTCTGATCCATTGCTACCAGATGGTCAAATAGATTTTGGATCGCCATCCCATAATCTATGATGGTCTCCAAACGTTCTACTTCCGGTGGAGGAATCATCCGAGCTTTATTAATCAAATGATTAATCAATATAGATGGTCGACCATATAACATTTCTAATGTATCCATAACCTTTGGTACAAGCTCGGGTACTAGTAAGCGACTTCGCACGTACTCTAAAGCCTGACCTTTTATACACCTTTGCAGTCGCACCAGGTTTTCTGAATTACTAAACCCACAAGCTGCTGTAGTATGCTTGTACTGACTGTAAAATACTGGCCAATCTTGAGGCTCTCCCGTAAACACAGGCAAATCTGCTGACATAACCTGTCGAGCGCAAATTTGTTCAGACGTTAGAGCGGTATTTGACTTTCGAGTGATTGAATCACGAATTGATGAATTGTATTCAAACGCGTTTGGTACGTTTCTATCGTCCACACTACTCACACTATCGGTATCGGGACAATCATCTCCAACTTTATCTGCATCATTAGAACCGATAGTCAGCTGCGATCTCAGTAGGTAGTACCGTTTCCGTACGAGAGACAATTCCACAGCTTCACGTTCGGATATTGCCTTTAGCTTGATTGAATGCTCTTGTTGTAAATAATCCAACTGAAGCTTTATCATTGCTGCCGAATGATGATCCGGAGTAGGTAGAGAACTACTTTCTGAGGCATCTATGTCAGGGGCTCGTTGATTACAACCTGTTTTTGATTTCGGCACCGCTGATTTCTTCATGTTCACTCGGTTTGGCGGTTGAAAAATGATAATTTTCAAGTTTGTTGAGATGGTTCAACCACAATGAATGCACCGTTCTTCAAAGCAGATCTAAACGCATATAATTTGATGATCAGCTTGAACTGAGAATATCTTTATTAATGATTTTCAATAATGTAACAGTATTTCACACTTACAATTATCAGTGCTCCTTTACGCCTTCTAATCTGGTTTCAAACCTTTCTACTTTGATATATTTTTTCGGAATATAAATTGAGCAACATTGACTCGACTCTATCTTTCTTCAATACAATCTTTTCATTCGCTCCTTTCAAAACAACATTCCGCTCATCTAGGGTAACCAGATTTCTCTTCGCGCCAACAGGTATGTTTCGTTTTTATCAACACGATCGGCAATTTTCAGTTGATAAAAACGGAACCGTGACAAAAACGGAATAATTTTCTTAGACCTAATATTTTACAAATTTTAAAACAAAATTGCAGTTCTGCCAGGATAATACACAATTTCATCATATAAATGCACAGTATTGATGTTTTGGAGCTGTGGTTGGTATTAAGATTGTTGATTCGTATAATATTATTTACGATATTGGGTCTGTAATCAATCAATATGATTATTTAATGCGATAGATCTTTAATAGTTTAAGTTTTGTTGGTGGTGTAAAGCATGTAAAGCACATTTATGTGATCATCGGTTTCATATTCCATGTTAAATACAATGAATATCTCATTGTATTTAACATGGAATATGAAACCGATGATCACATAAATGTGCTTTACATAATGCGTCATATTTGTAAAAATAACTACAAGGAAGTGGGTCAAGCTGATAATTGTGTTTTTTCAAGAAAGATTTAACACGAATTAATTTCTTTTTCTTCTATCCATGCTTATCCTTTTGCTTTTTATAAGAACAGTAATCTGAAAAAAAGCCTTTCCTCAGTTGAGATGTAATGCCATACAGACATTACATCCCAACTGAGGAAGAGCCTTTTTCTGAGCTTACTGTTCTTATAAACACTTCCGCAGTTATCAACTGAGAGATTTTTTTTTTATTTTGCTAAGGTACATTTTGCACACATCCGATTGGTGATTAAATGTGGGGATATGTAGCGATAGTTTTGCAACCTTAAATGAATATTTACGGTGTCCTGTGACTTTAATTGTCAAAAACTATTCTGTAGAATGATAGGGCAATTTTTCTTCACTACTTCGACTGGGATGCACTAATCGACATTCTAGAACAGCGCCACCTTTACTGTTTGCCGTTGAATCACGAATTGGCTAGCACTAACCTAAATAAAAATCCTACTATATTGTTTGGTAAAACGATGTTGAATACGTTTATCAAGAACACAAAGCGTACAAACTCCAGAACAAGCATATCCAAAATAGAACTTTTTGGTTAGAATCTCAATTGCTAAGGTTTATGAATAAGCGTAAGGTAGTTGGTATAAGCTCTTTATTAAACTTTTGGTCTCCACGAAGAGGTGCGTGTCCGCCCAAAAATCAAGATCTCAACAGATTTGAGATGGAAACGTGCGTGACGTGAGACGATTCAGTATCAACAGTTTCTCAAACTGTTAGCCATCAACCCTTTTCTATCTTCCCTGATGCAAACTTATTGTATGAAGATTCCGAATATTTCAATAGATTGTTTAGTTTTGCTGGACCTCTTCCCCTACCCTTGAAACAGGACCTAATCAATGGCTAATGCTATAATCTGTGTAATGTTATCGAGTTTGAGAGATGGAAGATAATGTAAAAAATATGACGGGATCGACAGTCTTATCAAAAATAAAATGAGCTCGATAATGTTCCATGCCATTGCTTAAATATTGTTGAGTTCATTCTCATTAATATACGCCTATCACATTGACATAGAAAATTATATGATGCCATGTATATAAGAATAAGGAGAGGTCTCTGCAACACGAATTCCAGACGATGCTAGCAGGCTTGATTATACTCCTGTACATCATCAGAGTTCAGTAACATACTTTAGAGCAGCGTGCTCCCGTTACCTTTTTCCGTGAGACATACTAAGCAGAATGGCATCGAAAAATCAGCGAGGAAGATGCAGAACAGAGCAAAATTCAATAACAAAAGTGCCATAACAACTCCGCGAGTGCTGTTTTGTTCGGGCGGGACACTCAAGAGTTCTTTCAAAGTGTGGGTAAATGTGACCTTAGCAGCAAGAGAGAAAGAGAACCAGAAAAAAATCTCATACTTTTTTGCACTCTCATTCGAATCGTTTGAGGATCTGTGTTGAAAATGTTGAGTGGAATTTTAAATCCTCAATAAAACATCAAAATCGCCTCATTTTTGCATCGTAGAGGAGTTCTGTCAAGCCTGGTTGCTAGGACGTGGCCAGAGAAACTCTCGAATGTTGAAAGATGCATCAATCTTGTCCATCAGCCCATGCTAAATTTGAAAACTTCAGTTAATTAGCAAGTAGGAAGGAATCAAATCTTATTGAATCGTATATGATTTGACACCTACCATGTATCATAGGTGATCAACGCCAACATAACGTCGAAAATTTAACCCTGAGGCTAATGAAAAACATTTAAATAGCTTCAAATAAGTTTTGAGTTTATATTACAAGCATTTTAAAAAAATAAGAAAAAAACATTTTTTTGTGTTGATAAAAACGGAACATACCTGTATAAAAAATTACAAAAAAAAATTTACAGTGTATTTTTTTTCCAGATAGTCCCAACAATAACCTAAAACTTTGCGGAAGGCACCAAACTGATCGGACAAACCGTTTCTAAGTTATATTTTTTTGAAAATTATTAAGGATTTTTTTCTTAGGCCCTTCTCAAAAGTAAGGTTAGAGTCAAAATGGCGAGCCGATGATGCAAAAAGGCATTTTTGGGCATAAAGAAAGCATGTGCAAAATTTCATCCAAATCAAAAAATACAAAAGTAAACCGACATTCGAATTCAAATGGAACCGCTCCACTGTATATGGGATTTAACATTGTGACAGCATTGCTGTTCTGTCAAACACACAAGGCTACGGTGGCGCTATCTATGCTTTCCATAGCGGTCGTTTTGGTTATTTTAATGATCCATTAGTCTTGGAACGTCGACTCATGGAGTTTTTACTGTTTGAACTACAGTTGGATTGTTTTAAATCCGAAAAATAATTGATGGTTATACAGTCAAACCTCCATGAGTCGATATCTGAAGGGACCATCGACTCATGGAACTATCGAATAATGGAACAGAAATAACTTGGAATGCTGTTTGAGGGGACCATCATAGTAACCATGAAATTTTGATTTCAGTATGGTTCCATCCTGAGAGAGACTCGCGAAGAGGAAAAATATCAACGTCATATGCAGCCCAGATTCCCCTCTCACGAAACGTCAAATGCAGCCCACCGTTTTTATGGCTGAAAAAGCGAAAAGTATTGTGTTCAAAGTAAACTGTTATTAAAAACCTCAGTCGGCGGAGCAGTTTTTTCCAAAGTTGCTCATAAATCTTAGCAGAAGATCAATTATTTCTAATGTCTGCTACGTTTGATGGCATGAAATTTCACACAAACGGCTATTTATGATTCGATGTGATGCAAACTCAATCATTTTTTGCTGAGAGATTCATGTGTGGATTTGAACAGCATGCGCATAATTGGTATAAACACAAAGTGGAATAAGAAAAAAACTCAGCAATCACAGAAAAAGAAGACCGTCTTCGCGAGTCTCGTCTCAGATCGGGACCATTGAATCAAATCAAAATATCCGCGATTTGGCCAAAAAATTCGCGCTGGTCGCAGTGCCGTGCTATGGATTTGTCTTCGGAAATTGAAGCCTCCGATCATACCATGTCTGCAGGCAAATAGGGAACAAAATTAGAGCAATGTGATCAGATTCCGTTCCATGAAGCTGTTTGATCAAGTGTTGACGGAATTTAAGGATTTTTAGAGATTTTGAAAAGTCCGACAATTTTTTTGCAAAAGGGGATGGATATTTATTATTATTTTTCGTTCGAATCTTATATGTAATGCAAAATTTGAGTTAAAACAGTGTTAATTTCTGTTAAATTATTCCAATTCCTATAGGTTCCAATTCTAAATGAGTCACACCTTATTTAAGGATTACTCCTGGGATCTCTAGCTCGCTTTATACCCAAGAATCATTTTCAGTTACACCACTATATTGAAAAGTATAGGGCGTTGGTAAGCTTTTAAATGTGTTCTCCAGTAGCACTCGACTAGACCAACCTGTGATAGCTCATTCATTGTTGATTATATTTTTTTTTAATTATTGAAAAATATTTTTGAACTTTAAATGTTTTACTCTCTTGTGCTGTTTTCTTACTTGTTATTTTTTTAAAGGTATGTTTTTATATTTACTTTTTCGTCGATAGTTAACAACTGATTTTTTCTAGCATTTCAAGTGGATGTTCTAGGTTAAAGTAGAGCTATACAACAAGTTTAGCGTAGAACATATTGAATACATTTTCTTAGGCGCCGTCCACAAATTACGTAACGCTCTAGGGGGAGGGAAGAAGCAGGCTGAGAGAAGTTTGAGAATTTTAAAAAGCAGTTTTTTCGTTCAAAAGCAAGAAATTTTACATGAAAATGTGTTCACTGTATTCTATTTTCAACCAAAACACAGTGAACATCTAATAATTTTCAGTTTTGAACAGAAAAACTGCCTCTGAAGTTTTGATGACGACGATGATTGCGATGCTTGAACGTTCCAACCCCGCCTTTAGACGGGATACACTTTGGAATTTTTTCGCAGCTCGGAAATCAAAATGGTTTTTATTTTTGGTTTAAACCTTGACTCATAACACGCATATAAGAATTTTTTTTATGGCTTTTGAAACTTTTTTTTTGTATTTTTAAAAATTGTATTATTTTTAACCTGGGGTTTATTTAACGTGTAATATAAAAAATCGTACCTTTTATATTTTTCTACGATCAACCTATCACAGAAGAAGAGCTTGGTGGTATAAAATAATTTAAAACCTGTTTTTCCGTTAATTACACGGAAAATAAAAAAAATCCAGAAAAAAAAATTGAAAAATTTAATACAGTTAAACCTCTATGAGTTGATGTTTCGTTACTCGATATCGACTCATGGAACCATACAAAAAACATGAAATCATTATTACTATGATTTCTAAAGGATAGCTGTTCCACGACTCGATGTTTCCATGAGTCGATGGTCCCTTCAATATCGACTCATGGAGGTTTGACTGTATTTTTAAAAGTACCGTAAGAACTTGAATTTTTATTATTGCTAAACATCAGAGGCTCCAAGAAAAAATGGAAAAGGATACGGATGTTCAAAAATAAAATTTATAAAAATCAAAAATCAAAAGTTTTGCAAATAAAAATAAATCATTGCCCAAAACGTGTTTAGAACGATTTTAGATACCTTGCACCCCCGCTAATTTGAACGGTACCTTATGCAAACCATTTAATTTGAACATCTAGTCACCTTAGAAACGTGTTTCTGGTTACCTCTCTCACTGTTTTGTTTTGATTCTGCATTCCGTTCCAAGAGCTAAATGACGTTTGAACCATTTTGACGTTAACTACGTCTTATGGCAATATACTGGGTGTCAATTGAAAATCTAAAATGTTGCGACCGTCGCGAAATCATGTAAGATTTTGAATACTAATAATTCAGCCATTTACAGGTAGATTTTCAATATTTTCCCACCAATCGGTCGGGAATTTATACAACATTTTACTCAAATTAAGAAAACTTTTGATTTTTGACGATAGACTGTCGAAAATTGTGAAAATGTCGACCCCTTTCTTACGCAACCAAACACGTGGGTTGGGAAAGCACACTATAAAAGCAGACCAATTTCTGCTTCTTCGCTCATTATTCTTTTGACGTTAACTACGTCTTACGGCAATAAACTGCGACTGGGTGTCAATTGAAAATCTATAATGTTGCGACCGTTACGATATTATGTTAGAGTTTGAACTAAAGGAAGGCTGCAACTATGACAATCGACTAAAATTCAAATGCAGAAAATCACTTGGCGTAGTTAACGTCATGCGGTCGTGTCTTGTACACACCTCTGATTTTTTTAATCTGAACGATGTGCAAATTAGCGGGGTACAGATTAAAAAGTATTCAGATTAAATGTGGTCAAACCAACGGTGTTACCCGGTAACTGAAAATTATATTTAGATCGTAAATAAAAATTTGGGTATTAGAGGGTTAATCTCAATTATTCGTCTCTGTCTCAATGTTTCTGAGGGCCTTTTGAGGCCTACTTTGTTCAAAATAGATTAATTTAAATCTTGATCATTATGGGAAGTATGCACTTCAACAGAAAATTAAACGCCTATCTCGATGCGTGGGAAAGTTCATGCAAGAAATGATCAAGAAAAGCATTTTTCTTTGATCGCAGTACGCAATTGAAAAGAAATGTCAATTCAAATGTAGCTCACTGTAGAAAATTTCTTGACCTTTTCTTCCGCAGAAATGTTCACTTTTCTTGAGCGGAACAGCATACCTAGCTTTAGACGGGAATAATGGTTTTAATAAAAACAATCGTTCAGTTTGAGCGTATAATTTCGTTTCGGCTGACGAGTTTGCAAATCGATTGGTGCAAGAAAAAAATATCAATTGATTTGACTAGTATTTTTACAATTATAATTATCGCTGCGCCAGTTTTAAACTGATCGACTAGCGTTTCGTGAAAAAAAATCAAATTTCACGCCTATATGTCGTTTTGGCTGGTGGAAGTGATTCTAGTTTAGTAGTTATTTTTATATGTGGAAAACAGTGTAGTGCTGCTAGGAAAGAATTCAAATCATAATTGTGGTGTAAAGTGAACATTAGTTGAATAATAATTCTAGAAGAAGCAAAGAAAAGTTATGTTATATTTCTATTCCTAATTGCTATTCAAATGGTGCCACTGGTGAAGGAAACTGAAAGACACCCCTTTAAATAGCGAAATCGATTTGGATCATTTGGTGAGCTTGTCCCGATATACTCTTTAAAGATGTTTTTTTTATCAAGAGCTGGAGTCGATTTAGTTTATTTAAAACTATTGCATTATGGGTGGGTGTCTTTCCAGAGAGCGAGAAAAGTCGCTTAAGCGAAGGCTTTTGAGCCAGGGCACAAGGGAGAAATACTTGTGTCCCATCCCAAGAAACGGTGAACATGGAGTATGCATTCTTGGCAACGCCACTCCCAACGATTTTATCACCCTGAAATGAAACGGTTGGTACGGTTGTCCCTGTTTCTTCAATTAAAAATTCAAATATTTGCGTTTATCACATTATTCATAGGTGGATAACTTGATAGCCGTATTGTATTTGAATTATCTTCAAACCCAAGTCTGCGCAGTGAGCCTGGCCATTTTAATATTTGTTCCGTATTTCGGATACTTTATTAACGCTGACAAGTAAATACTGGGAGAAAATTCCGTATTTCCAGGATGCTTTTCAATATTGGTGAATAGAATAATAAAAACAATCGTTCAGTTTTGGCACATTTCGATTTTGGCAACATGAAATTTTTTGGTATGTTGCCAAAATCGACCGGACATTGTACATCCCGAAGAATTTTTATTTTTCAAATGTCTTCATTGAAAGAAACCTTTTATACATATTCCATTAGTCAACTAATCATACAAAGATGATTGAATGTTAATCAAACCTTTGTTTTGCAATGCACTATGGTCCAGGAATCAGTTTTACGCGGAAAGATGCATTTTGAGCTTTAGAATGAAACATTAGACAAAAACGGTCTTCTACAAAGTTGTTTGTATTAGTTAAGCCCTTTGTTTGGTGTTATTGAAAATTAGGGTGGACCACATTTTCATAGAAATTGTGTAACTAACTTTCTTATTTGTAGAAATTATATTATACATGCTTCAGCAAAGTTGTAGACCATTCAATTTCAAGCAACTTTGTCAAAAAAAGTTTTTATGTATCTCTTAAATTGACCGATTTAGAGCTTTTTTCCTGCAGTGACATAGGGTGGTCCGAACAAAACTGGTTTTCTGGCTCTAGAGTTTTCAATTCAAATTTCTCATCAAAGTAGTCTATGAAACACTTTTAGAGCTATGAAAAATGCGCAATTTGGTGAGTGAAGAAACTCGCTATCTTCTTCCGTTTAGGAGTTATTGTTGTTTTTCTCTCAAAAACATGCCTACTTTGATTGTAAATATCTCTGATTGGGGCAAACATAAAAAATATCTTTTGACGGCATTTAAAAGACAAAATGAAATTGTACATTATATCAAAAAATTATAGATGTGTTATTTTTGTAACTCTAATAAAATGCCTTGAAATTCAAATATTTTGTATCACAAAAACTTTGATAACTTTTGAATTAAAATAGATATCAACAATCTTTTTGCATGAAAATTTGCGTTTTGTCAAGTTCTAAAAGTCGTTCATAGACGACTTTGACGAGAAAATAATATTAAAAAATCTAGAGTTGAAAAACTTATTTTTGTTGGACCACCCTGCTATGATTAGGAAAAAATGCTCTAGATTGGTCAAATTTTGAGCTACAGAAAAACTTTTTTTGGCAAAGTTGATCAAAATTTCAAGCTCTACCGCTTTGCCTAAGAGCATATACCAGTATTTTTGCAAATAAAAAAAAATGGTTATATGATATGTGTGATATTGTGGACCACCCTAGTTTCAAATGACACAGTATGAAAGCTTATATTTTTAGAAACAATTTTGTAGAAGATCATTTTTGTCTAAAATTTCATTTTCAGGCTCAAAATTCAAAATAATAAAAAAATACATACTATGAAAATCTTCAAAATAGTTTTAGAGCCCTATCTTTCTTATTTCAGATTACTCGTCAAAGTCGTCTATGAACGACTTTAAGAACATGAAAAAACGCAAATTTTCATGCAAAAATATTGATGATATCTATTTTAGTTCAAAAGTTATTGAAGTTTTTCTGCTTGAAATCCTTTGTTTTTCAAGGCATTTTATTAGAGTTACATAAATAACACATCTGTAATTTTTTGATATAATGTACAATTTCATTTTGTCTTTTGAATGCCGTCAAAAGATATTTTTTATGTTTGCCCCAATCAGAGATATTCACAATCAAAGTAGGCATGTTTTTGAGAGAAAAACAACAATAACTCCTAAACAAAAGGAGATAGCGAGTTTCTTCACTCACCAAATTACGCATTTTTTAAAGCTTTAAAAGTGTCTCATAGACTACTTTGATGAGAAATTTGAATTGAAAACTCTAGAGCCAGAAAACCAGTTTTGTTCGGACCACCCTATGCCACTGCAGGAAAAAAGCTCTAAATCGGTCAATTTAAGAGATACAAAAAAACTTTTTTTGGCAAAGTTGCTTGAAATTGAATGGTCTACAACTTTGCTGAAGCATGTATAATATAATTTCTACAAATAAGAAAGTTAGTTACACAATTTCTATGAAAATGTGGTCCACCCTAATTTTCAATAACACCAAACAAAGGGCTTAACTAATACAAACAATTTTGTAGAAGACCGTTTTTGTCTAATGTTTCATTCTAAAGCTCAAAATGCATCTTTCCGCGTAAAACTGATTCCTGGACCACTGTGCAATGCAAGAAGTGACTAGTTGACATTTTACAGCTTTCTTGTTTCATTATTACACAAAAAAACACAGATGAGATAGGTATCGGAATTTTAAATACAGTCGATATTGTAGGGACCATTGACTCATAGAAATATCGAGCCATGGAACAGAAAATCTTTGGATACCTGTTCGGAGGAACCATCATAGCAATCATGATTTTTTGTTTCTAATATTTTTTAATTAGTCTTGGAACATCGACTCATGGAGTTTTTACTGTAATTCAAAAAATTGGATTGTTATAAATCCGGCAAACAATTGATGATTATACAGTCAAACCTCCATGAGTCGATATCTGAAGGGACCATCGACTCATGGAAATATCGAGTAATGGAACAAATAACTTGGAAAGCTGCTTGAGGGGACCATCATAGTAACCATGAAATTTTAATTTTAGTGTGGTTCCATCGAGTCATGGAACATCGACTCATGGAGGTTTCACTGTATCGTGAAAACCGAGAACAAAGCTGGAACTTGAAATTTGAATTTCAATGGCCACCTCTCCCTTAGGGTGCTGCCATAGTAAACGTGTCTTGCGATGCGTGCACGTGTGCGAGCCCGCAAAGCAGAATATCAACAACAGGAAATCCTTTGATCGCATCGCGTTCGCGGACGCGGACGCGTTACTATGGCCGCACCGTTACTCGATATTCCGTATCTCGATATCGAGTATTGAAAAATGGTTTTCATGGCTAACTCGAAGCTACCTTGGATCGATGGTCCATTGCGAGTTATGAAGAGTTGACTGTAGAAGATCCTTCAAGAAGATCAATGTCGTATTCTCAACACAACTTTATTATGACTGTATTAATTTGCATGTTATTAAATGACCGCGTAGAAGTTCTGAGGTGACAGTCCCAAATAGCGCCGCAATATCATTTCTATGTTTTCTCACTTCCAATCACCAGAACCATGCTCGCAGCCTATCGGTATACAAAGAATAAATATTTATTTTTAAATTTCTTTCCATGTTGTTGCAACATTACCACCACCACTCGTCATCGAATCGATTCAACAACACGAACGCACGCGCCCATCGTTCTTCTTCCCCTGGCCATCGACATCCAGTCCGCAGCCTGTGTGATACACCGGACCGAGAGGAATCAGTCTTTGTCCACGACCAGCACCCGTCACATCACTCGCCTCCCACAATGTTCTCCGCCCTGATGGACGCCGCGCGCAATTCGCCCTTCAAGGCCCCCTTCAGTCGGGCCCAGTGCGATGCCAGTGAGAAATCGCTGGTGCCCTCGGGTGACCGTACCATCCAGGCCGCCTCCACCAAGGAGGTCGAGTTCGGATCCAACGAATTCTTCGGACTGTGCGCCCTCGGAGGTATCCTGTCGTGCGGTTTGACCCATACCGCTGTTGTGCCGCTGGATTTGGTCAAGTGCCGTCTGCAGGTCGATGCCGCCAAGTACAAGAATCTGTTCCACGGCTTCAAGGTCACCGTCGCCGAGGAGGGCGCCCGCGGTCTGGCCAAGGGATGGGCTCCGACCTTCTTCGGATACTCGGCACAGGTGAGTGCAGTTTTTGAGCACGTGATTATTTATACCCGAGCAAGGAAAGAAAGCTAAAGGAAAACTTATTTTGATGTCGTGATCTAATCTTTTTCATTTATTTTATGATTGATAATATGTGTATTGTATGAATGTAAAGAGAATAATAACTTATATCAAATCAAAACTTATTTAGTTAACAAAGTTTAGTTTATTGACTTATTTAGTTAACTAAACTTTTCCACGATACATACATGCATCATACTGAGAGGTGATTCCAAACTTTGGATAAAAAATCAGTTTGGTGAGCGCTTTTCATTGGAATATTATTCTTATGTTTTTATTCTACAAAATATGATCCAGAAAATGGTTATCGATAACTGTTATATTAGGAAAAATAAAATTCGTTATCAATTTCACATCGGGATACTGCCGGTATTTTATCTCTTTGAGCGTGTCAGGGTATCTCACTCTGTATCAGCTGACGCTGGATTCAAATTTTCGTCGGTGCATCACATGATATGACGATGGTGAACTTGATAATGAAATTATCATGCGCGCGTCATTGATATAGTCTTGGCGCATCACGCAGCAATTATCGCAATGCTATATCGTTCCAGATGCTCGCAATGGAATAAGCGTGACTGGGTGGCGCTCCAATCAGCTAGATTTCAATTCAGTCACTTACACTTATACTAACAGCAGCGACTGAGTAATGATAGTAAGCTTCTGAAGTAATGTGGATGTTAGTAGAACTTCCAAGAAAGACACGTTCCATCACCGGTACCGTACAACGGTGTGTAGGTGAGTGGACCTGTTGCTGTGAAACTGTACTGGTAGTATACCTATACCTAATCTACCCAGATTAAACTGGCCTTGAAATTTCTCGTTGCCTTCATTCGTTCAGTGGTGATGCGATAAACACTGGAACGTGCGGGTTCCCGCTGGAAAGAGTTACGTAATCAATGCGCAGCAGTTTTCTCCAGCTTTGTTGATTGGTTTCAACGAACCGGTCATATGCTTAGAATGCAATTTTACTGCTGAGGACGTAGAAAGGTGTAAACTGGAACAAGATTCAATCATATATTGTTTAATCCTTTCTTTCCAATGACTTCGATCGACTGTTTCTTTGCCAAAAAAAAAAGTTTTATAAACTCTCTTGAACAAACAATGTTGTAAATGGGTTATATTTATCGAAATTATTGTATTTTTTAGTTGTCCAATAGTAAACTGATCGTGTATCAACAATTTTACTTTTGAAATAGTTAATTAACTAATGGATTCACCTGATGAATATGGAATCATCCATAGGGAAGAGAGCGGTAATATAAAATATCCCATAAAGTGTCGTTTCATGTCACTCCAGGACTGGTAGCTGGTCTTTTTTAAGAGACTTAACCATTAACCTAATGTAAATCTCTAAAAAGTCTATTTTTAGTTATTTTCTGTAAATTTTCTAGAACCATATTTTTAGTTCAAGTATTCTTGGAAGATTTTTCGGAACATGTAATATTTGTAAATTTAAATGAAAAATCTTGGTCACCACTGGTTCCTGAATAATTTATTTACCAATTTCTAGAAGAAGAGATTTAGGAATTCTTTCAATAATTCCGAATTCCTCCTATCATTTATTTTTAAACGTTCGTCGCGAGTCCTCTCAGGAATTTCTCAAAGGATGTTCAAAAGAATGTTAGTCCTCCATTAATTTCCACATAGTTTTTCAAAAAATACTCCTAGGTATTATCCCAAGACTCCATCCAGGGATTTCCTTAAGAAATTCTTCCACTATTTTTTCCAGTAGTTACTCCAGATGATCAAACAAAGATTCCTACAGACATTCTTCAAGAACAACATACAAAGGTTTATTATAGGATTTAAAAATGTTTGAGGATTTATCCGGTAAATGCTACTAATACTCCACGAATCGCTATTCCTACTTTCCCTATAATTCTTCCAGCCATTTTCAAACAGATTGCTTAAAATATTCTTTGCAGTTGTTTTACTGGATTTTTTTCTAGGTTTTTGTTAGTAATAACTCCAGCGATTCCTCCTGGAAATCTTCCAAGCATTAACAAAAATTAAATTAAAAAGTAAGTAGGTAAATCAATACAGGGATTGTACAGGTTTATACAAAAACTCTACTAGGATTTTTTAAGAAATGCCTTCAAAGAGGCTGGCAAACTGCTCGCTGTGTACGGAATGCTGCCTGTCATAATAGCCAAGAGGTCTTCTGGAGCAGAATCCAGAACACTAAAAATAAATGGATAGATATGCCCTTTACTAAAGATCAGAAGATTTTGACTTGGCTAAAAATTAGGCCGAACAAATGTTGAATATTAATCAACTATTAGTTGAGTGGCCTGTCCTGGTTGAACTAATTGTTGTGTATATCCATCAGGAAATGTTACTGTTCAATTTTTCCAAGGATTTCGCCCATGGTTGTACTAGGATTCGTACTGTCGTGGGGTTCCGTTTAGTAATTTTTCCAATAACCTTTTTAGCAACTTATTTATAGAATCTTCCAAGACTTCACCCTTGATACAAGAGCTTCTTTCTGAAGTCCTCGGAGGTTCATCATTCATTCTCTGATATTTACTTTCGAAATACTTGAGCACTTCCATCTCCATGATTCACTTTGACATGACATTGTTGTCCCTGGCGAAGCGTTTGAAATTTTGCAATAAGAATCACTTCAAGGCGACCATATTGTGGCCAGATATGAGCTTTAAAAAAAATCGCGTCTTAGTGAATCAAATGTGCCTATAATACGAGCTGGCCCCATAACTTCCGGATGTTCATCGGGAATATTTTTCTATAATTTCTGAAAAGTAGTCCTTTGCGATTTTTTGTTGGAATGTAGAAACTTATGGGAGTAAGTAGATGAAAAAACCGAATTTAGTACTATACCATTTAATTCCACTAGAGTTTGTATCCTTTGACAGATACGCGTATTTCGACCTCAACTGTAAGGCCGTCTTCAGTGTCGTGTACTAGACTACTAAAAGTCGAGTCTAGTACACGACACTGAAGACGGCCTTACAGTTGAGGTCGAAATACGCGTATCTGTCAAAGGATACAAACTCTAGTGGAATTAAATGGTATAGTACTAAATTCGGTTTTTTCATCTACTTATAGGTATTCTACTAAACAGCTCGAAGATTTATTATTATGGGATTATTCCTGAATAATCTTCTCGATGACCCTTTCGAAAAGTTTCTAAAGTAATCTTAGGAAAGCTCTGAAAAAAAAACTAAGATAATTGTTGGAAGTATCTAGCATCAATTCCCGCTTAAAATTGTAAAGTTATTCTAAACGAACATCTTTGATGAACTTCTTTTTTTCTTAAGGAAGTGAGAGATATACTTATTGAATTTATCGCCAAATCCCAGCAAGAATAAAAAAATGCACCTTTGGAAACATCTCTGGAGAAATTTCTAAACAAATTCCTAAAGTAATTTCTGGAGATGTTCTTTGAGAAGTTGTTAACTGTAATCCTAAACAGAGATCTTCGGAGAAACCCATTAGAAATTTCTAGAAAAAATCTGTGGGAAGATGCCTGAAAAACTTCAAGAAGTAATCACAGCAATAATTGTAGATCTTCAGAATAATTTCTGATTAAATTCCATAAGGTAATCCAGAATGGGAACCTTTGGGGAAATCTAAGGATGTTCAGTGGATAAATCAATGAATGATTTTTTGGAAGTCTGAGAGCTTGATTGAGCTATTTCTGAAGGAATCTTCAGAAACATTCCCGAAAGAATCCTTGAAGCCAATCCCTGGAGAAATCTAAATAGTAATTTCAGCAGTTATCCTTAGTAAAAACATGCTGGGTAAAGTGAAAGTATTAAAGCACTTCAAGTCTTTGGAGTAATGCTTACTAAAGGGAACTATAACCATAACCTTAATTGATTTCTGATGAAGTTCCTGGATAAAATCATGAAAATACTCATCGTAATGTCAAGAGGAGCCACTAAAAAAATAGAAGTTTCGTAAAGTGGAAAACTGTGAATATATATATATATATATATATATATATATATATATATATATATATATATATATATATATATATATATATATATATATATATGTATATATATATATATATATATATATATATATATATATATATATATATATATATATATATATATATCTATATATATATATGGGGCCTTCCTTAGCCGAGTGGTTAGAGTCCGCGGCTACAAAGCAAAGCCATGCTGAAGGTGTCTGGGTTCAATTCCCGGTCGGTCCAGGATCTTTTCGTTATGGAAATTTCCTTGACTTCCCTGGGCATAGAGTATAATCGTACCTGCCACACGATATACGAATGCGAAAATGGCAACTTTGGCATAGAAAGCTCTCAGTTAATAACTGTGGAAGTGCTCATAAGAACACTAAGCTGAGAAGCAGGCTCTGTCCCAGTGGGGACGTTAATGCCAAGAAGAAGAAGATATATATATATATATATATATATATATATATATATATATATATATATATATATATATATATATATATATATATATATATATATATATATATATATATATATATATATATATAAACATAAGCGACGTTTTTAAAATCAAAATGGTTTGAAATGATCAATTAACATCTTTTAACTAGAAAACATGGAATGTCTGCGATGCCAACGAGACATTCAGCATCCTTGGAAATAATTGCTATTTGGTACCGACCTGACCAAATTCACTTCAGTAACTACATTTAACCCTGGATAACGGTACCCTCAGATAAATGTCTGGTGGGGTTATCTGAGGAACGCTTGTAGTATTTATGTTTTCTGTTTTGCCTCTTTATGTTCTTTTTGATGCTGTTGGTCCCTTTTATTGAAGCTTGTTGTTATTAAATTTCCCATTTTTTCGACACTCAGTAATAGTGGAAAAGCTCTTTCGTTACCAGCCTTGTGATTCTAATTTGAGTGTTCTTCTTATTATTATTGGTAGCTTCAGAGCTCTGTTGATTTTCGACAACACTTGATTCAGATGCCATAGTTATCAGAATAAGACATCATGGTCAGATTAATTAAGAATTAAGTTAGGATGATTTCTGTGGTTATTCTTGATACTGATTCTTGATGTAGCCTATTACTAATGGGAGTAGTCCTTGATCTATAATAAAGGTCTTATGGTGCCCCTGAAGAGATTTTTCTTTTTATCATCTCCAACAAATTTCTTGAATAGTTATTCTTTCATGAATTCATGACAAGCTCTTTGATGGATAAATAAATAGCGAGGGCTTTTAGGGATTCTTATCCAGATTTTTGATTGATTGATTCTTGGAAGATGCAATTTAGGATGTATGCCAAAAGTGTTAGTCAACTTCATATGAGAACAAAAAATGTATTTGGGAATATTGTTTCTGTTAATCTCTCATTGGATTCAACACGAGTTCCACCAGATCAAGAATTTCTCAAGAAAAGCCATGTCTTACGCACAGTTCCAAAGACATTCTCAGAACGTAAGAGATTAATCATTATTATCTATCAAATAATCATCGAACTAACTATGCAATATTCGGCCCAATGAATCGAATGATGTCTCTTTATAATCAGCATTGCACAGAAATTGACCATGTCGCGAAAAAAGCTAAGACAATATTTTAATTCCTTAAGATATAATACAGCAGAAAATTAGTTCATATAATTCCAAATTCTCTCTGAACTTTCTATGAGTTCTAGTGGGTGGACGGTCTTCAGATATTCCAACAAATAGTTTATGTCTGTTTGTCCAAAACGTTTTCGAAATTTTAACCGTTTGAAGCTTTTAGCATTTTATAAATATGATTAAAAAAAGTTCATAAATAAATTAGTTCAAGTCCTCCAAATTTGTATGAGAAATATACTAAAACATCAAGTCCAAAGATCATTTTGCCACAAGTTTGTTAATATTTTGAGCAACTGACAAAAATCCGGGTATTGGATAACAGGGCGATATTTAAAATTGAAGATGGCTCTTTTTCAGTGATAGTAAAAACGAAATCCTGAAACAAAGAAAGCACCACGCGAGATGAACTAAATACAAAAAGTGATTACGTTTGATTTCTAATCACTACTTTTTCGATCCAGTTTCCTAATTGCAAGTTATTTACGTTTTTAAGTATTATCTATACGTTTTGACAGTTCTCGACTACCATTCTTTCATGCGATTTAGAGGGAAGTTTGATAAATTTTAAAATCGAACGTAGAAATCAGTGTTGTCACTCGGCGGCCAGTGAGAGAAATTGAATGATCGAAAGGTTGTTGTCTATACTTTTTGCCTGTGGCGTTAGCTGTTAGCATTTGATAAACATTTGATGTAAACAGCCGTTGCCCTATTGGTTTTGAATGAACACCCTGTATTTGATATAAATAGAAAAAAAGCTTCATTGGATATTGGTTTCCTTGAAAAATGAAAATTGTAAGTATGTCTTACCGATAACTGACAACGGAATGTACGATCGTGACCAGTTTATCAACACTCATTTGCTTAATCAATAGAAGGAATTTGATAAAATTCAATGTTTTTCACAATTCTGCCAAATAGTGTAGAACTAGCCCTCGTGCGTTAAAATACACTCAAATAAAGAATTAAAAAAAAAAAAAAAATTCTGCCAAACGGCTATTATGCCAAACGACCTTTGTCCCAAATGCCTTTATGCCAAATGACTTATGGCATTTTGTCAAACGGGATAGATCCAGACCAGGCGGGTCCTCGAGAGAGTGCCTTCTATGCGCACATTGTCTCGAATGTGGAACAGAGTCTGCGACCTAAGGTACCTGAAGAGTAGAACGTAGACTGGAAAGTGGAAGAGCTGTGCGAACCTGAAGGCAAACCGGACATAGCTAAAGCTGCTTATGGAGAAGTAAAAAGAGACATATCCTCTTTTCTGATGGCTCATTGGCTCTTTATTACCTAGTTAGGTTCTGGTATGCCTGGAAGTACCGTAGATGGCTGGATCAACGTGGAATATTCCCACTCGAGGTCTACGGCTCTGTTATAAGCCATAAGTGTCCTCATATACCATGAGTTGTCTGTCTGCAACTAGGCGGATTACACAATGTACATAGAGGTACTAAACTAATATCAGACCTTTCGTATAGTATGGGATGCTACCTAATATAATAACCGAGAGGTCTTTTGCGCAGATTGAGTGAGAACACTACACATGAGTTAACCCCAATCACAAGATCAGAATTCATAAGATTCTAAATCGGCTTAGAATTCGTAACACTCGACTCATTCATTGACCAAGTTTCATTGGCAATACAACTTATTTCCAGTCATTTGACCAGATGTACTGTTCAATGACCTCAATTTGATGTCAAGATTTAAAGCTTCAGCACCAGGTCTTTGGCGGCATCAATTTATTACGTAACGCTAAAATTGATGATTGATTTTTCCATAATCAGGTAATGGTCAGAGTCCATATCCCTTTCGGGACGGACCATATTTGAGTGATTATTTCAAAATTTACCTTATAAACTCATCATCTCGTAGAACAAAACTTTCTTTATTTTGGCTATTCTATCAATCTATGAACTTTTTAGGGTCAAATTCAGACCAGCACAATTGTGCTGGTCCGTCCCCAAGGCGGTCGATGTTCGAAAAAAAATTTTTTTTTGTTTATTTTTAAAAATTGTTCTAGTCATGCCTTTTTTAAAAAAATTGGACCCGTATTTTTTTATTTCGTCATTAGGGTGCTCTTTCGTGGAATAGGGTGACTCAAAAATTCAGATTTTTTTTTTATGTATTTTAATTATATATGATTAATACATATGATTTATTTTATAAATGGATCGAAAACAATGTACGAGATATAAAAATATTTCATATTCTCTCTAAGATTCAAAGCATTAGGTGACGATGACATTTATCGCTATAATTCAAGAACTAGTCTACGTCATAGAAAAATGGGTAAACATACATGTGTGAAAACTAATAGTCTCCACCAAACCATCGTGGTTTTGCTATGTTTGTTTATATCCTCAGAAATTAAATAAGATTTTTTCTCAAAAATAATGTATAAAATAAAATTCAAAATTGAAAATAATCATAAACCTTCGAATTGTTTAGTGGAATACTTATAAATATATGAGAACCGAATTTAGTACTGTACCATTTAATTCCACTAGAGTGTGTATCTTTTGACAGATACGCGTTATTTGACCTCCACTATAAGGCCGTTATCAGAGTCATGTACTAGACTCGAAAAGTAAGTTTATTTTTTAGAGACCCTTGGACCCTTGCTCGACAGCTTGGACGTTGATTACCAAGAATGACGCATTTTAAATGGAAATAATTACCATCAAATTTCTTCTTCTTTTTGACGTTACAGAAGCCTCCTTCTCATCTTCTCATGAGCACTTCCACAGTTATTAAGGCGAAGTAGGCCGTCATTGAAATTTGTACTCGTAGTTGATGATTGTTGCGTATTCATCTCACGAATTCGAATCAAAAAAAATCAATTGGTTTTGCACTGACACAGCTGAAAAAGTATCAGCATACTTTATGCATGTTAGCGCGTACAATGATACTTTTTCAAGTCAATATGAACTATCAAGACTGAGTTTTATGACTTTGGAATGCAAGCTGAAAAGTCATCATTGATGCCAAAACGAATGACGGGTTACTTAGCCTTAACTGACAGCTCTTTTTGTGAATCGACCAATTTCGCATGTGTATATCGTGTGACAGGTACGGTTGGGTGACAAAACGTCGAAAGACAAAACGTCGAATGCCAAAACTTGTCGAAATTGTTTGAGATTTGTTTTAATCATTAGGTCATTAAAAAATATTTGAGTCTTTCATCAAAAGTGCTAAATGTAGTCAAATGTTAGAAGGAGGATGCGAGGGACGCGTTAAAAAAACAATTAACTCTAGTTGTAATTAAATGGTATAGTTTTTTAATCGGTTCTCATTTACTTATCAATTGATGTTCGTATTACCATATAAATTCTCTGCACAAAAAAATAAATAAATCAATGTATAAAAATAAATTCAACAGTACAAACTGAAAAGCTTGCTGGATATCCTGATATACTTATATGTGATCCTTAATATTTGAATATCCTGTAATCAATGTAGGTACTTATTCGACATAAGAAAGAGTAAATCTTTAAAGAATAAATAATTAACCAATGGGGTAGCGACTGTTTCCATCGTTCTGAAAAGATAGTAATACGATCATACTCTACGCTCAGGGAAGTCGAGAAAATTTTCTTTTACGAAAAGATCCTCGACCGGCTGGACTCTAACCTACGACCCTCAGCATGGTCTTGCTGAGTTTACTGTTATGGCTAGATAGCCCCCAATATCAAATTTTCTTAATTTTATTTTTTACATCGAGTATTTTGCTTAAAATTGAATTTACGTCATTGCAATTTTAGTTTTGAGCCGAGACGAGACTCGCGAAGACGGTCTTCTTTTTCTGTGATTGCTGATTTTTTTCTTATTCCACTTTGTGTTTATACCAATTATGCGCATGCTGTTCAAATCCTCACATGAACCTCTCAGCAAAAAAATGATTGAGTTTGCATCACATCGAATCATAAATAGCCGTTTGATTGAAATTTCATGCCGGCAAACGTAGCAGACATTAGATATAAATAATCTTCTGCTTAGATTTATCAGCAACTTTGGAAAAACCTGCTCCGCCGACTGAGGTTTTTAATAACAGTTTACTTTGAGCACAATACTTTTCAATTTTTCAGCCATAAAAACGGTGGGCTGCATCTGACGTTTCGTGAGAGGGGAATCTGGGCTGCATATGACGTTGATATTTTTCCTCTTCGCGAGTCTCTCTCAGGTTTTGAGTACTTTGTAGGACTGAAAGAACTAAGACGGATAGCTAACATTTAACAGGGAATTCAAAAACCCTTTTAAATACGCCTCGTCAAAATCAGTTCATTAATCATATATAAGCATGAATTTGATTTTTGAAATTGTTATATATATTCCAGCTATTTGAAACATTACATGAAACAATCAAATTTTTTTTCGAATGTTTTCAATCATTTGGAAATTGTCAGATTTGAAAATAAAGAAACTGACAATGCTTCTAATAAGACAATCCATAAGACAGCTGCGATCGGCAGGTTTTTTGGTTTGCCATGAGTTTTTAAAGTTTCGCAATCGGTGTGACCGTTAGATTACAAAGGAAGATGTAAAGCTCTGAGGGACGATTCAAATATAACGTCCATTGTTTTTCGGGATTTCTAGACCCCCCTCCTCCCCCATCTGTCACGCTTTTTCCAATACCTAATACATGCACTTTCATACTTTCATTGACCCCCCCTCTAAATGATGAACGTAATTTTTAATGATCCCTGACCATACTCGTAAGTTTTGTTTCCCCTTTCGTTTCGGTTGCATGGGCACTTTTAGCTGTCAACCATACCATGGAAAGTTTCCTGGAAAGCATTATGTACGATAAAGACCTTTGAAGAGAGCATCACACGAATCAACGGACTAGCATGCAAAGCCAAATGGCACAGTGGTAATACGTTCCTGACAAAAAAAAACGAGCTGAAGTTGAAATTGAGTCCACACTTTTTTGATCGATGCAGCTAGTTACTTTGCAACACTATACGCACGGCAATGAAGTCCAGATTTTAATTTATGATTTTATTTCAATTTATTTATTTCAATTTATTTTTTAAAGTAAAAAAACGGAACAATATTTTTTTTAAATGAGTGGATAATCTAGACTCCAGAACTTCATACATTGCTTAATGCTTTAGTTGAGTATTTTATAGTACTGAAAAAGTTTAAAGTTTCCCAGTTTAAAACGCATTTCGTAGATCAACATAATAAACAACATTTTTGCAAGTAATACCAGCATGGGCCGCATACATCAATAGTACGCCATTTAAAAGACTCTGAAGTTCAGAAGCAAATAGTAAGTAAAGGTTTCCAGCTCCAGTTGTCCAACTTTATAAATATTATAGCAGATATTGAACCAGCATGCATTGTAGAACACCAAAATGGATTATTGATTCAACATGGTATTGGCAGAATATCAAAGCAAGGGGTCATTCAAATATTAAGTCCATTGTTTTTAAGTCTATCTAAATACTCCCAATGCTCACTATCACGCTTTTTCCCAAGCCCCTAATACATGCACTGTCACACTTTCGTACCCCCCCCCCCCTTCCCCAAAATAATTGACGTAATTTTTGAACGTTCCCCAAAAATTTTACTGCTTCTTAAACTTTGCTATAGGCGATTTGAGACAATAATTGTGATTCCCAATCTTTTTCAAATATGGACTTATAAGAAGAAGGTTTTAAACCAAAGCTATAGTTTTCTGTTACATAGTTTTTGGATTCTATAACATTCCCCAGAAAACCATTCCCCAGAAAACCATTCCCCAGAATTCCGTTCCCCAGAATGAACCATTCCCCAGAAAATCGTTCCCCAGAATGTAACATTCCCCAGAATTCCATTCCCCAGAATGCACCATTCCCCAGAAAGCTATATGAATATCCATTTTTTTCTTTTTTTTTAATTATTGCTTTGCGTGAGTCACTTATGTGGGGGACCAGATAGCCGTAGCGGTAAACGCGCAGCTATTCAGCAAGACCAAGATGAGGGTTGGGTTCGAATCCCACCGGTCGGGTTGAAAATTTTCTCGACTTCCCAGGGCATAGAGTATCTTCGTACCTGCCACACGATATACGCATGCAAAAATGGTCATTGTCATAGTAAGCTCTCAGTTAATGACTGTGGAAGTGCCCATAAGAACACTAAGCTGAGAAGCAGGCTCTGTCCCAGTAGGGACGTAACGCCAGAAAAGAGGAAGAAGAATCACTTATGTGACAGGCTAAGGTCTGATGTGACAAATAAATATGTAGGTAGGAGGGTTAGGGACATAATGAACACACGGGGCGAAATGGACACCCTCTTACTCTCTGGGAATATGCATATTTCAGCAAAACTTTATAAACTGTACGAAATCTGTATTGTATATGAACGTTTTGACGGTATAAAAGTTTACGCTTTGCTTCATTTGTCCTCTGAAATTCTACTATATTTTTTTCTCAGCTTCAAATTAGTTTATAAGCAAAGCGGAGGAATCGGTGGATTTAATTTTAGAGCAAAGAAAGATATTTCCATTCTATGTAAAATAAGCATTTACCTAATGTGTCCAATATGCCCCTATTCATGAGTATTTTGCATATTATAATAATACACCCTTCTTTTAATGCATTCCCATAAAATATACAGACTATATGTTTATTTTTGCATATATAGTGATGCACCCTTCTTTCAGTATTATCTCATTAATGATTTTTTTTTTTTTTAAGGCACTCCGTGCTCGTGGCCACTACTGTGCCGGAATCAGTTTTATATGTATCTTCCTTACCGATACAGTTCTATTTTTAACTAATCTATATTTACATCTGCTTTCACTCTCTTCTGCTCTTTTGCTCTCACACCGAGCAGGTAGGAGAGTGCTCTGCTGTTGGTCCAATCGATTTCCATAAGCCATAGTTCATTGCTCTTGCGGTGGTTCGTTTTGCCGTGGTCCTGAGTCGTTTTGAGGCTAGCTGCCTGCGAAGTGGGTCAATTTGTCTCAGTCACCATCTGATACTGACGGAGGATGAATGTGCTCCCCTATGCACGGTCCTCCGTGCGGCGTCTTCTGGTGGCTGGACGGGTTATTTTTTGGAGGGGCTGGGAATTGAATCCATGACCTTCCGCTTATGAAGCGAAAGCGTAACCTCAAGGCTACGGACCCCCCTACTTCTCATTAATGATATAGGCAAAATATATCGATGGAGAGCCCATATAGCATAAGGTCACTTGGCATAAAATGATTTGGTATAAAGTCATTTGCCATCCAGCCATACTTATGCTCCTTCTTTTCAAAAAGGATGTTCTTCATGTCATGCCAAATAGTCATTGGCCAAATGACCATTATATCAAATGGTCCTTGATCATTTAATGAAGCATGCCAAATGCCTTCTTGTCATTTGGTATCCTTACGGAAAATTTTGTCTATATCGTCAACAGGATAAGACTGAAAGAAGGGTGTATCACTATTTTGTGCAAAATTAAACAAGTCATTTGTAATTTAGACTTGACGCAAGAAGGGCGTATCATTTTAATGTGCAGAATAGTAAGTTTTTATTCTACCGAGTTTACGTAATCATTATATCGGAAACGTATAATATGATACTACGAACGTCTTTATTCTAATCGGTTTAGTCCTAAAAAGTAAGAGATGATGCACCTTCTTAAAACATTGATGAAAAGCTGCATACATCACTACATTTGATAAAAATTGGACATACATGTGAAATTATACATTTGGAAACTACTATACCGAAAGAAGGGTGTACCGTAATCCGGGTAACATTGATCATTTTTTTTTAGTTTTTCCTAATTTTTTCATTTCACAATACAAATGTTACAAGTTTCATATTTTTAAAACAAGTACTGGCACCCACCGCTCCTAGCTATGTACTTTATTTTGTTTTTCGAAAGATTTAATTATGTTTAAATAAATGTTTTAAGTGATTTTTTGATTCAGCTGATACGGGGTAACATTGATCACCCAAGTAAACAACGTTCGCTAATATTGGAAATGTCGTTACTTACTAAAATCAGGGCCCCTGAAGCCGAATATGAAGACCAAACTGTTACAAGTCATTTACTTTTTGAGTTATTTCAAAATTAAAAACACCTTGAACCGCGTAATACGCCTAAACTAGGCAATTTCCTCAGGAAATTCTACATTCGTAATAGTAATTAGTTAATGTTGCCTAATTGAATAAACTTATGAAAGATTTGACAACGGAATCGTTTTCGGCGATGCCATTTTTAGTAACACCCGCATTTTCCTTGATCACATCGTCTGCAGAACTCATGTGAGACATGAATTTTCGGTAGTGTCAGTGAAAATGATAGAAATCATTGTTTCAAAAAGTTGACAAATTTGCGCATGAACTAAACGCAATTTTGACAAAAACCTTAATTATCATTAGCTTATGAATATACGAAAGAGAGGCACCATTCATGGTTCGAAAATGTTTCATCAATAAATCTTTATTTGAACGTTTAACAAGATGAGTCATCCCGATCAATGTTACCCCGGATTACGGTAGCTCTATTTTGTGCAGAGTAGTGATGAGTTGTATATTCTTTTAAATAAATATTGGATATTGTGTTTCCCCATAGACTGATCTATCATTCTTCATAAGTGCCAATAAAAGTGAAAGTACTGTGATAGTTCATTTGCAAATGAAATTTGAATTATGCGTAAAGTGTTCATAACTAGCAGCACCTATGCTAATCTTCTCATGTACTTGTAAACAACTTTGTATGCAGTTTAATTTTCAAGTTTTTTAAATAGATTATTTCAAAACTTTAAAGTAGGTATATAATTTTCTGGGGAATGGTCCATTCTGGGGATTGGTTTTCTGGGGAATGGTTCATTCTGGGGAGTGAAACTCTGGGGAATGGTACATTCTGGGGAATGAGATTCTGGGGAATGGAATTCTGGGGAATGGGTTTCGGGGGAATGGTTTTCTGGGGAATGTTATAGAATCAGTTTTTGTACGGTACATAATTTTTATGATTCGTATGTAATCACTCATTCATGTTTCAATACAATATTAAGCACTATTGTGGACATTAGAACCAGATTCAACCACTTAACTTGATCAAAATACTGAAAATGAAAATTAGTAGTCCACAACGAGCATCGACCGGGTAAGTGCCGGCACCAGCACAATTGTGCAGGTCCTACTTTGTCCCTCCAGAAATCTTTGCTGTGTGAATCAATTCACATTTGGTCTTCACCATTTCAAAGAATGACTCTTTCACTCTCGATTAGTATCTGTGCATACCTAGAAAAAACGAATAGTTGAAAAGTTGCGACAGATAAAACTTTTTCAATTCTTACGGTGTTTGTTTACATTTTGTTTACCCTGAACGGGTGTTTTCTAAACACGATGTAAACAAAAGTTTTTGAGTTTAATTACAAGTATCAATGATAATTCAATAATCGAAATCCCCTCCCCTTGGTTATGCGACCTTGCCGCGATGGGAGGGCATAATCCATTAGCCCATATGATGGAAACCAAAGGCGTAACCTGTAGTGGTGGTATCACATTTTGGCACTTTTTGCTTAAAGCCGCGTCATAATTCATATGGCATAGACGCAATAATATCTCGGATGTGATCCAATGGACATTCCGCGTCATTGATAGAATTGATGCCCATTTCAAATAATTAATCTATTCGAAGTGGACATTAATACTATTGGTGACGTTCAGTTTGCCTTTTGCTAACCAGAATGATCCGTAGCCACTCTTACTATTAGCTAGCTAGATACATCGTTATCATATACGACGTAGGGAATACATAGGAACTTTTAGGAAAATGACTAGTAGATTCACTGAGTAGAAATAAGTGGCGACAATCTTATTTTAATATGGTTTTTACATTACCATAATAAGAAATACCTCTTTTGTAACAGCGGTATAAATAATCTAATTCCAGCTTCATTTTCGCAAAATTTACAAGTAGAAAGTAGGCGTTGTGAAGCATTGCATTTGCCACCGAAAAGTGAATCATGTAGGAGACTGTAATAGAAGCCTAAGGTAACTTTACTCTTCAATATTCACTATAAAATGACTATGGAAAGTAAGACGCTGAGATCGATCATTAGGGTACACTTGCTAGTTTCGAAAAATTGTTGAACAGACAAGGAAAGCGACTTTTTTCGTTAAGGATATATGAACGTAATGACCAATAAACACTTTTAACAACAAAAAATAAAATTAACTAGAACTACTACTAAACAGCCTAATTTTGTTAAAACTTGACGACAATTGACATTTAAGACTCTAATCTTACGTAAAAGACAGGAGTAATCAGAATAGCACTTGAATGACAAATTATTCAAAACCATTTCGACTAGACAGTATTAGTAATGACACTACTACACTACTATTTCAAACAAATTCTGATGGAGCTGCTGATTTTCACAATGCTTCCTTTTCTCAGAAGCAAGGGAATATGGGCACTTTTCAAAAACTATCACGTCACAATACTAATAAAAAAACAGTGTTCATGTGGGCGCCATTGCCTAGTCCGTCTGAGTATTGGTCCTGGTAGAGGGGAAACTTGGCAAAAGCCAGACCGAGGGTTCAGCCTTGACAAGTTAAGCTGTCAGGCAGCTCCAACTGAATACCACACAAAAAAAAAAAAAAAAAAAATTACAAGTATCAATGATAATTCAATAATCGAAATCAAAAAAGTTTGGTAAAACAATGATTTATTGGCTTAAAGAATCATTCAATGTCATGTGTGCCGAACAGCACAATTGTGCTGGTTCGTCCTGAAAGGGATATAGCACTACTGTAAGTTATGATGTCGATTAGGCACTATAGTTTCCAATCTTTGGTTTGAATTGCTCATTCTGATTAATCTGAGAGTTGAAATCGCTAGTGAACAAGTCTGTTCCATTAATTCATCGATTCTCATGCATAAATCAAACTATGTTTAAATTCTAAGCGTTTAGTTGATCAATTATTCGAACTTCTCAATCAACCATTCCAATCACTTCCTTCTCTCGTTCCGCAGGGTGCCTTCAAGTTCGGTCTGTATGAAGTGTTCAAAATCCAGTACGCCAACATGATTGGCGAGGAGAATGCCTACCTGTACCGCACCTGGGTGTACCTGGGTGCGTCCGCCTCGGCCGAGTTCTTCGCCGACATTGCCCTGTCGCCGCTGGAAGCCGCCAAGGTCAAGATCCAGACGACCCCCGGCTACGCCAACAACATGCGCCAGGCTATGCCCAAGATGATGGGCGAGGAGGGTATCGCCGCCTTCTACAAGGGGCTGGTTCCGCTGTGGTGCCGTCAGATCCCGTACACCATGATGAAGTTTGCCTGCTTCGAACGTACCGTCGAGCTGTTGTACAAGTAAGTATTGAATGGGATGATAGGTTTGAGCTAGATTGTTAACGTAACAAAATTAACGCTTTTAATGATAATCTTATATTGAAAAGTAAATTTAGACTAAGATGCTATTGGACTAAACTAGCATATAAATTTATTATGTCCACTTTATATGTAAAATGATTTCTTAATGTTATGTTTTTCATTTCTCTTCCAGACACGTTGTGCCGAAGCCACGTGCTGAATGCAGCAAGGGTGAGCAGTTGGTGGTCACATTCGCCGCCGGTTACATTGCCGGTGTGTTCTGCGCCGTGGTGTCCCACCCGGCCGATGTCGTCGTGTCCAAGCTGAACCAGGCCAAGGGCTCCAGTGCCATCGATGTGGCCAAGAAGCTCGGATTCATGGGCATGTGGCACGGTCTGATGCCCCGTATCATTATGATCGGTACGCTGACCGCCCTGCAATGGTTCATCTACGACGGAGTCAAGGTCGCCCTGAACATCCCCCGCCCACCCCCACCAGAGATGCCAGAATCGCTGAAGAAGAAGCTCGGAGTCGAGTAAGCGATTTAGTGTGTGCTCTAAACAAATTGTGATTAAGGAATAAGTTTTAACTACGCCGTAACCATACAGTAAAACGGGGAACCAAAACGTGTATCGTGTGAACCGGGAGTGCGACCTTGGTAAGATCAAACGTAATAAATCCAATACGGGAAAAGTGTATCTAAACCAGTACTAAAAGTATGCCATTTGTGTTTTGAACATCGGATAATTGAGAACCACCCTAATCGCGGGCGTCTTCGCTTCTATCAGTCAGCTGTTTCCCATGTGGTGGAAAATCGCAGTAAGCCCTCCATATTCGCGTGAGTGAGAGAAAGAGTGTAAAAGTCATCATCTGTCACCCGCCCAACGCCTAGAGAGAAAGTTTCGCGACCAACCGACTCTCGTCGTCGCGTGCTTTTTCTGCAAACGCGTGAGATTCGCGCTCTTGTTTCGTGACGCTCAGTAATAAGAGCACGTCACGGTGTTCCACAGACCGTTATTACCAGATAAAATCTCCATCAAATCTGTGCTCATTAGTCGATTTCTATAACAGGTAAATTTTCGAGCTATTTAATAGAATACCTGTTACACGGTGCCCCAACAGCCTGTTATTATGATAATAAATTATTGTTAATCAAATCTGAGTAAAAGGCTCGATTCCTGCGGTCATTCTGCACCTCTGGGTCAATTAAAGAAGTTGTAGTATGAATCTCAGGAAATCTTGATTTGAAGTTTTTGACTGAAAAATTTGAATATAATCCATATTAAAATTACGCATTAGCACTGAAAAAAAAAACTAAATAAATGCTCAAAACTTGGCCAAACTAACTAGTATAGAAATGTTACCGTTATTATAATGAGATATATTTACAACTTAAGTTAAGCTATAGAAAACTATTAGTATGCTCAAATTTGGTGCACATTTTTATCTGATAATAACGATACGGGAGACACCGTGTAAATATGTAACCGAGACTCTCTCGCTCCGGAAAACGGAAAACTTCTGTCTGTGGTGCCTTTGGCTTTGGGGGAGGGAAATTCGCGACCGTCCGGCTGCTCTCGATCGTAGTAAGCTTCGAACCGACACACCGAGAGGCTGCCCGGTTGTCCAAGAGTCCGTACCGTGCGTGTGTGACAGATCACAGAGAGTAAGGTGAAGAAGAACCCCCCGAGCGCAAGGAAAAAAGGTGGGTAACGGAAGCCGAGGACGAGGCCGCGAGATTTTCTTCCTTTGGGTGTAGGATAAATTTCGAATTATTTGAGACGTTTCCGGTGATTTGAGTTAGGATTCGTTTGCTGGGAAGTGATTTGATGTCAGTGGGATGAATGCTTCGAAGAAATCGGTCCGCAAAGCGAATAGAATTGGGCGATTTTCCAACGGGGACGAATGGCTGGTCTCCATCTCGATTATGTAATGCTGAGGAAAAATCGTGAAAAGTAGGATGATTTCCAGAGTTCCATCAGTATTAGTTGTCCATACTTTTGGGATACGCCTACTAAAAAATAATTATTTGAAATATTTCTAAACAATGATAGCAAATAATTGAAAAATTGTGCGTGACATTCCTGTGTCAAGGGCGAGAGTCGTACTTCCGACTTAGCTCACGCGGAATTGCGTCCTTATCAATCAGGCGAATGTGTTGTTTCGGTCGAACTATTTTTAAAATAGAAGTAAATGCGGTCGCGCTTGAACTTCAGCCGTGATTTTCCCGTGAAGGCAAATGTCTATCGAAAACGTGACACGCATCTGTTTTCAATGGCGTAACGGGGATATTGAGTGCTGAAGGGTGTCTAAATCAGGGCGTTTGGAAGCAGGTCAGTGTTGAATGTTACAGGTGCATTAAAATTGCAAATTACACTCAAAACTCGTTTTACGGATTACGAAGAATTTAACAGAAATATCAAAATCTAAACAATTCGTTAGATTAACTGTTCTGTTATTAAAAAGTTGAAAAAAAAACACTTTTTGTACGTTCTTAAACTGGTTTAATTCAGAAATGAACGAAATTTTAGTCTAAGGACCGTAACACAATATGTTTTATGTGCGTATATATCTGTTGTTCTTTAGACATTATCACTAGCCAAACAGGCATGCTGTATCTACCTTTATTACGTCAGAGTATTGTGTCTGACGTAAGAGATAATCAGAACATTTCGAAGTACGCATAAAGAGCTATTTGGAATGTTCACGTATAGTCGCCCAACAGTTATTCACCCCTATTCTTGTTTACGTTCGAACTCTCTTTCGATCGAAACCCGTTTTGCATTTTCGTTTACGCCAGCAAATACAAGTGGGCCGTGGATTCGAACGAATAGGATTCAATTGAAAGATGGATACGCCATAAACAAGATAACCAACATATAGTAAAAGTACCTAACTCGATATTGAAGGGACCATCGACTTAACCCTCTAATACCCAACCCCGCCTTTAGACGGGGTACACTTTGGAATTTTGTGTATTTTTTCGTAGCTCGGAAATCAAAATGATTTTATTTTTGGCTTAAACCTTGACTCATAACACGTATATAAGAAAAGTTTTTTATGACTTTTGAAACTTTTTTGTATTTTTGAAAATTGTTTGAAAAATTGTATTCTTATATAACCTACAAATACCCGAGGTTCATTTAACGTGTGATACAGTAATACCTCCATGAGTCGATGTTCCATGACTCGATATCGACTCATGGAACCATACTAGAAACAAAATTTCATGGTTACTATGATGGTCCCTAGAAACAGCTTTCCGAAGGATTACTGTTCCATGATTCGATTTTTCCATGAGTCGATGGTCCCTTCAATATCGACTCATGGAGGTTTCACTGTATAAAAAATCGTACTTTTTTATATTTTTCTACGATCAACCTATCACAAAAGAAGAGCTTGGTGGTATTCAAATAATTTTAAACCTGTTTTTCCGTTAAATACACGGAAAATAAAAATATTTCCAGAAAAATATAAAAAATTTAATATTTTTTAAATTAGCGAAAAAGTTTGAATTTTCATTATTGCCAAAAATCAGTAACTAGAAGAGGCTTCAAGAAAAAATGAAAAAGGGTAGGGATGTTCAAAAATAAAAATTATAACAATCAAAAACCGAAATCCATAGATTTGCGAATAAAAATAAATCATTGCCCAAAACGTGTTTAGAACGATTTTAGATAACTAAAAATTATATTTAGAGCGAAAATAAAAATTTGGGTATTAGAGGGTTAAGGAGGTATCGAGGTACAGAACACAAAAGCAGTTAAGGAGGTTCCGAGGTACAGAATACAAAACCGAATTTAATGGTAGAGACCATCGAGGTAGCCGTGAAAACCAACTATTAATATGGTCGGTGTTCAGACAGACCGGACTAGATGATATTTTGGTGTTCTAAAAATAGATTAAGAACTACATCAATTCTCATTTTTCCTCTGCTAGTTTGATACAGATGTATCATCAAATAGATAAGTTCCATTATTACAGTAAATAATACAAATATTTTGATATTTCAAATGTTTGGGATAAGTTTTCCCGAAAGCTTTAAAAAAACACATGGTCCAGTCTGTCTAAATATCGACCATATTATTCTCTAACTCGATATCGAGATACGAAATATCGAGTTAGATCTCGGCTGAGATTTTTACAGCCGAGTAGTTCACACACAAATTTACTGACATTTAAAATAGTTAATACCAGGCACATCAATATTAGAATCAGTATAAGCGCAATCTATCTATCTATCTTCTATATAAATAAAAATGGAGTGGTTTTTGTTTGTCACGAAATGGCTTGAGAACGGCTCGACGGATTTGAATGATTCTTTCAAGTTGAAATCGTGAAGGGTTGCGACGTGTTAGTGCGTAGATAAAGTTTTGGAATGTCTCCGGAAAAGTCCGAAAAACGGGGGAAAACTAATCTGTCATTTTGTATTGGAGATTTCAGGCCATTTTTCAACCGCCTACTTGATGGCTAGACGAAGTTTGCCGGGATCACTAGTAATATATAATTTGGCCACTTGCATTTGATTTACCCGTAAATGATCATAATAATACTAACGCATAACGGTTTGTCCAAAATACTTCGATTACCCTAATAATAATTTAGTCTAATAAGTGACTCTTGGTTGATTCAGAACATTTGGATGACTGTAATACAAACTCTATTAGGTGATTGGAGCTGTAGAGTCAAAAAGTCTAAAGGGATGGTATACAAATTATGTCACGCTAAATTTCGACTTTTTCGACCCCTCCCCCCCTTGTCACGCTTTTTGTATGAGCCCTCTGAAAAATTTGTAAGGCTTGTCACGCTATGCCAGACCCCCCCCCCCCTCTTGGAGCGTGACATAATTTGTGTACGACCCCAAATCTATGCAACTCAGTTCTAGATAAACATTAGAAACGGATCGAGGTTAGGTGACAAAATGTCGAATGCTAAAACGTCGAAAGGACAAACCCCAAAAGGTCAAAATTGTAAGGAATCGAAAATTTCTTGAAAGAATGATTATCTCCCGAAATAATAAATGATTGAACAATGCTCGCTTGTTATACACAGCAGTGCTGTTAGTGATAACCTTGTTTCTCAAGGCATTCCTGAAAGAATATGTTGAAGAGCTGTTGAGTAATTCCTACAGAACTCCGGAAACACACTTTGTAGAAGTTCTTAGCTGAATTACTTGTGAGTGGAAACACTTGCGTAGTGTTCAAAGTCTGAACAAGCAATGAGAATTTATTAGGCTTCGGCACCATTCGACTATTACCGGCAACCAAATTTCAAACCCCAAATACAGTTAACTCTCCCTTACTCGATATTCCGTATCTTGATATCGAGTTAGAGAACCATAGTAAAAGTTGGTTTTCATGGCTAACTCGATGGTCCCTTGGATCGCAGTTGCACTGATTTTGTGTTCTGTAACTCGATACCTCTCTAAGAGCATCTTTAACGGGGGCGACTATTTGGGTGATTAAAATGATCACCTCCAGAGTTGTCATTTTAGTCTAGTCACTCATTCTCACACCGGTGGCTACCATATTTAGTAACTCGTTTCCGCACCGGTCGTTGCTTTTTGGGTTAACATATGAGTTGTGAAAATAATGATGATCAATTCAGGTTGGGAATTTTTGTAACTCTGCTGGAATATCTATTCATATATTCTGGTGCGGAATTATTAGAATTCCATCGGAAAATTTTGAGATTGTTTATGAATCCGACTGGATGCTAATTTGATTGGAACCCTTGCCAATTCTACCGGAATCCTTGTAAATCCTACAAGAAATATTGCAAATTTGACCGTAATTATTGTGAATCCGACTAGAATCCTTGGGATTCCGACTGGAATCCTTGGGATTCCGACTGGAATCCTTGGGATTCCGACTGGAATCCTTGGGATTCCGACTGGAATCCTTGGGATTCCGACTGGAATCCTTGGGATTCCGACTGGAATCCTTGGGATTCCGACTGGAATCCTTGGGATTCCGACTGGTATCCTTGGGATTCCGACTGGAATCCTTGGGATTCCGACTGGAATCCTTGGGATTCCAACTGGAATTCCAGTCAGAATCCCGAGGACTCTAGTCTGAATCCCGAGGATTCCAGTCGGAATCCCTAAGATCCCAGCCAAAATTCCGAGGATTCCAGACGATATCCCAAGGATTCCAGTCGGAATCCCAAGGATTCCAGTCGATGTTATTATCAAAATCTCTTTCCAATTCTAGTCGGAATCCCAAGGATTCCAGCCGAAATCACGAGAATTCCAGTCTGAATTCCAAGGATTCTAGTCGTAATCCCAAGGATTCCAGTCAGAATCCCAAGGATTCCAGCCGAAATTCCAAGGATTCCAGGCGGAATCCCAAGGATTCCAGTCGGTGTTCTTATCAAAATCTCTTTCCAATTCCAGTCAGAATCCCGAGGACTCCAGTCTGAATCCCGAGGATTCCAGCCGAAATCACGAGGATTCCAGTCTGAATTCCAAGGATTCCAGTCGTAATCCCAAGGATTCCAGTCGGAACTCTAAGGATTCCAATCGGAATCCCAAAAATTCCGGTTGGAATCCCAAAATCCCATAATTCTCCGAAATCGATACGAGGATTCTTACGAAGATTTTCGAATGCTTCATAAACTGCTATCGGATTTCCAATAATTGCATCAGATTTTTAGTATTCTTATCGAAATCTTGAAGTTTTACCCGAATTCCTAAAATTTTGAAATTTCTACTTCATGCGCATCATGCATCCAAAAATTTCCAAAACTCTAACCAGAATTTCATATCCCACACCGTATGCTTGAATTCAAATCGAATAGCAGCGCAACTATCGCGCTGCTAAATTTGCTCACCCGATGCTTTCCGAAAGCAGCGCTGTCATTTTGCTACCCCGGTTAGCAGCGTCCGGTACGGATCAGCGTAATGATACTGCGCTATGTAATTTAGTTTAGTCGCGCACCGTTACGGTTGCTCTAACTCGATGGTCCCTTCAATATCGAGTTATGGAGAGTTGACTGTACACAGCATTATTTTATCAAAACACACCAATGGAAACATTCAGATGATTCTTTGTTCTGTCAACTTCCCACTGAAACAAACAATTTCGCCAAAGATGTGATAAATTAAACAAATTCGCCTCAAAACGCGGCTGCTTCGGAGTTGCCGAAGAGATTCGCCTTCAGTTCTTATGGGAAAAGCTGCCGAAGAAAACGAGGCTGTTGACAATAGTCACACTGACAAGACCTGTTCGAAGCGTTCCTTTCAACATTTTTTTTCCGTGTGAACCGATAGAGGACCAGCGCAGTAATGTAAACACACAAACACGTAATTTGTCTGCTGATGTCTGAGTAGCGCGACATCGGCTTGAACTGCCGAGAATACGTGAATTCCCCTACTTCTATTTATCCAAGGAAACAAAGGTTACTAAGGTTCTCCTAGATACTATGTTATTTGTATCGCAGGTTACTACTCCAACACTCCTCCTTAACCTTCGATCCCGGTCAACGCCTTGAATTGATTATGCTTCTGCCTCGCTAGTGCTATGGTGAACCCATCCGCTGGATGTTCATGAGTAGGGATGTAATGAAGTTCAATGTTACCTTTCTCAACTTCGTTCTTCATGAATCGCTAACGGATGGCCACATGCTTCGTCAGGGAATTACAACCGTCATTCCGAGTCATACATATTGCGGATTGATTGTCGCAAAAGATTGGTATTAGCTGCTCAAGCTGGTGCAATGCGCTTCGATAATATTGCACTATCAGGGAAACAATTACTTCAATTTGGGGCACATAAATGTTGAACATCTCACGTGGATCGTCCCATCATGGCTTCTATTTTAAACATCGATTATCACAATCATGGCTGTAGTTCTATTCAACACTGTCATAGACTCATAAATTTGGCTGAACTCGAGCAAGTGTAACAAGTATCAAGAGTTCTTAGGCTTAAGGCGATCTACATGAAGACAAACTGATCTTCTTGAAGAACGTGGTAAGATTTGTTTGTTTTATTCAAGAGAAGCACATTTTGACGTTTGTTTATTTACACTTTTCCTTTTTGTTACGGCATACAATTTAAAGCTACAAAACTACCAAAGGTAAGTATTTCTAGCTGATGAGAACTTCTTAATAAGGCCCAGTTGTTGAGCAGGGAAAGCAAGCGGACATTTAATTACATCCAGAAGTCCACTTGCAAGGAGGTGTCGAGTGGTTATTAGTAAGTTGTGCGCCGTGAGTTCAACAACGACCTCCGTAAAGATCCAGATCGGATATCCATGCATGCACCCCCGTAAACGATAGGATTAATAATACTACAATCAATAATGTACATATTAGTGCGTTGATTGATGGGCGAGAAATTTATGATGTTCTCGACCAAGAGTTCTTACTCTCGCTCATGAGCGCGTTCTTACAGATAAGTACGTGATTTCCATAAAACTCTTGCCAAGGTCACTTGGTCTTATTAACCTTCCTTAGTCCCTAACAAAAAGTTACAAATTGTGACTTAGGGTCGTTTTCGAGCCGAAAATTCAAACAGCTCGCAAAAATCATTGTGTTGACCGAATTTAGTTCTGTTGGGCGTAAATGAAGGGCACACATGTCTAGTTTCAGAAACCCTCCCGGAGATCCGGATTTGGTCACTGTGGCCACCGGGAACCTGCTACATCTGAAAAAAATCCCTTTAGAGACCCTTACTTTGACGACCTGTAGTTTCGTACCTAAACAAGCAGTCTGAACCGTTCTCATATTGTTGAATAGGTATTCACGTGGACTGGGAATTGAGATTCTCAAATCACTTAGTTATCCATACCCGGTTCCGGAAACCCGGAACATCCGAAAAGTAAGTTCCCATCGCAGTTCTGTATATGTTATTCACATCGGTACTATTCGGTTGATGGATATTTTGACATTTTTTTTCTGTAATAAGGAACCAATTACCAGCGCACATTCCCTGAAAAATTTGGTCCAGTATGGTCCATTCGGAACCGGTTCCTGGAATCCCGGGAGGTGGCCAATCTGGACAATTCGATTAAATTACTAAGATTTGAACCCCAAAACCAAATGAATTGTGTCCAATTCTTTACGATTTTTTATGTTTGGATGTATTTTGCCCAAAGAATGAATGGATGGTTATTCTGGTCCTTTTGGAGCACCGGAATGGCCACCGGGAAACCCGTAATATGGGACCACTAAGTTTTATCACCAAAAAGAGGCATGCGACGGCTCATTCTTCATGATTTTGAATCCCTGTGACTCTGCTAGTTCAATTATTGATGAATGACCACTTTGGTTCTACTGGCCCACCGAAATAACCAAGGAATGGCCACCGGAGATACCCGTTTTGTGTGCCAATTCAGTTTTTGTACCAAAACTAGGCATGCGACGGCTCATTCTTCATGATTTTGGATACCTGTGACTCTTCTAGTTCAATTATTGATGAATGACCACTTTGGTTCTTCTGGCCCACCGAAATAACCCAGGAATGGTCACCGGAGATACTTGTATTGTGGGTCATTTTAGTTTTTGTACCAAAACTCAGCATGTGATGACTCATTATTCATGATTTTGGATACCTGTGACTCTTCTAGTTCAATTATTGATGAATGACCACGTTGGTTCTTCTGGCCCACCGAAATAACCCAGGAATGGCCACCGGATATGCCCGAATTGTGGGTCATTTTAGTTTTTGTACCAAAACTAGGCATGCGACGACTCAATCTTCATGATTTTGGATACCTGTGACTCTTCTAGTTCAATTATTGATGAATGACCACTTTGGTTCTTCTGGCCCACCGAAATAACCCAGGAATGGCCACCGGATATGCCCGTATTGCGGGTCATTTTAGATTTTGTACCAAAACTAGGCATGCCACGGCTCATTCTTCATGATTTTAAATACCTGTGACTCTTCTAGTTCAATTATTGATGAATGACCACTTTGGTTCTTCTGGCTTAACGAAATAACTAAGGAATGGCCACCGGAGATACTTGTTTTGTGTATCAATTCAGTTTAAGTACCAAAACTAGGCATGCGACGGCTCATTCTTCATGATTTTGAATCCCTGTGACTCTGCTAGTTCAATTATTGATGAATGACCACTTTGGTTTCACTGGCCCACCGAAATAACCAAGGAATGGTCACCGGAGATGCCCGTATTGTGGATCATTTTAGTTTTTGTACCAAAACTGGGCATGCGACGGCTCAATCTTCATGATTTTGAATCCCTGTGACTCTTCTAGTTCAATTATTGATTAATTCCCACTTTGGTTCTTCTGGCCCACCGAAATAACCCAGGATTGGCCACCGGAGATGCCCGTATTGTGGGTCATTTTAGTTTTTGTACCAAAACTAGGCATGCGACGGCTCATTCTCCATGACTCTGCTAGTTCAATTATTGATGAATGACCACTTTGGTTCTTCTGGCCCACCGAAATAACCCAGGAATGGCCACCGGAGATACCCGTTTTGTGTGTCAATTCAGTTTTTCCACTCGGCTAAGGAATACGGGTATTTCCATTAGCTATTCTTGAATTATTTCGGTGGTCCCGAAGAGCCAGTGCTTATTCAGCTATACAGTACTGACCTGATTTTTTCAGCCCCCGATTTTGTCAACCTATTTTAAATTCGTCAAAACATTGTTTTGGTCATGTAAACGTAAACGTGGTGTTACATTGAAACTGATAATGATGTTTGATGTCATGCACCCATGGTCATAGCCATAGGGGGCAATGACAATGTCCCCTCCCCTCTGGACGGTGGAAAATATGTACCGTAAAACGGGGTAACTTTGATAGTTTTTTCGAAGAAAACTTGAATATTTTTGCATGCTGTTTCGAAGATTTACAATTTATATTTTTAAAACAAGTACTGGCATCCTAGCTATCGATTACAGTCGATAAATTGGCAAAAGTTTCATTTTGAATGGATATATAATTTTTCATATAATCGAAAGTTGGTTTTCTGTTTCGGGGTAACTTTGATAATGGAGTATGATTCGAACAAAATTGAATGAATAACGAACATTTGTAGGGCATTGCATACCTCTAGGCGTTAAACGTTATATGGAAATTTCTGACTTAGATTACAAAAATGGTCCCAGTTTGTGAATATGCTTTTTGCTAAGAGATTTGAGACCGTATTCAAGTTCTATGATAACTAGGCTATCAAAGATAAGTGGCCAACTATTCAAAACTACATCAAATAGTGATCGTAGAACAGATTGTTTGTAAGCGTTTTGAAAATGCTAAAATTGTGTAAATTTTTTAAATTCGTATAAAAAGCCTAAAATGTTCTTGATTTAAATGAAAACCGCTCTTACATGAAGTGTCATACTAATATTCTTTAGTTTTGCATTCGTTTTGCTTAACTGATTAACAGAAATTAAGATATTTCATTTAGTATGCGGTGGGTTACGCACTATCAAAGTTACCCGCATTATCAAAGTTACCCCGTTTTACGGTACTTCGGGAATTAATCTTGTGTTTAAATTCTCCAGCACTCGTATTTACCTGTCTGTAAAATTCTGAAGAAATTCTATAAAAAATCTTCAAAACACTTCTGTATGAATTTTAAACTACATTTCAGGAAAGTTTATGAGGAATATTCCGGATGGAACATTCTTTGAATTATACTTCGAGGCAATTATTGCTGCTATTTTGAAGAAGTATCTAAAAATTTCGGTGTTTTGGGATAAATTCTTAAATAATTTAACGGTCATGTATAACTAGGAATTCAGGTTGGTCACTTTTGTCTTACTGGCCATAACAAAATTGCTGATCAAACGGACCACAACGAATCGGATCTTCAGATTTTTTTCCAATAATTATTTCTCCACGAATCAAAATGGTCTCGTAACTCAACACTAAAACAAGACGCATTTTTAACTTCTCTTTACATAGGTGAAAAAATTGGATGGATATCTTACATAATTTTATCACGTTTTATGTTGCATGCAAATAGGGTGCAGAGGTAGTGTATAATGATTGATTAGGAGAGAAAATCATGAATGACATTTTAAGAACCGATTTTCGACCCCCCCCCCCCTTTTTCCAGATAAAAAACCTGGCTACACCCATGTCCACCGCCCACTTAAGAGCCCAAGTAAGTTCTAAACGCGGTTCATAAGCAAATATAAACACGTCAAAATTTGAATAACGGAAACAAAATAAATGACCCGATTCTGTCAGGTTTCCCATTTTGTCAGCCAAAAATTCATCGAGGGGCTGACTAAATCGGGTCCTTACTGTAATTGAATTAGAAGAGTCACAGGTATTAAAAATCATGGAGAATGAGCCGTCGCATGCCTAGTTTTGGCACAAAAAATTAAAAATCCCACAATACGGGTATCTCTAGTCGTCATTCCTGGGTTATTTCGGTGGGCCAGAAGAACCAAAGTGGTCATTCATCAATAATTGAATTAGCAGAGTCACAGGTATTCAAAATTATAAAGATTGAGTCGTCGTATGCCTTGTTTTGGTACAAAAACTAAAATGACCCACAATACGGGCATATCCGGTGGCCGTTCCTTGGTTATTTCGGTGGGCTAGAAGAATCAAAGTGGGCATTCATCAATAATTAAACTAGAAAAGTCACAGATACTCAAAATTATGAAGAATGAGTCGTCGCATGCCTAGTTTTTGTACAAAAACTAAAATGTTCCACAATACGGGTACCTCCGGTGGCCATTCCTTGGTTATTTCGGTGGGCCAGAAGAACCAAAGAGGTCATTCATTAATAATTGAATTAGAAGAGTCACAGGTATTCAAAATCATAAAGATTGAGTCGTCGCATGCCAAGATTTGGTACAAAAACTAAAATGACCCACAATACGGGTATCTCCGGTGGCCATTCCTGGGTTATTTTGGTAGGCCAGAAGAACCAAAGTGGTCATTCATCAATAATTGAACTAGAAGAGTCACAGGGATTCAAAATCATGGAGATTGAGTCGTCGCATGCCTAGTGTTGGTACAAAAATTGAAATGTTCCACAATACGGGTATCTCCGGTGGCCATTCCTTGGTTATTTCGGTGGGCCAGTAGAACCAAAGTGGTCATTCATCAATAATTGAACTAGCAGAGTCACAGGGATTCAAAATCATGAAGAATGAGCCGTCGCATGCCTACTTTTGGTGCAAAAACTAAAATGACCCACAATACGGGTATCTCCGGTGGCCATTCCTGGGTTATTTTAATAGGCCAGAAGAACCAAAGTGGTCATTCACCAATAATTGAACTAGAAGAGTCACAGGGATTCAAAATCATGGAGATTGAGTCGTCGCATGCCTAGTGTTGGTACAAAAATTGAAATGTTCCACAATACGGGTATCTCCGGTGGCCATTCCTTGGTTATTTCGGTGGGCCAGTAGAACCAAAGTGGTCATTCATCAATAATTGAACTAGCAGAGTCACAGGGATTCAAAATCATGAAGAATGAGCCGTCGCATGCCTACTTTTGGTGCTAAAACTTAGTGGTCCCATATTACGGGTCTCCCGGTGGCCATTCCGGTGCTCCAAAAGGACCAGAATAACCACCCATTCATTCTTTTGGCAAATTACATCCAAACATAAAAAATCGTAAAGCATTGGACACAATTCATTTGGATTTGGGGTTCAAATCTTAGTAATTTAATAGAATTGTCCAGATTGGCCACCTCCCGGGACTCCAGGAACCGGTTCCGAATGGACCATACTGGACCAATTTTTTCAGGGACTGGGCGCCGGTAATTGGTTCCTTATTACAGAAAATAATTATGCCAAAATATCCATCAACTGAATAGTACCGATGTAAATTACATATACAGAACTGCGATGGGAACTTACTTTTCGGATGTTCCGGGTTTCCGGAACCGGAATATGAGAACGGTTCAGATTGCTTGTTTAGTTACGAAACTACAGGTCGTCAAAGTAAGGGTCTCTAAAGGGACTTTTTTCAGATGTAGCCGGTTCCCGGTGGCCACAGTGACCAAATCCGGATCTCCGGGAGGGTTTCTGAAACTAGACATGTGTGCCCTTCATTTACGCCCAACAAAACTAAATTCGGTCAACACACTGATTTTTGCGAGCTGTTTGAATTTTCGGGTCAAAAACGACCCTAAGTCACAATTTGTAACTTTTTTTTATGGAAGCCCCCCTAGGGGTCATTCAAAACTTTTGTTTCCGCAAAAATAAAATTTCCCACAAAAAAATAATTGTCAGAAAGTTTCAAATTGCTAGGTTATTTCAATCAAAAGTTACATTGATTTGAATTTTGAAATGGGTCGAAAAAGACCCAAGGTCCTTACTAAGGTTAAACATGAAGTTTTTTAAGTGATGCATCCGAAGTTAAAACCAAAAACGGCTCAAGATCATTTGTACTTGGTAAAAATCACTATAAAACCTAGAAGAATGTACAAATCTACGATAAAACTATCATAAAAATAAATAAAACAAGTTAGATTCTAAATTGTTGCTAGTTGATTAACATTAGTCGTCTCACGTCACTCGCGGTGAAAGCGACTCGTCTCGACTCACATACTTACTTATTTGGCTTTACATCAATTATCTTGATAAAGCCTCGCCAACAATATTTCGCCAATTCCCTCGGTTCATGGCCGCTTCTCTCCATCCTCGACTGTGACCCACGCTCTCCAGGTCCTGGTGTACCTGGTCAATCGACCTAGCTCGCGGCGCCCCACGCCTTCTTGTTCCGACCGGATTCGTGGCGAACACCATCTTTACAGGGTTGTTGTCCGGCATTCTTGCAACATGCCCTGCCCAGCGTATCCTTCCAGCTTTAGCTACCTTCACGATACTGGGTTCGCCGTAGAGTTGAGCGAGCTCGTGGTTCATCCTTCGCCGCCACACGCCGTTCTCCTGCACGCCGCCGAAGATCGTCCTTAGCACTCGGCGTTCGAAAACCCCAAGAGCTTGCAAGTCCTCCTCGAGCATAGTCCACGCCTCATGCCCATAGAGGACTACCGGTCTTATGAGCGTTTTGTACATCGTGCATTTGGTGCGGGGGTGAATCTTTCTTGACCGCAGTTTCTTCTGGAGCCCATAGTAGGCACGACTTCCGCTGATGATGCGCCTTCGTATTTCCCGACTAACATTGTTGTCAGCCGTCAACAAGGATCCGAGGTAGACGAACTCGTCCACCACCTCGAAGGTATCTCCGTCTATCGTAACACTGCTTCCTAGGCGGGTCCTGTCGCGCTCAGTTCCGCCAACCAGCATGTACTTTGTTTTCGACGCATTCACCATTAGCCCGACTCTTGTTGCTTCGCGTTTTAGGCGGGTGAACAAATCTGCCACCGTTTCAAATTTTCTCCCAATAATATCCATGTCGTCCGCGAAGCAAACAAATTGTCCGGATCTCGTGAAAATCGTGCCTCGACTGTTAAGTCCGGCTCTCCGCATGACACCTTCAAGCGCAATATTGAACAACAGGCACGAAAGTCCGTCGCCCTGTCGTAGTCCCCGCCGAGACTCGAACGAACTGGAGTGTTCGCCCGAGATCTTCACGCAGTTTTGCACACCGTCCATCGTTGCTCTGATCAATCTTGTGAGCTTCCCGGGAAAGCTGTTCTCGACTCACATACCGCGCAGAATAAACATACATGTCAAGTGATCTGGATGGACTGCGATTCACAAGATACTTCGCTGTGAAAATGGCTTCTGCCCAAAACTTCTTTGGTAGTTGAGCTCGTTTATCATGCATCTTGCCTTTCCGACTAACATGCCGTTCATCCGCTCGGCTACTTCATTTTGTTAAGGTGTATAATGACAAGTGGTTCGGTGCACGATACCGTCTCGCTGCATACTCCTACGCATTCTTGAATCGACATATTTCTTGCCATTATCCGTCCGCAATACCTTCGACTTCCTGCCAGTTTGTCGTTCGACTAGTGACTTGAGCAGTTTACCTCTGCGACTTGACCTTTGGACTCCAAACAGTACACGAGTACCTTCCGAGTTGCATCATCGGTAGAAGTGACGAAGAACACCGACTTCCTCCAAGACATCCGAATGCACCAAGTCCAGTAAACCCTTCTGCTCTCGATGAACTAGAACGAAACGTGTCTCGAGCGTGCTTACCTTCAAGACAAGCGATACAATCTTGATAAGCTTGATAAGCACGATTCCATCTGGCCATCGGGCTTCGCCATACTCTGCTGGTTCATGTGTCCTAATTGCTTGTGCCAAATGTTGGAATCCACCATTAAAATCGACTTCTCTGCTCTCCGTTTCAGCCGATATAGCCCATCTTTTTCCGTTCCTGGCGCGATTAACACGCCTTTTGGGGCTTATAGGGCTGTTGTACGGCTGTTGTAGGGCATGTCAGCTCTGTAAAAGCCTTATATTAGCACAGAGGGCGAATTATAGTGCTATTTGGTTACTTGGGAATGCCTTACATTTGGCGGCTTCTGCGGACAGTGTGCAGTAAAGTGTCCAGGTTTTTTTTCAGTTAAAGCATGTTCCGGGTTTCTTGTCACTTTTGGCGTGTCTTAATTTGGAGTTCTGCTTGCTGTGTACAAGGCCTTTTCGCCTTCACTAGGTCAGCCATCAGCTCAACGCCCAAAACTTCTTTTCCCATTATCATGGCGTTGTAATACTCCGATAAACCATTCAACAAGATCGATGCTAATCACTGATCGTTTACATCGAATCTAATTTCTTATTTTTCGTGATTACTATAGCTCGTCAACGGTATCTTCAACGGAATCAATTTCCTCCAACTTTGCCGATCTCAACTTGTCCAGCAATCCGCAACGTCGAAGCAGTCCCGTTATCCTGAAACGCCAGTACATTTCCTCAATGCCTTCTTTTACATATGGGACTAACTTACGATTCACGACAGTTCAGAAATTACAGTCGATTCTCCACAACTTGATATTCTATAATGCGATGGATTTTTTGGCCTCTTCAAATTTCCATACATTGTGCGGGTCGATATTTCCATAACTCGATGCCTCCGCTAGTCGATGTCACGTGTGAGGTAAGTTTCTGTTAATAGCTCGATAGCTATTTGAAACTTCTTATGTGGGGATCAAGGTAGGTATGTGGGGAAACATAGACTACTTCTTGTGCGGAAGTGAATAAAGACTTATGAAAGTGTAAAAACCTAAGGAAGGAAATTGCCATTCCGTTGTTTATTAGTATACTTTTCATCTATGATATGGATAATATAACCTCCTACTTTTCCTATCAAAAGAATCAGTTCTGAAAAGTGGGCCCTTCAATATCGAGTTATGGAGAATTAACTGTAAAATACTAAACTTAAGATATATATTTATTTGAAATTCTCTATTGACGATGGGAACCCAGGCCTTACTATTATGCATTAAATAGTACGGGCGTGAAGCACGTGCTTACCATCACCTTGGAACCATCAATTTCGGTTTTGTTTTTGGCAAGCACCCGTCGTCACTTTCCCTTGTCTTTTTGAATCTCAAGTTGAGACTGTCGTCGTTTCTTCAGTCAGTCAGCCAGTCATTCACTCAAAAACAAACGCAAACCGCGAACTATTTTTAAGCACTCGTGTTGTGCACTGAGAAGAAGTGCGCGCGCGAAGTTCCTCCGCTCTGAAGCTCATGAGATAACGTCCGAAAGGAAGGAAGGAAATTATGCAACGTTAGGAAGAAAATTCGTTAGATCATCTTCACTTTTTTGCCTGCCTGTGGGAGTGTAGGGTGTCTTCAGGGAGTTCCTACGGTGTTGAGAGCGTTTCCCCCCATACCCGTTCAGCGTAAGTTCTAAGTCGTGAATTTGTGTAAATTACGTTAACGTTTATTGCAATAAATAAAAAAAATGCAGTCAGTGACATAAGTTAGTAACCAAACGTTGATTATACAGAATGACAAAGTTTGAGGTTCTGTTTTTGAGCTACTCCGTGATTGATCGGATGGTACAAATTGTACTTCGTTCCGACTGTATAAGAGATGCGATTTCTGCTTATTCTCGAAGTGCACGTTTTAGCAGCTCCCAAATGTTAAATCAATAACGGCGCCAGCCATGTCCTTACAGTCAGTTGGAATGGGGAAGGAATGTTAGTGCGCAGTAATTGTTGCTGTTAAAGTTAGATAATACCTCTGCATCTCCACAATTATCACAGGAAGGGTGTTTGTTAGTGGGAAAGGATTAAAGATCTGCGAGTCACTTTTGATTGATGATGCAATAAGCGAATAAACTACCCATTCCACTTTTAATCATAGGCTGTTACCTAAAGAACCGCTGAAATTTGTTTTATTACATTCAACAACCAAACTAATCGTAATACGATTTTTAACCATTTCAGAACACGTAACCAAATCCAGCGAAAATGTTCTCCGCACTGTTGGACGCCGCGCGCAACTCCCCCTTCAAGACACCGTTCACCAAGGCCCAGTGCGATGCCGCTGCGCCCAGCGAGAACCCCAAGTCGTTGATTGCCAGTGGCCGAACCCTGGCGGCCGCTGCCTCCGACGAGGTGGAGTTCGGTTCGACCCAGTTCTACCTGCTGTGCGGTGTCGGTGGAATCATCTCGTGCGGTTCGACGCACACCTTCGTGGTGCCGCTGGATTTGGTCAAGTGCCGTCTGCAGGTCGACCAGGCCAAGTACAAGAATCTGTTCCATGGGTTCAAGGTCTCGGTCGCCGAGGAGGGCGCCAAGGGCCTGGTCAAGGGATGGGCCCCGACGTTCTTCGGCTACTCGGCGCAGGTAGGTGATGGGATGGATGAATGATACGACTTAGCATATGCATCTGTTAATTGGCAATGGTGTGATGAGCTGGTTCAGAAATCTTACAAATGATGGAACAAACTAATTAGCGATAGATGCCATTGCAGATATGAGGCTTCCCAATGTGCAGTCCGTTTCGTATGGGAATAGCTTCTACAGCATTTACATTGCCACTATATTTGCTTTCACTCAGACCTATACTGCCCATAACTGCATATTTGTAACATTCGACAAAAGTAGGCATTGAGTAAATGGAATACTAAGTGTGCATTTTATGGCAGTATGGGAGGAAACTTAAACTTCTAAAAATTACCAAGAACTCAAAAATGCTTATTTGAGGCTGATATTTAGTACAACTCATATTGCATACCAGGTGATTTCTTAGAAAATAATTCTGGTAGAAAATTCATAGCCATCACATTACGAGGCTCATTTATAATCTCAATGTGACTGATATGCGGTTATATTTACCAATGTGACAAAACAACTTGGTATTTTTTTCGAATTTCCTAGAACAATCTCACATATTTTAGTAAGTTGATCGAAAGTATTTATCATTTGATGACTCTCCATGGTATTAACTCCATTTTGTCAAAAATGTCGAATGTGACTGTTTTGCAGTTATGGGCAGTATACGGGTTAAAAAGATAACACATTTTTTTTTGTTTTCCTCCTCAATTGGTCAGTGTTTAAGTCAGACTGGACCAAGTGCTTTTCAATGATTTCAAAAAAGGTATTTAAACTTTCGAACTAACAAAATATTTATATTGTTTGCTGTAATATTGGAACTTATCTATTTGATGAAACATGTACACCAAAATTGCATCGGATAAGTAATTCGATTTGTTGAAGTCCTTGACTTATCTGTACAAGGCCAAAAAAAAAAAATTCTAGTCCTTTTTGTATGAACACCGACCACAGAATAGTTTCAGAAATATTTCAAATGATGGAATTGATCAGCGACTGGATTGGGCGCCAATTTGAATTCAATTCAATTTAGTACTTCATGAAAATGCTGCATTTTCATGAAAAAGCATCTACAGCATTTTCATGAAGTACTCAATTGAATTGAATTCAAATAGGCGCCCAATCTAGTCAAATGGGCGTCCAACCGCCTAGTATATCACAGCTAGATTGCAACCTAGCCCAGATTTCGGACAAACTCTAACTCATTCTATTCTTTCAGGGTGCCTTCAAGTTCGGTCTGTATGAGGTGTTCAAGGTGCAGTACGCCAACGTGTTGGGCGAGGAGAACGCCTACCTGTACCGTACCTGGTTGTATCTGGCTGCGTCCGCCTCGGCCGAGTTCTTCGCCGACATTGCCCTGTCTCCGATGGAAGCTGCCAAGGTCAAGATCCAAACCATGCCCGGCTTCGCTGGCACGCTGCGTGAAGCCATGCCCAAGATGATGGGCGAGGAGGGTATCACGGCCTTCTACAAGGGTCTGGTCCCACTGTGGTGCCGTCAAATCCCGTACACCATGATGAAGTTCGCCTGCTTCGAGAAGACCGTTGAACTGCTCTACGCGTAAGTCGCAGTCTGTCCCAAATGCTAAAGACAACCATTTCAATGCCCTTCTCGTTAATTTCAGCTACGTCGTGCCGAAGCCACGTGACCAGTGCTCCAAGGGCGAACAGCTGTTGGTTACCTTCGCTGCTGGTTACATTGCTGGTGTGTTCTGCGCCATCGTTTCTCACCCGGCTGATGTGGTCGTTTCGAAGCTGAACCAGGCCAAGGGATCCAGTGCATTCGATGTGGCCAAGCAGCTTGGCTTCATGGGAATGTGGAACGGTCTGATGCCCCGTATCATTATGATCGGTACGCTGACTGCCCTGCAATGGTTCATCTATGATGGTGTCAAGGTCGCCCTGAACATCCCACGCCCACCGCCCCCAGAGATGCCAGAATCGCTGAAGAAGAAGTTGGGAGTTCAGTAAGTTCGTCACAACACCCCGTCGTTATTTATCCTATTCTCCCCCTGTACTTCTTTCATCGATAAGCTAGAATTATTTTATAAGTCACACAAAATTCTCAAGTCAAACACACTTTTGCGCAGTACGGATACTAACAGTCATCGAGAGTGAATCGGTCACAATAAAAACCTAGAATCGTTCGAGTGCTATTATTATTATTGGGTGCTACAACATTTCTACCAAATCGAGAACAAGTTCTGGAACGCGGTTCAGTATTTTGCACAAAATGAGAAAATCTCGATTGCACAAAACAAAGCTGTTCGAAATGGACCGTATACTACCAATGCTCCGAAGTCGCTTCGATTGTACTGTTAGATTAGTATAGTTGTTGTACTATGTTACCATGGGTAGTCCAAAGAGAAATAAAGTGAACGCGTTTCTTCATGGAAGAACCAAAAAATCGTAAAAGGCTTTTTCATATTGCATCGCACATATATGGCAAATATATCGAATATCCCATGAAATAGTTTGAAAAAAAAAAACAGGTAAGCAGAATATTGTACCAAGTTAACTTAGTATGAATCTCTAAATCTTGAAAAGTTCTCAACAATCCCTTGAGAATCACTGGAAAGCACGGTAACATTAAGGAAATAATTGGACACATCTGGAAATCTTTTGACAAATCTTAAGAACCTTTCAAACCTTTGGTAATACTTTGGAATCTCTTTGAATAGCTTCATTACATGAAGAGCATATTTTGAATATTTTGCTTACTCTATAGAACCTCTTAAAACTTCTCTGAAAACAGCTTGCGAACCTCTGGGAAACTTGTGTGTTATCTGTGAACTATTCTGGAAACTTGTATAGTCTATACACCTCCGACAGCTTCTTGGGAATCCCTGGAAGTCCTAAGGGTACATATGGACGAAATCTGAGAAATTCTAAGCTCTTATTTGTAATAAATGTTTTATTCTATGGGAATCAATGTGAACCGCTTGAATTGTAAAAGCCCCTGGTAAGTCTTGAGATACCCCTGGAAACTTACATGCACCGACTGGGGATTTCATGAAATTATTAAAACTCCTATCATTGAAGCCTTAAGGTGAAACATCTCGGAATCCAAAGATGGCCGGCACAATGGCCGACTTCTCACCCTACTCACGTTTTCAAAGGCACAAAACTGGAGAAATAGTTGACAAACGTTCCTGATCTTCTTATTTTAAGCTTTCTGCTAGTGCACAAAGCCAAAATAAAAAGTGCACTGTTGTGGGATGCTTTCTTCGCGAGATTTGTGCTTTTAAAGTTGTAGTGCAATCTTAGAAGATGATTCCAAACTGTTTCACCTTAAGAATCCTTGGAGACCCTTAAAAGGAAAAGATAGATGATATTGAATGATTTTTGGGTAAAAGGTCGTAGGGTAGAAGAATAATAGATTTACTCAATTATTGTGCGTATAGTAAACCCTAAATATAGGTTGATTTTCGTCTACGTGCATAGAAAAATAGCAAGCGTCAGGTGATTCAAGCAGAAACGCCGAAATGTATGCTTTCGCTGCTAACGCAAGCCTTTTCGCTTGCGCGTAGAAATGACCGTTGTAACGTTCCATTTGAACACGTTAACCTGAAACTACCCAGGCCTGAGGGTATTAAAAAAATTAAACATGCAATTCTACCAGAAACGCCGAAAAGTATGCTTTCACCGATTCAATGCTAATCTGAAGCCACTCAGCTGGGCCGTTCAAGAAGAGAAGAATGGATCATTAAAATAACCAAAACGGCCGCTATGGAAAGCATAGATAGCACCACCGTAGCCTTGTGTGTAAGTAAGGTAAGTCAGATGTGAAAATATTGTATAATATTGGTCCCAAAATGCTGCCTTGAGGAACACCAGCTCTTACAGGAAGTCTTTCAGATCTGGAGTTCTGATAATTAACCTGAAGTGTACGATTTGACAGATAACTTTGAATTATTCTAACAATGTATGTTGGAAAATTAAAAAAAAAACACTGTCGAATGCTTTTTCTATGTCTAGAAGAGCAAGACCAGTAGAATAACCTTCAGATTTGTTGGAACGGATCAAATTTGTTACACGTAAAAGTTGATGGGTGGTCGAATGTCCATGGCGGAATCCGAACTGTTCATTGGCAAAATTGAATTTTCGTTGATGTGGGCCATCATTCTGTTCAAAATAACCTTTTCAAAAAGTTTACTGATGGAGGAAAGCAAACTGATTGGACGATAGCTAGAAGCTTCTGCTGGATTTTTGTCTGGTTTTAAAATTGGAACAACCTTAGCATTTTTCCATTTGTCAGGAAAATATGCTAATTGAAAACATTTGTTAAATATATCAACTAAAAATGATAAGCTACTTTCTGGAAGTTTCTTGATAAGGATGTAGAAAATTTCATCATCGCCAGGAGCTTTCATATTTTTGATTTTTTTAATAATAGTTCTCACTTCTTCCAGAACTCACGAGTAATATCCCTTTATAGTTCTTGCACGAACTTTTCAGTTATCGAGAATTTCCTCATGAACTATTTCCGTACTTTTCCAGTGCATTCTCCAAGAACGCATATACCAGTTTTCATAGAGTTCCCAAGGAAAATCATTCCCGGGATTAGTAGTTATTACTGAACAGATTCTTTCCTGGAGTTTATTTAGGATTTCTAATCTGAATAAAAATGTTTGGAAGTGTCTGTATCAAATTGCTCAAAAGAATCTCTTGAGGTATTCCGAATTTTTAACATTTCTCCATGAAGGTAAACTACGTACTTATTACACATAAATTTTAATTGTTAGTTGAAAATATCATCCAGTTGTTCATTGATTGGATTCTTTCCACAAATTCTTCAGAGTGCACTAACAGTCTTTCCAATTTTGCCTTCGAGGAGGGAGAAAGAATTTCTTTCAAAAAATACTTCAGAAAATCGCTCAAGAATACTTAAAAGATTGCTTGAAAACTTCACAGCAAAAATTATTGATTCTTTCAAGACTCCTCCTAATATTCCACAAGATTTTCTTAAACCATTAAACAAGATACAATTGGAAAAATGTTCTTAGACAGATTTTTTCCACAAATCTATCCGCATTTTTTCACACAAGTTTCTCTAAGTGTTTCTTTAGATTAATCTTAAAATCAATTTGATTTTGATCTCCCAATTTCTTCAAAATTCTCTCTCGGATATAATACTTAAAAATTTCTTCAAAACACCTATTCCTTTATATTCAATCAATTCCAAAGTGTTTAACGGAATACGTTCGGCTATTCTTTCCTAAACTCATCCGTGAAAATATCCAAAAATTACCCGCGAAATTTGTTCAGAGATTTCTTTAGATAATTATATTATTGTTTCACCTTGGATGTCGTCCTAGGATCATTCCAAAAATTCATCAAAGATCGACCCAAGAATTTTCCAGAGATGTTCTACTTTAAGCAGCTTTATAGATTCTCCCGGATTTTTTTTCTGTATATTTTTTCTTCAATCTATATAAATGAAAATGGAATGATGTTTGTATGTCACGAAATGGCTTGAGAACGGGCTAACGGATTTTGAAAATTCTTCCATAGTTATGTTCCTGAAGTGTTCCGACGTGTTTGTCTATATAAAAAGCAAAGGATATTTAACGGGAAAGTTGAAAAAACAGGAGTGAACGGAACTTCCATTTTGCACGGGGCTTTCCATGGCGTTTTTCAACAGCCTACTTGATGGCAAGACGAAGTTAGCCGGGTCCACTAGTCTATATAAATAAAAATGGAATGGTGTTTGTATGTCACGAAATAACTTGAGAACGAGTTGTGACGGCCAACAGCCGGCGGGAAAACGGACGAACCCTTTTTTGTGAGTGCCAGGGCGAAGAGAGCACGAGTGAGAGATAAAGCCGAAGACTAGGGAGTCTGAGCGTTGTATGTAAAAGAGGTGAAATATAGATTCATTCGTTTTGTGACTGAAGACCACACTGGTTGTATTTCTGGTTATGGTAAATCCGAGTCTTAGACTATCTTACAGTTATTACAAGTGGCAAACGAGGATTAAGTTTTGCTATATTTGATTCGCGTGCAGTACCGACGGGAGTGAACTTCTGGTGAGATAAACCGTTAAATTACAAATTTGGCAAGAGGAGTCCAAACGTTTTGGTTAGTGCGTGGAGTATCCCACAATTTTTCATTTGCGCTACAGCAGGAAGTTGCTGAGCAAATTATAAGTTCTACGCCACATGTGAAAAGAATTATCGTGAAAAACAGGCCATTTTAGCATCAAAAAGGGGTAAAAGGAGCGCGTTACTACCGGCGTCATTTTTGGTGTGCCTTTTGTACGTGCGATTTTTTCTTTTGTGCTGTGTTGCTTTTGTGCTCTATTCACCGTATTCATCGGCGGCCTTTTGTTTCTACTTTACGTTTGTAGAGCATCGAACGCGAAGCCAAGTCCAAATTCGAGCAGTTGCGGTGAGCAGTGAGAAAACCGGCTGTGATATTATCACCCCATCATAGCAAAGTTTTGCAGTGAGCAGTTAGATTTCTTCATTGAAAAAGTGAGTGAAGTTGGTGAGAGGACGGATCAACCGGCTGCATATAGTCGGTGCTAACCAGCAAACGAGTTTTGCTGCGGATTTGTCGACGAAGGAAGTTGCTGCTAGCTGTTGTTGGGATTTGCTGCTGTTGTTGCAACTTGCTGCTGCTGTTGTTGCTTTTCGGAAGTTTCTTGCACATTTTACGTTTACTGGAGACTTGGGCTAATCGTGTTTTCTTCAGGTATGTGATTTGGTTTCCCTATTGTTTTGTGTACATTTTTATTTGAATTTGGGTTTACATTTGTTGACATTGTGCAATTTTATTTACTTTTGTTTTATTTATTTTTTATATTTGCCATATACAAGGATGTCTTTAACAACGACTTGCGAACCATTTATTCCTGGTGTCATCCCTTTTGCGCAGTATGTAGAGCAGTTAGAATGGTTATTTATACATAACAACTACACAGAGGATAGGTACAAAGCATCTTTTTTAGCAGTTTGCGGGACAGAAGTTTACTCTCAGTTGAAGCTGTTGTTTCCAGGGCAGAATTTTAAGGATATTGCTTACAAGGATATGGTTGAAGCATTAAAAAAGCGTTATGATAGGAAGGAATCTGAAGTAATTCACAGTTTTAAATTTTGGACCCGCAAACAAGGTCAATATGAAAAGTCTATCGATTTTGTTTTGAACGTGAAACATTTAGCTGTGATTTCGGCGCATTTAAGGATCGGGCAATAAGAGATGTTTTAGTAATCGGGATAAATGACAGGCAGTTACAGAAGCGTTTATTTGATGAGGATGACTTAACTGCGGCAAAAGCGGAGAAGATTATAGTTAATCAGGAGTGGGTTGCGGAAGGAACAAATATTATTAAAAAGGACGACGACAGAAGAGAAGGCGTGATTGCGCGTTTAGGAAGACGTTCTGAGCACCCAACTCCACCAAGACCAAGTTTTAGAAACAGAAGCCGGAGCAACAGTAGGGATAGGTCGTTCTCATCCAGAAACAAATACAGAAACAGATATGACGCAAAACGGAGCAACGATTATGACCGGGATTACCATAGGCAAACATATTTATGCTCGTATTGCAAGAAAAAGGGCCACATTAGGAAATATTGCTACAAGCTCAAACGAAACAATTCTCCTAAAGAAAAATCTAGAGTTAACTTTGCTGACTCGCCAAAACCATCGGCTTCTAATTCATCAGGTTTGTTTAAAAGGCTAAAAAAGGATCTTGAAGCAGAGGATATTTCGGATTCTGATGATGATATGCGCTGCATGATGATCTCATCGGTTAATAGAATAAATAATCCTTGCCATGTAGAGGTTTTAATTGAAAAGCGTAGATTGTCAATGGAGATAGATTGCGGCTCCGCTGAATCGGTAATTTCTGAGGAAATGTTTGCTAGAAACTTTAGTCACCTTCCCATCAAAACTTGCAATAAGCAATTAGTAGTCATCGACGGCAATAAGTTAAAGGTTTTGGGTAAGGTTGAGGTTTCGGTCAGATTAGGAAACACACAGAAGACGCTCTTTTTAGTAGTGTTGAAATGTCGGAGTGATTTTGTGCCTCTCATGGGAAGGACGTGGTTGGACGTGTTTTATTCGGGATGGAGAGATACTTTTGCCTGCCCTACGCCATCCGCAGTTGGAGTCAACGTTCTTAAGGAGGAGAAAACAGTTGTTGATTTGAAGAGTAAGTTTCCCACGGTATTTGATAGAGATTTTTCTAAACCTATAACTGGTTATAAAGGGGATTTAGTGCTAAAGGACAATAGTACTCCAATTTTTAGGAAAGCATACCAGGTTCCTTTGCGCTTGAAACAAAAAGTTGTGGACTATTTAGTTGACCTGGAAAAGGATGGTATCATAACACCTATTGAAGGTAGTGAGTGGGCTTCTCCAGTTATAGCAGTGGTAAAAAAGAACCAGGAAATTCGTCTAGTGATAGACTGTAAGGTTTCCATCAACAAAGTGTTGGTGCCTAACACTTACCCTTTGCCAGTCGCACAGGACATTTTTGCTACACTGGCAGGGGCAAAAGTTTTTTGTTCCTTGGACCTGGAAGGAGCTTACACTCAGCTGCCATTAACAGAGAGATCAAAACGCTTCATGGTCATAAATACAATCAAAGGCCTATACGTGTACAACAGATTGCCACAAGGTGCGTCTCCAAGTGCTTCGATATTCCAAAAGGTTATGGAGCAAGTGTTGCTAGGATTGGAAAACGTTATTTGTTATTTGGACGATGTGTTGATATCTGGAGCCAGTCATGAAGAGTGCAAAAGAAATCTTTATTTGGCCTTAGAGCGTTTAGCTAAGGCTAATATAAAAGTTAATTTCAGTAAATGCAATTTTTTTGTTAATAATCTTCCATACCTAGGCCATGTTTTAACGGATAAGGGATTATTACCATGTCCAGATAAAGTGGAAACTATCAGTGAAGCAAAAGCTCCACAGAATGTTTCGGAGCTTAAGGCTTTTTTGGGATTGATTACGTACTATGCGAAGTTTATCCCAAATTTATCTACTAAAATACGCTGCCTCTATGCTTTACTTAGGAAAAACACAAAATACGTTTGGTCCAATGAATGCAACGAAGTTTTCAATGATTGTAAGCGTTATTTGTTGAAACCGAGACTTTTGGAATACTTTGATCCGGAGAAACCGGTGGCCATTGTAACGGATGCTTGTACTTATGGATTGGGGGGAGTCATGACCCACGTAATTAATGGGGAAGAAAAACCTGTTAGCTTTACTTCTTTTACGTTGAACGAGGCCCAACGGAAATATCCCATTTTACACCTTGAGGCTTTAGCAGTCGTGTGCACGGTAAAAAAATTCCATAAATTTCTGTATGGAAAAAAGTTTAAAATTTACACTGATCATAAACCGTTGATCGGAATTCTTGGAAAAGAGGGTAAGACCGCGATGTCAGTAACACGACTGCAGCGATACATCATGGAATTGGCCATTTACGACTACGAGATAGTTTATCGTCAATCATCACAAATGGGGAATGCAGACTTCTGCTCGAGGTTCCCGTTGCCTCAAGAGGTGCCTGAGAAGTTGGACCGTGGTTACATAAAAAGCTTGAACTTTACCGATGAATTCCCGATCAACTACAAGGAGGTGGCCGCAGAAACAGAGAAAGATCAGCTGTTGCAGAAAATCAAGGAGTACGTCCGTAAGGGATGGCCAGATCGGGTAGAAAGGAGTTTGCTGGATATATACTCTCATCACCAGGACTTAGAAGAAGTTGAGGGCTGCCTACTTTTCCAGAATCGTGTAATAGTTCCGGATACAATGAAACAGAAGGTGATGAAAATGCTCCACATAAACCATTCGGGAATCAACAAAATAAAGCAATTGGCCAGGAGAACTGTATATTGGTTCGGGATGAACGGTGATTTGGAAGATTTTGTTAAGTTTTGCAGGATCTGCCATGAAACCACGGCTCTTCCCAAAAAACCCGCTTATTCAGAATGGATCCCGACCAACAAACCTTTTGGTCGTATTCATGCTGATTTTTTTCATTTCGATAGGAAGACATTTATGGTAATAATAGATAGTCATACCAAATGGATTGAAGTGGAATACATGAGGCATGGGACAGATCACACGAAGGTAATTAAGGTGTTTCTTGGTATTTTTGCGCGATATGGGTTACCTGATGTTTTGGTGACAGATGGTGGGCCACCTTTCAATTCAGGAATTTTTACAACTTTTTTGGAAAAACAGGGCATAAAAGTCCTAAAAAGTCCTCCGTACCACCCGGAAAGCAATGGGCAAGCGGAGAGAATGGTTCGTCTGGTTAAAACGGTTTTTAAGAAGTTTGTAGTGGATCCTGATGTGAGAAAGCTGGACACAGATGAACAAATTTCGCTTTTTCTAATAAATTACAGAAATACCTGTGTGGGGGAGGATAATAAGTTCCCATCAGAGCGATTGCTTTCTTACAAGCCAAAAGTTTTAGTAGACCTTTTAAACCCAAAGCATGATTTTAAGAAGAACTGGACAAAATCAGATGATGATCAAAACAATTTCAACGGTGGAACATCGGATAGCCCATCCGAGGGCTTTTCTAGCCTAAAAAAGGGTGATCTGATATATTATAAAAATATCAATAAAACGGATGCAAGGAGTTGGATACCTGCTAAATTTCTAAAACAAGTTTCTTCAAATATTTTGCAGGTGCTGTTGGGGAGCAAAGTCGTTTTGGCTCATAAGCGCCAGTTGAAGACTTTACCCGTTTCTCGCCGGAAAGCAACCAAGGCTTTAGTTTTCCAAGGAGAGAACAGCAATCGTCGCAGAGATCATGGAGTTTCACCACATCAAAGCAGTATTGACCGTCTCGTTGATCAAGAAACCGCACCACAACAAAGCAGTACCCTCGAGTGTGCAAACAACAGCATCAGAACCGGAGGAAGAAAGCATAGCGAAGTCGAAGAAGTTTTGTCGGATTCGAGTTCTGATTTTTATGGATTTGTCGAGGAGTCCTTCATTTTCACAGAAGAAGAAAAAAAAACCGGTAAAAGGAAGCATAGCGACAGCGAAGGAGATTTGTCGGGCTCTAGTTCCGATTTTTACGGTTTCGCCGCTGATTCTTCTATCTGCACCAGCGAGGAGAACTGCATTCCATCGACTTCAAAGGGTCAAAATACAAAAAATGTGCGTCGTTCGAAAAGAAAGCTGAAGAAGATTAAGAAAGATGATTTTGTTTATTATTAAGAATGCAAACAGTGTTATTACGTATTGAATTGGTAAAATTAAGAGCATCATTATGCTATCGAATTTTATAATGGATTGTATAATAAGTGTGAGATGTGATAATTGAAAGTTTGAAATAATAAGCATTCGAAGGTGATTAGAATAAGGTCTCAAGGGATAAGGAGTTGTGACGGCCAACAGCCGGCGGGAAAACGGACGAACCCTTTCTTGTGAGTGCCAGGGCGAAGAGAGCACGAGTGAGAGATAAAGCCGAAGACTAGGGAGTCTGAGCGTTGTATGTAAAAGAGGTGAAATATAGATTCATTCGTTTTGTGACTGAAGACCACACTGGTTGTATTTCTGGTTATGGTAAATCCGAGTCTTAGACTATCTTACAGTTATTACACGAGTCAAAGGATTTACCTGATTCTTCCACAGTTATGTTCTTGAAGTGTTCCGACGTGTTTGTGTGTTTAAAAAACTCAAAATATACACCGGGAAAGTCGAAAAAAACGAGAGTAAATATAACTGTCTCTTTGTATGAGACGTCACATGGCGTTTTTCAACAGCCTACTTGATGGCAAGACGAAGTTTGCCGGGACCACTCGTTTTACATAAAAATCAATTTCAGCATACCGCTTATATTGAGTGGGAGTCAAGCTAACAAGTATACACGACCTCATTTATTTCAATTTAAAATCTTCAGAATTTGAAGAATCTCAACTATACGGTTTTCATTACCCATTTATAACTTATGTTTGAACGGATGAAATTTTTAATGAAGGTGTTTGCATCTAACATCTCAGAAAATGTTCTACATGAACTCCGAAGCTTCATGATAGTATGGCGAACAGATTAATCTAAAAAACAAATTTCTCCTATTTGCAGAAATTCCGAACAAACTCTTTTGGAGGGAATATTTTAACTTTTGTGGTAGAACTGTAGAAGTTTAACGTGAAAATATTGGCAGAATTTTTGTAGATCATTGCCAAAGATGTCTTATGGTAAAATTCACAAATTAAAACTTTGACGAAATTTTTGTATTGCTTTCAGAAATTAGGAAGAATCCTTTAATTCTTCAAAACCCCTGGAATTTGTTTTTCTCCTTTATAATGTTGCTTTTTGGAGTATGATTTTGTGTACGATGTTACTCAAGAAAGCGTCATGCGAAGGAAAGAGAAACAACAAAATGTTCGGATTGAAACAAACAACAGATAAATAACGAAACGACCAAAGGTAAATGATTAACTATAATCTTCTCTCAAGAGATTAATAACTACATGATGATTAAAATCTCTTAAATAAAAAAGAAATAAACAAATATCGCAAGAAGCTTCATCAGAATCTTCTTTAAAAATTATTCTTGAATATGGATTATTGCAGAATTGATAAAACTTTTTCTAAAGTAATGTTTTAAGGAAGATCTATAAAATTTCCTCATGAATTTCTTAATAAATTCTTGCCCAATTCTTTTGCTATTTTTTTCTTCACAGACACAATGTACCGTACGATTTATTTTTAAAATATTTGACTTTTGATGAACTTCGTAAAAAGGTTTTAAAAACATTTTGGGATAACTATATGAAGGAATTTGACAGAATCAAATATTTTTGGGAAAAAATAGCTAAGGCAAAGTTTGAACTTTTGAAAGATTAAGTATTTTTTTAGTGTAAAATAAACAACACATCTCGAGATCAACTTTAACATGAACAAATCTTATAATATTATTTGACTCATTTCTTAAAAATTTGTAGCAAATTATACCTTTTGCTCGAAGCCACTCGACTAGCCACTCTTTGATATATTTGACCGAATTTGATTAAACCAAAATTCTTGAGACTATAACATTTTTTCTTGGTAAAACGTACCTAGTGTAGTTTTATGGGGTCTTACTAAGCCGAGTGGTTAGAGTCCGCGGATACAAAGCAAAGCCATGCTGAAGGTGTCTGGGTTCGATTCCCAGTCGTTTCAGGATCTTGTCGTAATAGAAATTTCCTTGACTTCGACTTCCCTGGACATAGAGTATCATCGTACTGGCACACGATATACGAATGCGACAATGGCTAATTTGGCAAAGAAAGCTCTCAGTTAATAACTATGGAAGTGCTCATTGAACATCAAGCTGAGCTGCAGGCTCGGTCCCAGTGAGGACGCAATGCCAAGAAGAAGAAGAAGAAGTTAAGAGTTTAAGAAAAAAGTTCATTCTCGAGAAATTATAAAAAAAAATGAGGCGAAAACAAAGAAAAGAACATAATTGGGCGATATTCAAAACTGAAAAGGTTGGTTGGTAGGTTTGACTTTATTAACGAGATTTTTAGCCCTCATCTCGGGACCAACGGCTTTACTTCCCTTCCGAAGGAAGTCGTCACTATAACTTTTTACGTCATAAGTGACTATGTCGGGGATGGGATTCGATCCCAGGTCCTCGGCGTGAGAGGCGAGTGTTCTAACCACTACACCAGGTCCGTCCCCAAAAACTGAAAAGGCAATAGATGGCTCTTTTTCAATGTTGGTAAAAACGAAATCCTGAAGCAAAGAAAACACCACGGAAGATGAACTAAACACAAAAAGTTATGTATTAACTTTACACTTGATTTCTTATCACCAGTGTTGTTCAGACTCATTTCCCCGAAAATAACATTTTCCGAACTACGAAGCCACGAACTACTACAACCATGCTCTATCCTCCTAAGATAGAAAAGCAGATGGCTAAGCTTGAGTTCTGCACACAAAATCGATCAATTTTGATCCCAGAGAGCCACAATTCAAGTTTCGGTGAAATGAAATGAGTGAGTGAGTGAGTGCGAATCATTTCACCGAAACTTGAATTGCGGCCCACCGAGATCGAAACTGTCGGATCCCATGTGCAACACTCAAGCCCAACCACCTCCCCCTCCATCTCAGGAATACAACGCACAGTTATTACAGTTCATGGCTTCACAATTCGAATTTCGGGGAAATGAGTCTGGTCAACACTGCTTATCACTATTTTTTTGATCCAGATTCCTAATTGCAAGCAATTTACGACTTTCATTATTTTTCATACGTTTTGACAGTTCTCCGACTACCATTCTTCCATGCGCTTGGGTTTAAAGTTTGAGAAATTTGAGAATCCAGCGTAGCGCGTGGGTGACATACAAACAACAGTGTCGTCGCTCGGCGGCCGGTAAGAGAAACTGAATGTTCGAAAGGTCTGTAATTTTTGCTGCTGGCGCCAACTGTTAGCGTTTGAGAACAAAATAAACAGTCATTACCCTATTGTGGAATAACAATCTTTGGCTGATTATTTCAGCTTTTCTTAGAAGCCTTGACCAGGATGAAATTCCTTGAAGAGGTGTGTTGTGAACTAGTAATTGTTTTGCGTCAATAATTCCAGAGGCATCCTCCAAGAGCATAGAAAAGCATAATGCAGTTAAAATGCTGCTCTTTGCTAAAACATTTGAAATAGTATTATATGCACTATTGATAAAATACGAATTTTCAGGATATTGACGATTTTTAGTATCATTTTGCAACGGAGATGTCGAGTGACTTTCGATGGTCGCATAGTGAAGCCTGAACCGCCACGCTGTGTACGACAAGCGAGGTTTTGTACTACAGTATGCTGCCTATACTCGCAATACAGTCCCATCAGGAAAATCATCATGCCGAGAAAAACGCAATTGAACATTATTGCAAAGGTTTTCGTAACGCCGCTGCAGGCAGCAGAAAATTCTAGTGGCATTACTCAACACATTATCATTAGAGTACAAGAAAATGAACAACTACTAAAATATTGTGAATGCGGTTGTTTTTTATATACAAATCCAACATACTTGCCAATGGGACTCGTTATCCGAGTACTTTCCTCATAAAATTCAAATATACCCGCATACCAGTCCCATTACTTGGGACTCGCTTACTTAGTTATCGCGCATCTTGACACATTTATTACCAAGTTTACCAAGGCATTTTTTCTTTTACTACTATAGTGCTTTCATATTTTAATAGCAATACTTATTATACAATAAAAAAAAATATGGTGGTGATAGTGACAATCCTCAAGACATTCCTGGGTTTGATGAATGCGTTGCAGCCGGCCATATAGGAAAAGTAGTTAGGATTCACCTGCAGCATGTTGTAGGATCTGACACACAGGTACTCAGGCTGGTAAGTTTGTAAGTAGCCTGATTTCGACAAAGCTGCTGGACATTTCTTAGATATCCATAATGCTGGCTTTTCATTGGACCTTCTTAATTATAAGCATTAGTGTCGATAAACGTACTGCTTGACCAGTCGACGATACCAGTGGTGGTATGCTAATTCCCATGTTAGCCCAAAAAGCCTCCCCGCCATGTCGTTAGAAAGATGAACCTACCGGAGATTTAGGTGATTGGTCAGAAGACAAAAGTTATGAAAGCTATATGTTTGACTTAGAGGGAAGCTGTTTGTCTTATTTTCAATTTAGACTCTCATAAGGACTAAATATGTTTCTATCACTCATCGCACCAGAAGCATTCTAGACAAAAGTGAAAAACAACATTTGTTATGGAGTGGAGATAGTTTAAAACACTGTAATTTGTAGCATTTATTTTTCTTATGAAAACTACGATGCAAGATTACGGAAATCATAATAGGAATAGGGGTACATGAATTTCGTCGTAATCTACTAGTGGGACTGTTATGCGGGTACTTTCAATATGGGACGCACATGATTTGGTATTTTTTTCGCATTTTGTCCATACAAAGATACAATTTTAAGTATGATACCATGAAGTACACTAACAATAAACATGATTCATGAAGAAAACTCAAAAGTGATGAAAATTGAAATGGGACTGTTTTGCGAGTATGGGCAGTATGGCCCATAAAAAAATGCGAAAATCGTCATATCATGTTTTATGGTAGTTTATACATAGAAAATGTAAATCAAACATAAATATTATTCATTACCTGTATTGTTTAATCTATTGGTACTCAGTTTTTCGCTTTGGACATGATTTTTATCTGTTACTTTTACCTTACCAGAGAGGAATTGGAACCATACCTTCAAATTTTATCTTGCGGACGTCGAGTTCAATATCTGTGTGATGAAAGCTTCTAAAACATCAACGATGACGTGAGATTCTTCACAGGCCTTGTCTCCAGCATACGCCCATATCAAATGATAGAATTGGTTCATACCTGGATCATTGGAGACTCAAACATATTTTCGAAAAAAACGGCTCATTTTGGAGAGCTTTAACTGAACGTTCATAAACGTGTGATAAGCGGCTCCGTTTTGCTCAAAACCTATGAGCTAGTATTGATATCAGTTGTCTCTAACCGAAGGAACAAATTTCATCATGAAAAATCTGTTATAGGCCTCCGTATTTATTTTTTATTAAACTTTAACAAAAATAAAGGCTTATCAAACCTATAAGACACAAATGCCCTCAAAACTATGACCCTGGCAAAATATTTAATTGTGATCACGAAAAACATGTTCTCTAACAACACCTCCATCCTTTGATACCAAACAAACTAAAATTTTCAACAATAAAGTGTGATTTTTGAAGGTGGTAAGCTTATCACCAGAGTATACGACAATCAGACGCTGTTTCTAGCTTTGGGCGGACAAAACCTTTGAACTTCTTTGCTTTATTACATTATTTAGGACAGTAAGAAAAATATGACAAAAAATGTCCTGGATAGCGAAGTTATGTCAGAATATATTGCAATAATCAGAAATTACATTCACTAGCAAAAACTATGAAAATAACAGATGAATTAGCAACAATCATCAACGATGCATACAAATTTCAATGACTGCCTATTTCGCCTGAAAAGTGCACTTCAGGAAGATGTATTTGTGATATTTCACTCGTCGATTGAAAGATCATTTCGTTAACTATAAAAATATTTTACTCATGATTTCACTTTCTTCACTGAGTGCTTGCTTCCACACACGAAAGCTTCGCCTATTTACATAGCCAGATATCAAGCCAACTAATGGATAATAGTAGTTATGTTAATGTTATACAATCATTAAAGGCTATTATCATATCAAATCCTCCGTTTTCTTGTCGATCTGGTCTTCTCCTTGTGGTTCTTAACGGTAATAGTAAAGATGACTAAAAATATATATATATGCGATACATGTATGCTTGACTCTATGTGTATGTTGTATACCATCATAATGGGCGCAGTACAGGTATCTTCTATTGCTACACAATGACACAACGTACAGTCCGCTCTCCATAACTCGATATTATGGAGAGTTTACTGTACCACAATCCTTCGTAATCATTGCTTTTCTGTTTTGTTTTATCTTTGCTCGCTCCGGCAGATCAAAATTTTCCCATATTTATAGGATCTAAATCTCTAACTTTTCGACGTAAATGTGTAAAAATGTAACATAGATAAGCGTTTTCTATTTGTAGAAGTAATTTCAAACATTCATTGTAGCTTGCTTTTTTGTGCCCAAAATCATTCAACTATGTACAACAGCGGCGCAAAAAAGGCTTTTGCTTTGCTTCTGGCAATTTCTGAGTTCTGCGTGCTTTCAGCTTTCAGCTCGACCGTAAACGAGGTTAGAACTCTTCCAACTTTGCGGTCAGATTCATCTCAAGTGTAGGCGGAGGATACAACAGTTCGCTATTGAACTTGCGTTATAAATATAAATGTATGTAAATATATTTGAGCTATTATCGATGGGCAAGAGGGGCCCACCGGGCTTAGTCACATACAAAGCTAGCCTAAAGACGATAGAAAGATGAGGAAGTATATCTACAATAAGAAAGTCTGAGGGTATCTGTCGAGTAAGGTGTGTAGAAGCACAGGTCTGCCCCGTTCAATATCTCAGATTGGCGGACATATGGGAGTTTTGTCCGTACTTTTGTTCAGCTTCTGTTGGTTGTGCGATCGTGACGTAGCTGCGGATCGCACTTTTTCGACATTCATCAGTTCATTTTATCAGATTTTGTTTCTACATCTAGTCTTTTCAATTGCCGCTTGAGTGTTTTGAAACCTTCGCTGAGCAGAAAGTTTTCGTTTGCCTTTTCTCTTATTTACTTCAGTTGATTGATGATTATATTATGATTTACATATGGCCGTTCCATTTCTCTGAGCAGTATTTGATACAATTTATTATCTCCTTTATTCGACATTTGACATTTTGTTTTCAGCATTCAGATGAATTAAAACATTGCGGGAGACTTTTGCTGTTGTTTGTAAAATTCTGGACCTACTTTTTCTTTGTGTTTTTTTTATCAATCGCTCTTTCCCTTAAACTTTGTCTTTCTTCCACGCTATCGCTCTCGCTCTATCTCTCTCACATGCAAATTAATGTAATTTGTGGACACAATCAGTCTTTTGGTTTCCATTTCTCATCTCCCTTCATCGTGTGTATCTGCTCCCTCCTTCATCTTCCTAGTTTCCTTCTTCTTCTTATACCTCCTATCACTAGCTTTCTATCAAACTGATTGCAATAGTGATTACCTTCTCGACTTACACTATAAATAATTTCTTTCCTTTTTCCATTGTTATGGCTGTCTCATCTCTGTTCATTCGAAGGTTATTGTTTTTTTTTGAGTCACGTTAGCCGTTGTCTAGGAAACCATGGCTAGAGCCGCCGTAAAACGCGCAATCAACAAAATCGGCTTGCACAAAACCACGTGTGATGTGTCAAATCAATAATAAATAAATAGTACAATTATCGTTACGACGGCTACCATGGTTACCCCAAAACCCCGGACATAAACAGCAACTGTCGCTGATCAAGCAAACGGGTATAATAGCAATACAACGAAACCGCCATCTGCTGGCTGTTCGCAAAGGTTCCTGTTCACCCCCAGATTCCCCTATTTACACACTGCTTTCAAAAAGGGCAAATTTCAGTCGGTTTTCTACACGGATATAAATATTTCAACAAGAATTTACACGGAAAAAATTGTTCAACTTACACAGATAGTTAAAAAACGAGAAGCTTTCCCCATTTTGATAGTAGGTATAGTACGAGAGACAAAACGACATTTTTTTCACACAAAAAAAAAGAAATCAAGGCAAAGTGCCATGGTCCGGAGGAGCGCGTTGAAGCGACGCTTCATCACACTTGCACGTTCTGGTTGAGCAAGAGGTCCCTTAGGCTGAGCAGGTTGGCCATGAGGTCCTCCTGACGATCGCGGATGTAGTACTGCCGTGCGGTGGCCCTCGGATAGCTGGCCCTATTGCTGTTAAACTGCTGCTGGCGGCTGACGAACTGATCTCCGCATGAGATGCGTCGGACTGGCAACGGAGAGGTCACCGGGGAAGGCATTTTGACCGGTTCGGGCCGGGCCAGGGTCGCTTTGGAGGGAGTGCCCACCGGGGACGGCACTTGGTTGAAGGTGCTGTGCATCGCTGGCGCAACAGTGACCGTCAGCTGGGTCTGTGGCGCTGTGAATGCGGACGTCACCACCACGCTATGCTCATCGTTCTGTGCTTCTTTATCGATGTCCATGCTGGATATATGGGAAAAAGAAGGAGAACGAAAAAAACAGGCTTGGTTAGTGAGTGTATTCGGTTGGCTGAGTTTGGATGGTGGATTGTGGTCCCATGTTTCGGGGTGAAGTACTTGCTACGCGACTGATGGAGTGAATGTATATGGCATTGCGATTTATTGAAACAAAACGGCTTCATTGTATTTGGAATGAAGATCTTCGATTTAATAAATGCTCTTTAAAATGTGCGTTTCACTATCCTTATCTTGAAGTTAGATTACTGCCATCTGTTGGGTGCGTTCAATAAATAAGGTTTCAGACAAGACGCAAATAGATGGCTCTAGTTCGAACTGGTGCGTGTGCACATCGAACACATCGAAGTATTACCCTCGCATAATGTTAAGATCCACACTAAGTCGAACTTTGAGAATTTGAGAAATTCCGAGAAACGGTGAGAAAAATGAAGTGTGTACACTCAGAAATAAAAATAGTCACGGAATTACTGAAGTTTATGCATTAATGACTATTTTCTATCTGCCTCTCTTTCATTCTGCTGTGAATTTCTACACTTAATGTTATTTCGCCTGGGTTGAAGCTTAGCGATGCTTCAACCCAGGCGAATTGACAAATAGGAATAAAATTCCCTGCAGAATGAAAGAGAGGCAAAAAAAATAGTCATAAATTACTAAAATTTAGTCATTCTTTGACTAGCCATGTTTCTGAGTGTATAGCTTGGTACACTAGACTAAATGTTTACGTGTTTACTTTATTTAAAGGACACAGCAATTGTTTTCACATTGAAAATGATAACGAAGATCGATAAACGGCCAAAGGAAATATTGATGAAACATGAAAAGAGATATATGGTAATCAGAAAAGACGGGCCTATGATTGCTTCAATAGCAGTAATGGTTTCCATATAACTCAAGTCCCCGTCATGACTGTGAAGATTACAACAGGGAGGAAATTCCTTCTGCGGTTTGGTATTCCCACTGGGATAATGCCTGCTTATCAGTGTAGAGTTCTGAGAACGCTTCTACTTTTATTAGCTGAGTTCTGTTTATTGTTTAAGTTCAATCTTTTGACTTCGTATTTTGTCATCGTCGTAAATCAAGGAAATGAAGAGAACCCTTCCAGATCCTAGAGCGTATCCTTAAGCGTAATTTGTGTTTGATATTAGATAAGGTTCGACACACTCTATTAAGAAATAGTTTGACTTTAAAATCAATATTTTACTTCGAATAAACTGTTTTTCTGGAAAAAAACAATTGATTCGTGAAAAGAAAATTGTGTATACCATTTTGTTACGCTGGAAGTTTCTTGTAAAACTTTGTCATATCTTTGAAAAAATTGAGTTTGAGATGAAGTAGGCCGTCATTGAAATCTGTACGCGTTACTGATGGGTGTTGCTAATTCACTCCTCGATTTCTAAGTAATGACTTTCGAAACCACATCTCAATCTGACATTGACAAGATGTTAGAAAACTTGGTAAAACTAAAGTGACCAGACGTCCCGGATTGTGCGGGACACTCCCGGATTTAAACAACCAGTCCCGCATCATCAAGCAGATACAGCCTTATAAGGCTATCCATGAGGACTTTTCGTGATAGGACTGACAGCTAAAAGTGTGAATGCAACCGAAATGAAAGAGTAAACAAATCATGCGAGTTTTATCAGAGCTTTACATTTTCCTTTGTAATCGAAAAGTCACTCCGATCGCAAAACGTCAAAAGCACATGGTAAACAAAAAAAAAACAGCTGATCGCAGCTGTCTCATGGATTGCCTTATGGACCTCTGCACGGGTTCACTATTTGACGTTTTAGCGGTGCCGTGTTATTTATGGAACTATGGAAACCAATGAATTCGGCACCGCTCAAACGTCACATTAAGGCGAAGTAGGCCGTCATTGAAATTTGTACGCGTCGTTGATGATTGTTGCTAATTCATCTAACGACTTCGAATCAAAGAAAATCAGTTGGTTTTGCACTGACACAGCTGAAAAAGTATCAGCATACTTCATGCATGTTAGCGCGTACAGTGATACATTTTAAAGTCGATATAAACGGTCAAGACTGAGTTTTATTACTTTGAAATGCAAGCTGAAAAGTCATCATTGTTGGCAAAACGAATGACGGGCTACTTAGCCTTAAAGAGCTCGTGCATCGGTCCATAGCTGATTATAGAAAAAACGCAGTAGGCCGTGCCGCGAGCGATTGTATTTTCAACTGTCTGTCACGATTTTTCAAATTCTGCGTGATGGGCTTTTATGCGATTTTGCTGATGATTCAGCCGGCGCTACAATACCCGAATAGTTCTTCTTTCGTTTGTGATAAATGTGATTCTGATGAGAAATTATAGCAGTTATAAAGTTGTAACATTTAATCATGTCCGTCCCACTCGGGCTCAGATTGGGTACCACTTCTAGTACTGCATTCGGTTCCTCGGTAAAAAGTACCCAAGTTTGACAGATCGCAGTACACTTTTCACGGCATTCTAGATTACCGTATGAGCCATAAAATTTTGGGCAACTGCAAGGAACATGAAGGTCTTTAATTTGTCTTTGATTTAATGGTGACATTTAGTATTTGTTTTCTTTTGCAAAGAATCATTTGGATTGCGGAAACCGCTTCGTTTATGATAAAACATAGGAACCCCTTATGAAAATTCGCCACAAGGAATCAGGTTGAAATTCATAAATTTACCTTATGAAATCGAAATTTAAAATTAAAAATAGTTTCATCATGCACTACTATCCCCCCAATCTGATCAAAGTTGTAGAAGTATACGATAAACAGTCTATCATAATGTGCAGCATATTATGATAGTTATTCTCTCAATTTTCGCAGGATTCAATCCCTGCGCCTGCCATGTCAGAATGCAGACCAATGAGGGAAAGGGAGAGGAATTGATGATGCATTAAACTGGCTCCCACGTAGACCGTATATACCACTGCATCTACGCCAGTCCATGCGGTAGTGTATGGGTTGGGGAAAGGCATGGCAGAGAGGTTTGCTCTTTAGTTGCTGCACGATAACTTGAATGACTGTTTCATCGATTTTGAATTGCTTTCAGATTTTTCCGCCAAATTTTGGTGAGTGCTCGTCAAAGAATATTAGATTACGATTCTAATGATTTTGAATTTTCATCGATCCACAATGCTAAGGAAAATAGCCACGGTTTTTAGTGTGGTTTTTGAAAAATGTCACAACTTTAAGTAAAATTTTAGAAAACATAATTAAAAAAAAAGGTTTTTGAGAAAATATCTACGAAGGAAGAATAATTCATGGCTTTCGAATGCGCCATAGAGAGTTTCAATTGGACGTGTAAGCAAATAGATTCGAACAGACCCCTTTTGTATGTTTTTTTAGGGGCTGAACCCCAACTTTTGCACGGGAGTGTAGGTACTCTAATACGAGCAGATAGTCTCGAAACTGCTGATAAATCAAGAGGTGGGAAACCATTTTTTTTTAAATAAACTAGAAACATGGTAACTTTTGCAAGAATTTTGACTAATATGTTTTTTCTTAAAGTTCCAACTATATGGACGGACGAATGCAAACAATTGTTTACATGTAACACACGTTTTACAATGTATGATCTAGAATAATCTGTTTTTGAGAGCCTGTGCGAAAATATATCCAAATTGCGTTATCCTAGTAAAGTTACAACTTCATTAAAAATGTCTACTAGGTTTTTTTCAACAGGCTCATCAAATCGTAGAAGTGTAACTAAACGATAAATCACATAGGGGAACTTACGTATTGTCGGCAGCCTAAGCAGCTGAACTTTTAAGAGGGCAATTTTACGCAACAATGGAATACAACAATCAGCAGGAGACACCTGAACTACACTTGAGCACTCTTCATCTATTAGTTATTATACACAAAACACTATTTTATTCTCTTAATCTTCTATTTTTCCTCACCAAAGTCACGAGGCACTTGTTCATTTATCGGCAATGCAATTTCTATTGTCGGCAATAAAAATGTTCACTTCGGCAATTCAAAACAGCGCAAAAACTAGTTAATGTATTGATAACATTTCGTATTTGTTGACAATTCCTGAAATTAAACGTCACTCATTATTTTCGACTCGTTGAAAGGGCCAATGCAGAAAAATACAGACTACACTGAGAACAAAATTGCAGTTATAAATAAAATAGCAGAGAGTCAAATTGAATACACAACGCCACTAAATTTATGCAGACTAAGGCGCCGTCCACAAATAAGGTAACGCCCTAGGGGGAGGGGGAGTAGGCTCAAACACATTTATTTTTTTCATGCAAAGACCGTTGCGGAGGGGGGAATGGTCGAAAATTGTACATTTTAACGTTATGTCTCAAATAGACGCTGCCTAATGTCGTTTTCATTTAAATAAAAAATAAATAAATATTTAATCGAATATTTTTTTATTCAATGCAATAGTGAGCAGCATTTCGGCTGTAAAAATTGCCATGTCATGGTTATAAACTTGCAGCAAGTGCGAATCCAACCTAGAAGTTGCAGCGTGACGTCATGGTTAAATGATTCATAATATTGTGCTCTGCAAGAAAACTCCACGGAACACGATTATCGGATAACTTGAATGTCAGAGTTGCGTTTGAATGGGTTACATGGCCCTCACACTACTGTTTATTAGGGTGCGGCTTATTTTTCAAAAGCTCTCAAAACCAAAAACTCTTGTACTTTTATGAATTCGAATCATATTCGAAGAGAAACCTCAAAGTTTGAGCTAAAAATATTAAGATTTAGAGGGGGCACAAGCGTCTTGAAGGTAAATTTTCAAGTTATAAAAAATGGCCTTCAGTGAAGTCATCATAACTTCGGTAATTGCTAACCAATTTTGAAACTTTCAGCACCATTATCTTAAAAATTAAATTTATGAAAACTTTGTAGAATATCAAATTTGTGTAAAATCAAAACTCGTTTCAATAAAAAGTAGTTTACTTCGAATGTTTCCTCATTTTACAAAAAAATATCTTTGTTTGACAATAACTTCACGAATACTCAAACGATTCCAAATCTTTTTGCATGGTTTAGAAGCTTACTTAATTATTTCAAACTTGTCATACACCACATTTCACTTGAAAAAATATTTTAACCAAGTTATTCATCAAAAACTGCACAAAAACATGATTTTTTAACGAAAAACGTCGTTTTTTTTGTTAATTTTGGCAGTTAAACAATATTTTAAAGCTGAAACTGGCTCTCCTCATTTGTTAAACCTTTGAAAAGGATTTTAAATTATTTTGAAATAATAATATATTTGCTCATGTTAAAAAATATATGCACTATTCAACTCGTAATTAAAACAAAATGCTTTATAAACAGAAGTTTTATAAGAAAAATGTAATTTTTGGCAAAGTAACTTAAATAATCCAAAGAAATTCGATATTTTCTTTAAAAAACATTTTTTTTAGGTAGTTTTTGTTACAAAACTAAGCCAAAACCATTTTTTAGAAAAATGTGTTGTATGAATAATATGGGAACAACTATTTTTTGCTTCAAGAACATGTACATACAAATATTTGAAATCGGTTGAGTATTTATGATTAAATTTTTCAGTTTAATGAAGAAAATTTTCAAGAAAACTACTTTTAACAAAGACTTTTTGATTTAAGACAAATTTGATGTTCTACAAAGTTTTCATAAATTTAATATTGAAAATAATGATGCTAAAAGTTTCAAAATTGGTTAGAAATAACCGAAGTTATGGTGACTTCACTGGAGGCCATTTTTTATAACTTGAAAATGCACCTTAAGACGCTTGTGCCACCCTAAATCTTAATATTGTTTGCTTAAACTTTGAGGTTTCTCTTCTTATATGATTTGAATTCATAAAAGCACACGAATTTTTGGTTTTGAGAACTTTTGAAAAATAAGCCGCACCCTAGTGTCTATGCGCAAAAAATCGCTAAAAGGTAACGCGAAATTGAAAATGCTGCAGGCTTTTTTACATTTTTTTACGTTCATATTATTCTCAGTGTATGAGAAAATCAGAATAGGCCCTTTGCAAATCAATCATCTTATGATTTGACACAAATACATCATCCTCTGATTGCCTGTAGAACAACAAGAGTGTTGCCAAAATAGTTAACCTGTTGTAAGACGTATATTTTATATGTTTCTCAGTATATTGAAGTTTATGCGCTACAATCTTCAGATAAGGAAAGTATTGAAAGACTCAATTATTACCAATGCATGCTTTGTTGCCTAATTCCAATGAATTAATTAGTTGTGTTCGATTTTTTCTATTAATTTGAATTCTGAATAAAAAATACACCGCGATTGAATATGGTTTTCTGGCAACCTATTCCCGTAATAGAAAGTGATTGCCGAGGAAAGCAAATTGCATTAATTTTAATTTGTGATTTGAAGCATAAAAATTAAGTATTTTCGAGTGATTTATAGACAAATCAAAAGTTTTATAGTGCATGAGTGATCAGTGCGTAGCTTTTGTGACAAATTGGTATTAGAGCGGAGAATTGGACCTTTCAAAGTGGTGAGTTTTTCTTAAGCTGTTCTTGTGTTGTTTTATTCGGCAGCTCACGAATGACGATAATTTCGTAAGCATTTATTTCATTCAATGATGAAACCCATGTTTTATATTATTTTTGTGAAAGATGAGGTTTACATGGAAGATTATAGTTCAAGGAATATGTTGAGTACATTGAAGTTAACTCTTGTTCCGTAGATAAATTTAAACAAGGACGGTAAGTTAGTGCTGCCGAAAATACCCTCAGGGTTCCGAAGCCATCATTTACCCTAATAAATCTTCGAGCTGTGTAGTGGAATACCAATAAGTAGATAAAAACCGAATTTAGTACTATACCGTAATCCGGGGTAACATTGATCAGCGGGGTAACATTGATCGAAATGACTCATCTCGTAAAAAGTTCAAATAAAGATTTGTTGATGAAACATTTTCGAATCATGAATGGTGCCTCTCTTTCTCATATTCATAAGCTAATGAAAATTAAGGTTTTTGCCAAAATTGCGTTAACTTCATGCGTAAATTTGTCAACTTTTTGAAACAATGATTTCTAGCACTTTCACTGACACTACCGAACATTCATGTCTCACATGAGTTCTGCAGACGACGTGATCAAGAAAAATGCGGTCGTTACTAAATATGACATCGCCGAAAACGATTCCGTTGTCAAATCTTTTATATGTTTATTCAATTAGGCAACATTAACTAATTACAATAAAGAATGTAGAATTTCCTTAGGAAATTGCTTACTTTTAGGCGTATTCCGCGGTTCAAGGTGTTTTTAATTTTGAAATAACTCAAAAAGTAAATGACTTGAAGAATTTGGTCTTCATATTCGGCTTCAGGGGCCATGATTTTAGTAAATAACGACATTTCTAATATTACCGAACATTGTTTACTCGGGTGATCAATGTTACCCCATATCAGCTGAATCAAAAAATCACTTAAAACATTTATTTAAACATGTTTAAATCTTTCGAAAAACAAAATAAAGTATATAGTTAGGAGCGGTGGGTGCCAGTACTTGTTTTAAAAATATAAAACTTGTAACATTTGTATTGTGAAATGAAAAATTTAAGAAAAACTCAAAAATATGATCAATGTTACCCCGGATTACGGTACCATTTAATTACACTAGAGTTTGTATCATTTGACAGATACGCGTATTTCGACATCAACTATAAGGCCGTCTTCAGTGTCGTGTACTAAACTCGACTTACACGCTGTCTAGTACACGACACTGAAGACGGCTTTACAGTTGAGGTCGAAATACGCGTATCAGTCAAAAGCTACTGACTCTTGTAGAATTAAATGGTATAGTACTAAATTCGGTTTTTTATCTACTGATAAATCACAGACAGACAAACCTAGAAGAATAGGTGGTCGAAGGAAAATGATTAGAGTAATAAGTCTGGTTATCTATTGATAAACTCTGAGCAAATAGATAAAATATAGAAGTACAAGAACAACAACCTTCAATTGCTTACGAAAACGGACAATTTCGCAACAGTTCGTCTGATCGGATATGATGGTGGATTAGCCAATTCACCTAAATACCTTCAACGATTGGAACTTCCGTACACCACCCTCTGGAGGAGTTGTTGCATCCAGCCTTGGTGAACTTGACGGCGACGACACTGACCAAGAGTAAAGCTACAGAGACTAAGCGTATGCGTATATATGTACAGCAAGTTACCTGCAACTTACAGCGGACACAAACATAATAAAAAAACAGAAGCGCGACAGGTAACTAAAGTCATTCCATAACCAAGCTACCGACATTCCATTGGCATGACCCGGTCGAGGTTATTGCATCTAGCTTTGATATTGATCAATTCCTCAGTACACACAAAGTCAAGTTTAACCATGTTCAACAAAGATCGTACACAAGATCCTTCCTCAGCCTAATGGTAGCATCCGTGGCTACGAATCAAAGCCATGCTGAATTAGGCTGGGTTCTGTTCCAGGTCAGTTCAAGATCTCTTTTGTAATGTAAAGTTCCTGGAATTACTTGGGCCTAAAGTATCATCGTACATGCCACAAGATGTACAAATGTGAAAATTACAAATTTGGCAAATAAACTTAACTTTTTTTTAATCAAAACTTTTCAGTTAACACCTGTGGAATTGTTTTAGAACACTGAGCTGAGAAACAGGCTTGTCCCAGTGGGAACGTGATATCATAAAAAAAGAAAGAAAAATAAGTTGTCAAACTTTGCGAGAGTATGATTTTTTGTGTAACCAAGAATAGAACGTTATTCTTCATCTTTTATATTATCGCGAATAGATACTGCCAGGACGAAACTAAAATATTTACATCCCGTATTTGTGAAACATTTTTTTGGATCTAGAGGTTTTATAGCAAAATCTAGGAATCCAAGAAAAGTGAATGCGATCTGTCAAACCTGAATACCGAGAAATTTAAATTGAGTTATGTAGTATCAATGGTACTCAGTGTGAGGCCGATCATTACGACTTTATTTCGTCTTTGGCTATAAGGCTATTAACCGTGAATGCGTTTCTATGTCAGAGTGTTGGCCATGCATTTAAGTCATGCTTTGAGGGCTTTAAGCCGTGAACGCAATAGTGCTGCGGTTGCAGTGCTAAAACGGCAGATTTTGACGACTGCCCACACATTTTGTCAAAATCTACCGTCGTAGCATTGAGTTCACGGCAGGCTTAAATGCATGGCCTACTCTCTGGCATAGAAGCGCATTGAAATAGAAAAAAAAAATCATAACGATAATCGAAGGTGTTCAGTTACAAATCAAATATTTGTAATTTAAAAATAGCACTCATTAAGCTGACTCATCCAGCTAGCTCAGCTAACGATCTTGGCAATCGAGTAATGGTCGAACATTCAATCGAAATATGAAATGAGCAAAAACTCGACAAGCAAGTGATTCATCTCTGGTTCAAATGACGCAGAAATGAACGTCAACTAACGAACCGAGAGGATCAGTAGGGCTTAAGCTATTAAGCCACTGATAAGCGTTTAGCGATGCACTCTAGCTAGCATGATGGTGCATGCACCAATGAGCAGATAGGTATAGCATTGAAAACATTCTACAGTAAAACCAAAGACGACATAGACATAGTAGTCGGGTTCAGAATGGGTACCACTTCTAGTACTGCAATTGGTCCCTTGGTACTGAAAAATGAACCCAAGTTTGACAGAGCGCAGTATAGTTTTCACGGCATTCTAGATTATTATTATTCTAGATTCTCCATTATCTTATGTGCCATAAAATTTTGAGCACCTGGAAGGAACATGGTCTTTGGTTGAATGGCGTTTTCCCGTTTAGTATTTTAGTGTAAATATCCTGATTTTCCCACTCTAATTTTGACGAAAGTAATATTTCTAACAGTCGAAAAACTCATTGAAACTTGATTCCCTATGGATTTTACTATTCAGCTCTATCATCTGGTGTCGACGATCGCATCAAATGTGATTTGATCCGCTGCTCAATCCCAGAGTTGCATCAGAGTAACCTGTTTGATTGTCATTTGATTGATTTGCGCAACTAGTTAGGCTACTTAGCTAGCTAGCCAGCCTGCTTAGATGGCAGTTCTCGAAAAATCCAGATTGCTTCGATTGGATTTTAATCATTGTCGATGCAATCGGTGCGTTGTCGCTTGCTGCGACATCTGGATCGGATATATATGGAAATCGATCCCGATTATGACACAGCCAGCGATGCAATGAAGAGCTAGAGGGCATTGTGACGGTGCTCGAACTTTGTAGATATAGAATGTAGAACAGAGGATGTTTTGAGGAAGTTAACTCTCCTCTCACACAAAAACCGGTTATCGCCTATCTGCTTGTCGGACAGGTGACGACGGTGCGTTGAAAAGCAGCAATCGTTCGCGCCGGGGAAGAACGGTTGTTTATAATTCGCGTAATGGTTTGTTGTACGATCTGATATTGGAAGCACGAAGTTGATGGCGATCGATTAGCATAAACGGCAGTGGGGTTTCATTCACGAGATGGGTCACGAGACCACGGCAGGGATGCCAAAAAAATCTAATCTTCTATGTCGTCTATGGAATACCTTACGAATTCGTTACAATTTTTTGCTGGATCTACCAGATTTTTTTTTAATGTAGCCTCAAAAATCTTGGAAATCCATACAAATCTAGAAGGTTGGCAACGCTGGACCACAGTAATCGTTCACGCTCGATCCGATAAACAATGCTCCCACACTACAACGGGAAGTATCGTACCGTGCACAGGTTGACCGCTGCAAGGCCGTACACCTGGACAACGACACTCCGCGTCATACGGTTTCGCCTTCTTCCTATCTTCCTATACCCCGAAATCGAAGAAGCCCAGTTTTGGTTCAATAGAATCGCAATGTCGCTTTGTCATGGCTTACTACTACGTTAAAATACTAAGACTACTGCTAGGATTGCGTACGGTGGGCCAATCGGTTTGTGATCTTCCCATTAATTTTCGGTTTTCGCGATTACAATTATACAAAAAAGCAAGCGTTAGTCGATGTTAGTAGTACTTTCTACACTATCGCACATGAACACATGGATGTTTTGAGAAAAAAAAAAAATGAATTTAGGCACGCAAGGTATTGGCACAATTTTAGCACGCTGGTTTTTCGAGGGGTCGGCCAATTTAGAGGTTAAGTGTGTCGTTTGCAAACGAGATTTTCCTACCTAGAAGAGACCTTAATCATCATTTTCGAGGGAGAAAGGCTGGGGGCTTAAGTTAGTGTGTAGCCAGATTAGGTTAGTATACGCCACTTAAACGCTTACACAACGTCTACTGATAAGGATGAGTCCGATTCCCAGGCGCGGGTGTCGTGAGAGAAATGTGTACACACATACACGCACAAAAATAAAACTACAAAAAATTACACAGGTGAAACAATGGCGGAAAAAGAGTAGTGCGATTGGATGCTTAGCTACCAAGAGCTTGACAGTGGTTACCTTGTTTTGGTCATTGGGGACGGCGGTGGTGACATTCGGCGACTACTTTGATCACCACTCGCTCGCGTCAGTGATGATGAGTTTATCTTGATATAGAAGAGGAAGGTGGTGGTGGTGGTGGTTGTGGTTGATCTGCCTAAGCCTAGATATTGAGATTTGATTTTTTTGCCTGGTTCCCTCTTGCTAGTACCTAGTTCTTGTACACACTTAACACTTGATTACATTGAATTGTTTCGTTTTGAATCGCGTAACATGCCAGCCAAAATGTGCGCTTTTGGACAGAGAAATTTCCTAAAGAAGATTGGCATTTTTGTGTTTTGTTTTTAACAATTTCGACTGTACAAACGATCAGACACACAAATTCGATTCGCTTCCGCTCCGATCTAGTTAGCCTTCTTATGCAAATGATGGCACAATGTACCTATATATCCGACGCTTGCTTTGATCCCTGTTGCTTTGTTGTTAGACTCGAATGTTTCTGTTTTTTTTGTTTGTTTTGTGTGTTTCTAGCAAAAATTTACCAGTAAGGGCCATCGTGGGCCTCCGGGTGCATGTGACGCCACGTGTCCAGATCGACCGTTGGGTCCACATACTGAGAACTATAGGCACTTAAGCTGGAACATTGTCCATTGACTGTGGTGGTGCTGGGACTGGTGGTCGAGTTTGTACTATTGGGGGAGGTACTGTTGCTATTGTTACGGTTACTACTACTATTATAGGGATGCGAGGGGAAGAATATGCTAGACTCCTGCCGAGGCATGACGCGGTTGGTGAGGGAGTAGTTGCGACCCTGTAGGAAGGAAGAGAAGAGAACAAACACGTCATATATTTCACGTCCTTGAAGGACTTTCCGAACGGTATAGGCCAAAGACGAAATAAAGGCATAGTCGGTATCCAAGTTTGACATATCGCAGTACATTTTTCACAGCATTCTAGATTTTGCTGTATTTCCTCATGTCATAAAATGCAGGACAACTGCAAGCGACATAAAGGTCTTTATTTCGTCTTTGGTATAGCCGAAGGCCAGGGGTACTTACATCATTGTTGTCCCAGAACTCGCCGGCATCACATTTGTAGCAAACGCAGAACTCAATCCGTCTGGACTTAGGGGGAAGAGTGAGCTTGAAGGAGAAGGTGTCGTGCATCGTGTAGGCCGATGCCAAACCGCTACCAACCTGGAATGGGGGAGGGGAAGAAGGGTATACCGATTAATTACGTTTCCATTTTCCATTAATTGGGACGCACGCAATTGGAAAAGGCGGCAAAATGCCAACAAGTCAACTTTGGATGATTGATTTCATCGATTCCCATTTGAATACCTTTTCCTTCAAACTGGAATGGTCGTAGTAGGCTTTGAGGTGTCCATTGTTAATGAAAAGGTTGTTCAAAAAATCACTGCAAATACGCCTTTTTGATATCAAATAAGATTCCATAACCGACAGATTATTCTGGTTCGAGGGTTGTAATATCCGTCGCAAAAATAATTGCTATTTTCGATATTTTGACTCTCTGACTAGGCATACCGACTTTGAAGCTCTTTCACCAATTTTCATTCCATACAAATTGTATGGGAGTCAAAGAAAAACAAGCAACTTTTACGAATCATGTTATTTTTTCTGGTGGAAACCATTGAAAAAAATTTTACTCATACCATTGACCAAAATGATGCTTATACTCCTTTGTGTTTGAGCCCATCAATTTATTGAATATGAACTATTATGATGTTTTTTTTTTTCATTGAAGTAGGCTTCAACTTGAATACGACAAAGATCTCCACAAAGTTCTCTAAAAAATCTAAAAATTGTTTCAAGAATTTGTATTGGGATTTAGAACGGAATTTCTTAGGAGATTTCTCCGAGAATTTCTGCAGTAATTACTCCAGTAAAGACAGTTACACCCAACAAAATTCCTTCCAAAGGATTGTCACAATTTTATCTTGATTTCCTATCATAAATGTTATGTTGTTTTAAATCGAGGATCTGGTTCCTCGAGGTCCTATGCTAAAGCAAATCACAAGCCAAATTCCAAGAAGGAATTTGAAAGAATTTCTAAAAGAATTGGAATTTCAGACAAACGTTCAGGAGTTTAATAGTTATTTATGCAACGAGTTGCAAAATGATGATTTTTTCAGCACGAGTCGTACATTTATCCAACGAGGCTCGCCGAGTTGGATAAACACGACGAGTGCTGAAAAAATCGAGTTTTGCAACGAGTTGCATACAACATTTTTTGCAATAACGAAAAATGCCGGTAAAGTTGGATTTTTGGGGATATTTCAAAAAAATCCTCATGACCATCCATGCGTTGTAGCAACTCAGTATTTCTCAATCAGGTAGGCTGTGGAATGGCTGTCACAAATTTTCTCACTTTTATTGCTGATTCTACTTTCAAAGACAGACCAGGTAAGGACGCCCCGCTTAGAATCTTCAACCATATTGTATATGCTGAATTGCCAAGATTACAAGAACCGCCCCTTAACGCTCCCGTCCTTTTTTATAGTGAACCCATAAATCCTCTACTTCCGCAAGACTCACAATCCCCACGGACAACCAGCTTCTGATTCTAGGATCTGAATCCGATTTAATTCGGTTTGTCAAATGGATGAAGAATTAACTTAAGTTCTGATTCTACATCCATTTGACGAACCGAATTGAGTTGGATTCGGATCCTAGAATCAGAAACTGGTTTGAGAAAATCACAGCATTTCAATAAATCATGTATGGAGGTGATCCGACGCCGATTCGGTAATTTCCAAAACAGTACTGAAAAGTGCTACTTTTCGATACTGTTATTAGTGCTGAAAAGTAACACTTTTGCCTTTTGGAGTCTATTTGTATGGAATTATATTTTAATCATTTGAGAAATTAAGCTTTTTCAGTATCTTAAGCATATTATTGATTTATTTGATTCTAGGTTAGGCTTTAATGAATGCAAGTTAAGGTCTTCCAAGAATTTCTTGAAGTTTGGGCATATGATTCTACATGAGTAAATGGAGATCAATTCATCACTACTAAGTAGAAGAAAACCTCACAATATGGCACCCTAAATTACTTATATTTATAAGAACCGGTTGAAACATCATGTTTTGGTATATAAGTGAGTACAACAGGTGCCCTAGCTCATCCAAAAACTTCCTGGAATTAATACCTTTAATCTACTAGTGTGATAAGTAATCTTTTGATGGTTTTCAATATGACAACAACCCCTAACTATTCACATAAGTAAACAGGGCCATATAATGCTTAAGTACCGATGTTCTTGATCCTCCACGAAGTTAATGGAATACAGGCCTAAGGACCTACGCTCAAGCAGTTGTGTATTGATTGTTTTTAATAATGCTATAAACTCTTAACCTTTCATAGAACTAAACGGAACATTGCAATTATTTGTACCGTAATCCGGGGGCAAATTGATCACTGGGGCGAATTTGATCAGGTCGGTACCAAAAAACATTTCCTCCAAAGGATGCTGAAGGTTTCGTTGGCCACACAGACATTCAATATTTTCTAGTTTATAGATGTCTAATGATGGTTTTGATCTATTTCATTTTTGTTAGGATCAGTTTTGCATAGAAATATTCACATTTTTTGAAGGTGTAAGCAGTACAGTTGGAAATGTCGGTGCTAAACAATCCCCTGGTGCTATGCCTAAATGTCAGCTTTAAGTGTTGAAAATGATGTGTAAGCTTAAGTATGAACTACTGAACTCATTTTTGATATCAAACATCCTAGCAAGTATAGTGTTTTGCTCATAAAACCGTTTATTCTCAAAAAATGTGCTAATTTTAAGGGAAATTGCCTAAATTTAGGCGTATTAGGCAGATTTTCAAAGTTTAATTTTGCAATAAAATAATCAAACACTCGAGTTGTAAGAGTTTTGACATCATTTTCAGATTCAGGAGACCCAAATTTAGTAGATAGGGAATATATTTTTTCTTAAACCTGCTTTGTTATATGGTGGTCAATTTCGCCCCAGTGTGTAACATAATTTTTTTGATTTTAAAACTATTTTTATGATATCTTAAATATTATTTAATGGAAATCCGATGACATAAACTGATAAAGATCAATGGAGTACTGATTTTGTCGAAATTTGTTTGACAATATTTGAGTTCCGAATGATTACACAACAAAAAGTTGTAAAATAGTGATCAATTTGCCCCCGGATTACGGTACTAATGTTCTTCTCCATCGACCCTAACACTTTTAGGCGTAAGCAGTAGTCTACTGATAGGTTTTGTTTGTGAAACATACCCTTAGTGTTTGGTCGAGATTCATTCCTACGTTGTGATTTTACAGTAAAACAAGAGCTTTTGGACTTACATCCTGCCATGGCAGTTTTAGAGTTGCAACTGATTTATTTCTATTCAAGTGGTCAGAATACATACAAAACGACATACGTATACAAGTAGCATTCATGAATACAACACATTTGCGCGAACACTTAGTTATTTACATAAGTAAACGGAGTATCGTTTAGATTTGTACCAATGTTCTTGATCCCTCAAGAACTCCATGGAGCAGTTAACAACAGTTGTAACAATAGTTGTTTCTCGACCGATGTGAATCATGGCACATAACTCTTAACTCTTCGTATAAGTATACTGAGTGTTAATTTTATTTGTGCACCTAACTATTCATAGAATTTAACGGAATATTGTGCCTTTTTTGTTTCAATGATATTGATCCTCCAAGAACTCCATCGAATGTAGATTATCAACCAATATGTCATTTTCTATGAATGTAGATTTCATGATATATAAACCAAGATGCTATTGAATAAAAAAAAGTCTATTGAACACAATAATAAATTGATCTTAATAACATGAGCCTACTGGACGAGTACCGCTTATAAAACAATCAGTTATTGCGCTGGTAGACCTTGGAGTTCTTATGGACTGTCTTCTTGAAGTAATTGCATGGCTTAGAACTTTCGTTGTATTCATTCGCAGATTCTCAGTTAAATTCTTTAAACATTTCTGAGCATGTACCAAATTTAAAAATCTTCAATATGCAACCAATTACGGTTGTTGATTTAACATGTCAGGAAGTTCTTGGATGTCTACAATTCTCCACAAACATATTTTTAAAGGAACTCTATGACCATTTAATATAATGATTCAGTGGATTACTAATAGTGCGTACTGCATCAATAATCGTCCACTACGTACTTTATTACGTATGTAGATTATAAGATCCATATTCCAAGAAGTTCTTGGATAACTTAGAACATCTCTTGAATGCACCACAACAAAACAGCAACACAACAAAACAGCAACACAATAAAAGCAACATATTGCTCTGAACTTTTTTGCATATATAAAGATTTCAAATGTTCATCGGTCGCGCTTATAGATCTGGTGACTATATTCCAGAGTATTCTGAAGTTTATGGCAGGTATGACAAATAGAATGTTACAATAACTCAGAGATTAGACACGTCTGAATTCACTCTACAAAGCATGAGTTGAAAACAAATCATATTATTTCTGCGTAACTCATCATTCCAATACATAATTTCCCATTTATTTGTCAAACTCAATTAACGAACTTCGTAAAAAAGTAACGTAAATTGAGGTTTTAGTGTATAAGCCACTTATGGAAATACCGAAATTCTCCTTGATAAATCACTGGACAAGGAAACTTTGAAATTGTGGGAAAACCCTTGGACGAGTATTCGTTGGAATTTCAGCAGTTTTCGATGTATTTATGAGAAAATACTGGAAAATCTGGAACTAATTTTTGCAGAAGTTTATGCAGAAACGTCAATTGAGAAATTTCGGGAGACTTCTAGAACTACTTCCTATGGGAGTTTTTGAAGAAACTTTAGAAGGAATTCCTGAAGAAATAGTATCTCCATACACATTACATGAAAACTTGCTGAAGGATTTATTTAAAATATATGGCTTTTAAGCAATTTCAGAGGAATCTCTGATCCAAGCTACAAATTAGTTTTCATGTTTGATTTCAAATCTGTAACATTACTGTAAGTTTATTTAAAAATAAGACAAACCATAGTATGTTATTCGGGGAAGATTTGCTAGAAGAACCTCTTGAAAAATCTCTAAGAAAACCTGGAACATAATTCATGAATCATTGCTGCAATCGTTGGTAATACTAAGATAAACTCCAGTAGAAACAGATTCTTCGTAGGACTTTTAAAGGAGTTGCTGTATGAACTCCTGAATAATTCCCCCAAAAAAATCACTGGATCTATTGCTTGGGAAATAATTTGAATCTTCTCTGAAAAAAGCCTGGGAGTAACCCCTACTAAAATTACTCTGGATTCTCCTGGTAAAATGTCTGATATGCTCCAAGAGTAACTTCTGGAGGAATTCCCTGTAGAAAAGGAAAAACTTCCGAAAGGGTTCTGGGAATTATCCCATTATATAAATATTGGAAAATAGGATAAGTTGATTTCTACCCATGAATCGCTATTCATGATGCGAATGATTAGGTTCATCCGCTGAAAGACGAATCTGAGCAAATTACTCCTAATCACACGATCACATCAAGCGAAGAATAACATCGTATCTGTATCGGCCTATGATCAGCACTGTTTCGCAAGTTGAAACAAGCGTGATAAGTAGCAGTAGCGAAGGAGAGCCCAGAAGAGAAAGCGATGATAAAACGCATTTAACTCTTTCATTTGTCATTGGGGACAGTTGTTTTACTCTGCTAGGTTTGGAGCCTAAATACGCTGGGTTTTATCATGAACTGTTATATCCCCGATATAATAAGAACTGTAGCAGTAGACGACAAACAGACTCTCATGATGAGTAGCGGATCATGATTGTTACAGAGAGAGCGATAAGTGTTAGATACTCTCAATTTTCTCAGAAGTCAACCCCAGCTTGTATCACATCATTGTACATTTTAAGGACATTATCATCACGAGAAATGATGAATTCAATACAGAGTCAGAATTAGGGCGAATGTGAACACTAATACATTGTCAGTAAAATCGGTTTGAAGTTCAGCGGATATAATTTCAATTCTATATTACGTTTCCTATCGATTTAATCGCATGATGCATTTTTGTATGATCCATTACAATATTACTTTTGTAACAAACCATTTGATTTATTTTCATATTATGAACAACATGTTAAAATAAATAAAAAAGCATCATGCACAATTAATCAAAATTAAGGATTGTTGCGCCCCTCGGTTTTTCGTCTCCTTCAGTTTGACAGCAGTGATTGCACCTTTCTACCTCATCCTTCTGGTTTGACTATCATCAGCTTCGCCGTTTTGCTACGCTCTTTCACACGAACCTTCTTCACTATCGACCTTCTGCACACTCAGTTTTAAATGCGCCCTGCTGCCACACTCAATCGCAAATGCGCCTGGTTACCGCAGGGGGGGAAGGTGGGCGAAATTGACATCAGAGTTCGTATCGAAAGAGAATATCAAATGCGCCTTTATGTTTTTCTCACTTATTTCGTGAAAAACGTTATTTTTAAGAAACAGTTGTGCAGTATATGATTGTAGTTTATCAATTAAACTGTTTGGTTAATAAAACTCAATTTGTTTACATTTGTCAGTTAGGCCGTAGTTCTGGTACTGTATTGAATTCAACTGTTTTGTAAAGATAAAATGACCGGGAGCCTAATGGGAGTATTTTGGATACAGTCAAAGCTAGGGACCGTCGTAATAGAGAAATGTCACTATGGAGAATAGCTGTAGCATCAATATATTTTTCAAGGAATTGAAAAGTGTCGCTCTAGGGAACTTTTGTCGCTGTAAAAGTTGTCGTTATAACGAACTTCGACTGTAGTTCGATGATTACACCGGAGCTCTGGTTTAGTAACAAAGTTTCACTTCTTTTCGAAATATCAATGCTTTTTTTTAACTTTAATTTTTGGAAAGATTCACATTAAAATCTCTTATCCTCTCAAAAGAGTCCTATCAGAACTCTCATCAGAATCGGGGAGCAGGTCGATAGCTGAATGTCGTTAGGCCAAATTCCGTTATGCTGAGGGCCATTACGCCGTTAGGCCGAAAGGGTCGTTGGGCCGAAATAACATTTGAGCATTCTACTATTACTATACTATGTTTCTAACTATGGCTTCTTCTTCTTCTTTCTGGCGTTACGTCCCCACTGGGACAAAGCCTGCTTCTCAGATTATGAGCACTCCACAGTTATTAACTGAGAGCTTTCTATGCCAATGACCATTTTTGCATGTGTATATCGTGTGACTGGTACGAAGATACTTTATGCCCTGGGAAGTCGAGAAAATTTCCAACCCGAAAAGATCCTCGTCCGGTGGGATTCGAACCCACGAACCTCAGCTTAGTCTTGCTGAATAGCTGCGCGTTTACCGCTATGGCTAACTGGGCCCCCGTCGGCTTCTAGGTAATGCAAATTATCCTGACCTACCCTTGTAAGTTACCCTAATGAATCGTAAGATCTATCAGATATTTTCGGCCTAATGACTCTTTCGGTATAACGGTATTCGGCCTAATGGCTTTCAGGATTGATTCAAGGATTCTCATCAGAATCTCTCAGGATTATGATCAAAATCATCTCCAGATTCACATCAGAATACTCCAAGAATTCGCATCAAAATCCTTTCGGCATTCTCACACAATTTTTTTCCGGTTTTCCTTCAAAGCTCTACCAGAATTCTCATCATAATTCTCCCAAGAATCTCGTTCGAATCGTTTCAGAACTTTTAAATCCTCCCATGATTCTCATCGAAATCCTTCCCAGATTTACATCATTTCATCATAATCGTTCCATGATTCTGTTCTACCAAGATAATATTAAGAATCGTTCCAGGATATTTATCAGAATCCTTCTAGGATTCTTCTCGCAAATTTTCCAGTATGATTGCCTGAATCCTTTGAGTTTTTTATCGGAAAAAAATCAGGATTTCCATCAGAAACCTTCCAGAATTCTCATCAGAGACTTTCCAGAAATGTCATCAGAAACCTTCTAGGATTCTCAACAGAATCTTTCCAAAAATTTTATCAGTTTTCTTCCAGGATTCTCAAGAAGAAAATCCTTCCAGGAATCTTACAACAACAATTTCAGTGTATAAGGAATTTCAATAACAAAATAACAAATTGACCATTTGAAATCAAAAAGTAGAATTTTTTAGAAGTGGTGCTGGCGATGTCTGAATGCGTGACCGTTCTTCAGTTAATGACTGTATACAGAAACGAATCTATGACAAAAGGTCGAAAGGACAGAAGGTCGAAAGGACAAAAGGTCGAAGAACAAAAAAGGAGGAACAAAAGGTCGAACATCTATTTCCAAAGAAGGAAAAATTTCCCTCCATGCAAATCATTTTCGACCTTTTGTCCTTTCGACCTTTTTCTTTTGACCTTTTTTACATTCGAAGTTTTGTATTTCGATCTTTTGTCCAGAAAACCTCCAGAAACATTTAATTAAAAAATACCATTACATTCTGACAGGTCGTGTCATAGGGGCAAACATAGGTGTGTATTATAAAGAAATGTGCAATCAAGGTATATGAATGTAGGTGTGTATAATAAAGTAGCAAAGTTTATGTTTTGCAATTTAGGTTCAAGATATATCAAGATTGTTTAATAGTGTGATCAGAATTCTATGAAGATAATCTCCCAAAAGACCAACAGAAAACTCAGAAAAAACTTTTTTGTAAGATTCATCGATCTTGTAGTGTACACTGAGAACAGCGTTGCGGTTGAAAATACTATATCATAGGGTTAAATTAAATACACAACGCCACTTGATTTGTGCAGACTAAATTCGCATTTATTTAGAATATTTTGTGCATTCAATTTTACCATGGCACCATTTGTATAGTAAAAATGACTATATCATGGTTAAAAACTTGCAGCAGATCAGAATCGAACCGAGGATCTGGCGATTGCCAAGCGCGAACGCTAGCCGCTCGGCTATCGACGCGGTTGGATCGAGAGGGAACAAAACGCAAATAAAAAGCGTTCATGATAGCTCAATCGTGGTTGGAATAGTAAATTTAAAAACACGTTCATGGTTCTCATTACTGCAACGCTTGTTTCAGTGTATAGTTCCTACAAGGATGGAAGTTATTTCGGAAATCAATCTGAAAGTTATGTCGTACTCTCGTCTGAGAAATTTACGAAACAACATACGAATTAGACTCCATGTGAGTCCGATGAACTGCCAGAGGAAATTTTTTAAGGATTTCTAGGAAGAATGTCAGATAACAGGAACTATATCTCCATAATCACTTGTTTAAGGGTAATTCTAATCCCACAGATAACAGATGTTTATGCTAAATTAAAAATATTCTGAAAACCTGTGTAAATGTCCAAAGGGCAACACGTTGAAATCACTAGCGCCGCCACACAGCGTATTGCGTTAAACAGTGGTGAATATCTTCTTCTTCTTCTTCTTCTTCTTCTTGGCATTAACGTCCCGACTGGGACAGAGCCGGCTACTCAGCGTAGTGTTCTAAGAGCACTTCCACAGTTATTATCGTGTGGCAGGTACGATGATACCTCATGCCCAGGGAAGTCAAGGAAATTTCCATTACGAAAAGATCCTGAACCGACCGGATCTTTCAGTGATGAATATAAGTATCTTGAAATATTTCATAATCACCACTGAACCCGTCATGGGAACTTAGCGATCCGTGCCACCACGATGTTGTTACTTGTTGTTGAAGATCGAAGTAATCATCCTTTTTGAGTTTAATCTAGTTACCGATCAACACATCTCCCTAGTTACCTAATTGTTTAGACAGACTAACAAGTGAAAATTATGTTCATTCCCAATCCAACCTTCGTCCTGTAAAGACCTAAATATAAGAAGTTCCTCGTTCAACCATTGCGTTTCAATCACCACTTCAAGACTTGTGTTGCCATTTAAAATGACCGTTAATTGTCTTACACAGTTTCACAATCGGACTTAAACGTCTGTTATCTGTGCTAATCCTTTGACCTATCAACGCCATAAGCAGTACTTCCTTTCCACTGCAATATCTTTGACATTTCTCCAGGCAAATTCCTGGCGAAAGGCAGGTCGTTGAAGTTATCCTGGAAGCTTTTCAAATCTATTAATGCCTTAGTGAACTATAACTATTACGTACCTATTAGAGGTTTATGCTAATGGATGTATTCTTGAATTCGTTGGATTTTCTACGCTTGTAGGTTAAACGAGAGTAATCTGCGATCTTAATACCTTTATACCTATGTAAAGTTCAATGATTGGTCAAATATTTCTTAATGAACCTTCGAAAACAGAAACTTGTTACACCAAACTTTTAGTTACTCAGCATATTTTGTAATCGATTGCGTGCGCCCCTTATACACCAAATCTACCACAAACTCAACATCCAATACTCACCACAGTGTACGTGCAGTAGGTGTCCTCGTGCGTTTTCCAGCCGTCGCAGGTCGACCGGACGATGACCTCCTTGTTGTAGCTGATGTTTTTCACCTTGACCGTGCCGACGATCAGGTGCTCCGTCTCCTTGATGATCACGTTCTCCAGCGAGACGTTCTTGTCCTCGACCTTCTGGCGGAACTCCAGGTAGGCGCTGGCCGGCTGCCTGAAGTCCACCACCCACTGTTCCTGCGGCACCGGACTGATCATGCCCTGGGTGACGTGCGCCAGGAACTGCAAGCTCCAGATCGGCGGCATGTACGAGGGTTCCTTCATGACCCGAACCTGCGTCAACTGGCCACCCTGATCGTCCGCGAAGACCACCTTCTTCTTGTTCCGATGCTTGTCGTGCGTGGGGTCCAGCGAGCTGTGGTGCAGATCGATCGTACGTTCCTCCTCCGGGGTGAGGTCCTCCGGGCGTACCACCAGACACGATCGTCTCGGTGACGCCGGCATCTTCGGACAGATCGGGCTCGGTGGGGTCACCTGGCGGCGCAGTGGCGACGGACTGAGCTGCAGGGACGCGGGCCGACAGAAGCTACGGGTCGTGGGACTGCAGCCGAAGCGGGTCCCGTCGCCGGTTTGACTCGAAATGTAATCCACGAGTGAGTGATTGTAGATCGGTGGGCTTTGCGATACCAGCATCTCGGCGTAGGCTGGCATTCACCAAGCGGCACACGAGGCGCCCGCGTGTCACTACTAATGGGCAAGCGGGGAATGGTCACTGCAAAAGAGAGGGGAAGAGATAACAGAGAAGTCACATGTTAGTTGCACTCGAAAGACACGAGGACGGGCAGGGCTCATCTCCCTTATCAGCACGGAAATCTGTTCATCTCATCTAGTTGGCCTTTGCATGCGGCCTACTATATGATCGGGCTGAAACAGGAAAATCAGCGTGCATTCTATTTCGGTTTGTTTACTGCGCTAAAAATAAACCAAACGCCAATCGGTAACCAGGCAACCTATTTCGATAAGATAAGAATTCGATAATGGCAGTAAAAATGCCGTAAGCAACGTGCCTCATTGCATCGTGTTTATCTCCGTGTCTAGCGTGACCAACGACAAAATAACGACATGGTAGGCGGACTCAGAATCGGTACGACTTCTAGTACTACCTTTGATGTCTTGGTACTACACTTGGTACTTAAGTTTGACAGATCTCAGTATACTTTTCACAGCTTGCTAGAATTTGCTCTATTACTACAAGTGCCATAAAATGTTGGCTTACTGCACGTCTATATTTCGTCTTTGGTATGACGGTGGAAAGCCGTCGCTTTCTGATTATCTCCCGCGCCATAAATTTGATGACGCTATTCGGTGTGCAACACGAAATTAATTTGTTTTCCCGAAAAATGCGAGTAAGCTGACGCGGGTGTATTATTAACATTTTATTTTCACCAGTTTGTTCGGAAAAAAATCCGCTCATGTGATGTTTATTACGCGTGTCTCCGCCTGCTCTGAATGAGAATTTCAATTTTCCGCTTTCTTAGAAAGCTTAGCTAAAACCGGTTATGAAAAAATAACAAACATTTTTTGAAATCCCGATACTGCCCTAATTTTCCATGCATTATTTTGTTCGGAAGGTCACTCGCCAGATGTCACGGGTCCGGCCTGTCTGCGCGGATCGGACTCAGGCCAAAAGTTGGCAACGATGAGCAGATAAACAACTTAAAATCGAACATTCGATGGTATAGAGAGAGAAAAAAAATCTGTCAAATATTGAAATGGGAAAAGTAGGCGCTACAGCGAGCCAAAGCATACCGTTTTGATTCAAACATCGTACTGTATCTTGATGTTTTACTTTGAGATACAGTTTTACAATTGGGTTCTTTGATGGTGAAAAAGATATTGCGGCTCTCATTTTAAATTCACATCCAGCGGCAGCAGTAACGCGCAGATAATATGCGCGCAATTCAAACGCAACGTCAACTTTCAAGTAGGCTTGGATTGTTCCGTTCTGCAAGGACGCAAATGTTTTAAATTTTCCAAATATGAAATATTTGATGATTTTTATTATCACTGCGATGATATATCGAGATTTTCAGATAAAGGCATTCCGTAGATTTCTCTTGAAGAGCACAATACAGTCCGGGTCAGAATGAGTATCACTTCTAGTACTACATTTGGTCCCTTAGTACTACACTCGGTAGCCAAGTTTGACAGATCGCAGTACACTGTTCACAGCATTCTAGTTTTTGATCTTCTTCATCATGTGCCATAAAATTTTGGGCAACTGCAAATTATTTGAAAAGAATGAATTTCATTTCAATTCATTGAACAGCACCTCGTCCGGTAATAAAATTTTTCGAGGGGTGATTCAAAAATGATTCCCATGTTGTTTTACCATTGAAAATGCTAAAAACAACCCATTTGGCATAGTACCCGACAAAGACAAGTACAACTTTGTCCGAACAGGTCGAAACGCGAAACCATACGGTGGGCAAGCCGCCACCAGCGTTGGGAAACTCGTGCTCGCGAGTTAAAAATTACTCACTCTCTTACTCGTTTGCGAGTAATACTCTCGCTGTGAGTTACTCATTCCTTGCTCTTACTCACGCGAGAGTATGACGTCATAACTCACTGCGAGTATTACTCACGTAAAGAGTAATACTCGCAGTGAGTATGACGTCATTACTCTCGGGTGAGTGAGTAAGTTACTCTTTGTGAGTATGGTGAGTAAGCAATTCCCGATGCTAAATTAAATTGTACTTTCGTATGTTTCGTTCTAGGTGGAAGACTTTAAATATAAATAATTCATTATGTTAACAGCTGCTGTCGACTTCTGTAAAAATGCTTTGGTATGGGTATTTAAACATTACTGAATTTAGAGTCACTTTTTAAACATGATTCAACAAGTTATAATGACGAAAGTGTTTTTGTGTTCAAATATTTTCCACACCAATTTCGTTCGTATAGCGACATAAAACAATACTGAAACTTTTTCTGAATGCTGTTTTTTACTGATATTAAAATATTAGTAATAGTGTTATACATAAAGTTTGTTTGCGATTGACATCTTGCCCATTTCATATGTTGCAATGGATTTGAAGATTCTTGACAGGTGTAATACTCGATTGGCTGCTAATTTTAGACGACTTTGACAATAAGTGATACTTGGCTTCTTGTTAGTTTACTTTTCCTTTTGTATGTTCTTTGTGTTGCCAGAAACCTGGTGCGCATAATTAAAAATTGAAAAGGAGATCCTAAAAGGCTAAGCACAGAAGGTGCTGATATTGCCGTACAAATCATTTCTGGTTACGCTGTTCGGTGGACCAATCTGAGGCTGATTTGTTTTGGCACGAAATACAGATACGTATTATCGAGTCTCTGTCTCAGGTTTTTATTATTGCGGTTGTGCTATGATCCTTTTATTGTAGTATACTTGTATGTAATACCACACGTTTAAGGCGAAGTAGGCCGTCATTGAAATTTGTACGCGTTGTTGATGATTGTTGCTAATTTATCTCACGATTTCGAATCAAAGAAAATCAGTTAGTTTTGCACTGACACAGCTGAAAAAGTATAAGCATACTTTATCCATGTTAGCACGTACAGTGATACTTTTTCAAGTCAATATAAATTATCAGGATTGAGTTTTATCACTTTGAAATGCAAGCCTAAAAGTCATCATTGATGCCAAAACGAATGACCGGCTACTTAACCTTAATGGTGGTAAGCTCCATCGAAGTTACGACCGCTAATCGCGTATTAACTTCGATGGAGCTTACCACTATAAGTGATTCACAATACAGAGAAAAAAAACTTAAATAGAGAAACTTTAAAGTAGATGGAGTACCGTGTACCTTTTAATTCCGCTCCTAAATGCTTATCTTTGACAGATACGCGTATTTCGCCTACCACTTGCAGTCTTCTTCAGTGTCAGTTACTCGTATCCACAGTGGATACGAGTAACTGACACTGAAGAAGACTGCAAGTGGTAGTCGAAATACGCGTATCTGTCAAAGATAAGCATTTAGGAGCGGAATTAAAAGGTACACGGTACTCCATCTACTTTAAAGTTTCTCTATTTGAGATTCTGCTCAGAGGATTCGAACATTCATTAAAGAGAAAAAACTTAAGTTTTGAGTAAGTTAATCCAAGTTCAACAATTTAAATTGATTATTCTTTGAGCCCATAATTTCTCACTATAATTTTTCTTCCTCACGAATGTTGTCAAAAGTACAAAGAGCTGCATTTACTTTGACACAATAAGCCAAATTTGGTAAAATGCAAGTTTCCTACAGCTTTTATTAAATAACTCAATATTGCGTATAATCAACCCAAAAATGAGTATTTACTTTTCAAATTGAACTTAAGGTAAACTAAAGGGTCCTAGAAAACTTAATCAAAATAAAGTAATAGGACTCAACTACGGAATAGCTTTTAAAAAACGTCGTAAGTATATAAATTGCTACAGCATAGTTGTATTGATGAATTTAATACATCAGGACATGATTTCACAGTCCATTATTCTGGAAGAATTTATACTTTCTCAATACAAATCATCACACTGAAATATGCATTCCAATTTAATAAAATTATTCGAAACACATTTGTATTCATCGTCAAAAACGAATGTCATTTTTCTTTATTTGCTGATAAAATCGGGTCATCAATATTCATTTTTAGTGATGCTAAACTTTTCAAGGTGCTGCAATATTCAGTATGAGTGTTGCAATACGCGATTCCATACTTATGGCGGGTAGTTTATGTTTTATGGGTATGTAGAGGAACTTATATATATCATCGGATATGCATTTGGCAGAGTTTCGTAAATTGTTTTCAAGAAGCAACAGATCTCATTCCAATAAATGAGCGTTTTTGAAGTAACAATTAAATTTTTGAACATCGTTCTAAATGGCCTATTAAGTTAACACATTTGCCCAATTCACTATATAATTTTTTCTTCATTTGATATAAATTTTGTTTATTTTAAATCATCGAATGTTCATAGAAAACTTTGAAATGCCATTTTGTGCAAGATATTTTTAAGTGTTTGATAAATTTTGCTCTGTTTGTATTGGTATTGTCAATTTTTCTAATATTTTCTTTGAGTTTCTTCAATGCCTGACATAATGAAGATCCACTTAAATAAAAAGTTTGAAAAAGATCTACTATGCTCTGAGATATACCGTTTGGAATGTTCACAACTATCTACTTTTCGATAAATTCCTTACTCTCGCACTGTGCAGTGTCGAGAATAATCAAATGCGATAAGTGTTTATGAACAAGCTTTGCGAATTGTCAGACGTCGCCTTTCATGGCGAACTGTCAATATGTGTACACGGATTCATAAACTTGGCTAATTTTCACTGATCGAGTCCTTGGCAGAAGATACAAGTTCAATGTAAATAATTTTCGTTTAATAGCGGTGGAAAAAATACTTGTAAAACTCATTGTATTTCTTTACTTCATTCATTAATTTCATAACGCTGAAGGGGTTGGGTGGGTTTTGTATGAGCTGAAACATTTTAAGAACACCCACACACCCCTTTCAGGTTTATGAAATTTGTGAATAGGCCCTAAGGCTATCGTAATTCCTCTTTAAAACCCATTCAGTGCAAGAAATGCAAACTCTGTAAGGGGAAATGTGACAACAGTATATTCCTTCGTGGCATCGATGATTGCATTATTCTTGCTTCAGTGATTATTTTACTTCATAAATGGATGCTGGGATAACTTTGCTATACGTGTTATGATTTCTTCAGACATGACCCAAACTAGGGTCGTAGGTTCATGCACCATAGAGATGATCATCTAATTTTCATCAAAATGAAAGCCTTTAAAAGCTAGAAGTTGTACAACAAAACCAACTACAAGCCAAAATGAAGTTAAACAATATTGAGTACGATGCGAACAATACCAAGCTGAACTAGCACATCACGTTTGTAATTTTAAAACATTCTGAAGAACTGTTCCTGGGCTGATTATATCTACTTTTTCACTAAGTATATGACACACAAAGAAGCTCCGTAATCCTAAGCATCTCTGTTCGTGGTAAAATTAAAGAAAATGAAGCAAAATTCAGCAATAAAAACGATTTTCTAATATGTGTTTGAATTGCACATAATATATGACCATATTATGGTATGCATCAATTAAAAAAAGTAAATTATTCCTTCCTAGTGTGTACTTTAGAACACCGGTTTATGGACACAAACAGACAATGATATGTTTTTTTTAAAATTTAACCTATTTGCTGTTTAATCTTTTGGAGTGTTTAGTGAGTAAAGATTATATGAGATGAATTCACAATAAAAAGTAGGGTGCTCATATCACTCCATCGATGAAACATCAGCTCGAAAAATGACAAGTTTAATCATTTTTTCATTCGTGAAAATTATAAGGTAACGGAAGTCATGCGGGTCTAGTGTACTGATCTGAAATTAGAAATAGTTTAAAGAATTAAATTTTCATCTTTTCATTTGAATAAGGCCGCAACAAGAACAGCCTTACTCATTACCAATTATTAATATGAGCCATTCGCAAGCTTTTAGAACATTTACAACACTTCAAGTGAGTAAAATTACTCACGAGTGAGTTAGCGTTAGTCAAAAACTCACTCACGAGTATGAGTTGTACAGCTTGAACTCACGCCTGAGTATACTCACGTGAGAGTTCAAGCTGTACAACTCATACTCGCGAGTGAGTTTGCAGTTTTCGGTGAGTACTCACGAGTTTCCCAACACTGGCCGCCACACGCGCGACGGCAACACATTGCGTCAAACGGGACGCGTTGCGTTGCGGTCATCTTATTTACCATCACCTTTCACGTTGATAAAATATACAGCAGCTGATTGGTAAAAATAGCCGCCACTCTTCGGCGATCTTTGTTGCCATCCATACTGCTTGCACCACCCGTAATCGGCGGTCGCAGCAAACAGGAAAAATGGGTTGCGTGCGGTGGTTGTTGGCTGTTTCCAAAAAAAAAAAAAAATGCAAATCACAAGGAAAATCATCAACTACTCTCGAGTTGACAGCGCTTTTCCCCGAAACAGCACAGCAGGCATGTAGGTATTCAATGCACGGGGTATCATTCATCACTTTTGCTGACGCAAATGATCTGCCAATCGCACACGCGGCGAAAAGAATAACGCCAGAAGGGCAATGCATTGTAGATGAGTCGGTTTGAAATTTGAATTGATTCTCGCGCCGCATCCAAGGAGGCGCATGGTGGGTAGTAAGCGACTGAATCACCTCAGAAGTAGAGTCAACGCCTGCTGGTTTCGATAGGAGCTCGTGAGCTGCAGCGGCCTACTATGACGATGATGATGAGTGACTGATGACCATGTTCCAATTTTCAATTGCAAACGATACACATTTGGATCATATGGTATATAGTACAAACGCATTCCAGCGCCAGAACGCTTCTGATAGAAAAGATGCAACGATGTTCTTTAAATCACTTGAGTGTGTCGGATATTATGCAAATGAAGGAATAGAAAGGCACGTCTGGCCGGCGGCCTCAGATGTGATTGTTCAATGACCGACCTAAATAGATGCACCCGGCGTATGATCTCAGAAGGGAAGGCCGTTTTAGCATACCTCTACCATAGATACGTACGATACAGTAGTCTAAATCCGGTTACATTTCCGTTCCATTTCGATAGGTAGCTACCCCTCATTTTAAGGCCGTCCCTCGTCTATGGTGTGTGAATTGCCAGGCTAATAATAAACGTGACTTCAGAGGAGAGACGGACCTATAGTTTTTAAATTTTTAGATGCGACCTTTTGAGGGAAGACGTGTGAATGAAAACATCCGGACAAGACAGAATGGTTCAGCATTCAGGTTTGGCTGGGTGCCACTTGTCGATTCGCTAACAACTCCAAGGTTTTACATAGGAAGCGATTGAATAAGGCGTAACATGATATCGACGCGGTTTTTAGAATTCCGCTTGAGGTAAATGCCTATTATAATTGTATTATTATGCATTTTCTATCAAGAGATTACCAATGAAGCATGTTAATTCGAAGTCATGTACTTCACAGATGTCTTGGACAACTTTAACTAATAATTTGGTTCGAAGTTTGGCAGATTATGTTTGATACAGTAGGTTGTAGATCTGAAGACCTGTACTCAATTAGAGTTCTTGGTTAACGTTTAATACAACTTTCAGACTAGAGGTGATATGACGGCGTGCATTTATTACGTAACGCTAAAATTGGAAAATTTTGAATATTGAATATTTGAAATATTTCGCAAATGTTTCCACAACCTATCTAGAAACGCTTATTTGAGAAATTGCGAAAAGAGGTTTTAAGTTAGTGTAGAGAAATCTTTCAGGCGTATCTTTTAATGTTCAGTATCAATATCTTTGTTCGAGATTATTCTTCTTTAAGGGTTAAACAGCTTGGAATTAAAATTCATTAAAGTCCATTTTACGAGACGTTTTCGAGCAGCTGCTCGCATATTTTATGAATGAAATTTTGACAGGAGGCGGTGTCGTAACGTGCGAAAGTAACAGCAATATCATCAGTATTGTGGTTTCGTAAAATGGATTTTGGATGGATGGAATGGATTGCCATTTCATTTTTTTTAATGGAGAAGCGTTATTCTTCCGAATCAATAAATTGCGTACCCAGCTATTATGTTTTTTTTTTTTTTTTTGAAATTTGTATCGAATTCCATATATAATTTTTCAAATTCTTCGACCTTCCGCTTCCATAGAAGCATTGGTTTAAAAAACGAGCAAATTAAGATGATAATTGAATGATATTCTCATGAGGTTGATAACTCATGTCAGTATGCTTCTATCATGTTGATATTCTGTAACTTTGGATTTACAATCGAACCAGAGAAGAATAGATGATATTTTGGCTTTGTGAATAAAAGTCAACGACTTCATCAATTGTTATCTTTCCGAAACTATTTTGGTACACGGTGTTTCACCAAGTAGATAAGTTCCGGTATTACTGCAAATAACGCAAATGTTTTGTTGTTCCAAATGGAGTATGTTTCCTGGAATATTTCAAAAACACTTGGCCAGATCTGATTAATGACACCGATTAATTAAATGTAAGAATACTTGCCTTACAATGAACTTATTGATTACCTTTGTACTCTTGAAGTTCAATTCCGAATATCCATCAGTCTTGTTTTTAACTGAAGCATTTGCGACTATCATTCTCTTTTTCTTGGCATCCCCATGGCAGGCTCTATTGCTTCTCAATTCTAAGTGTACTTCCACAATAATTAACTCAGAGCATTATTTACTAAATTTCCTAAAATGGGAATAGGAAATTTACATTTCCATTATGAAAAGATAATAAAAAAAATCGTAGATTAAACCCGGAAACATTTTAGCATGACTTTGAATTGTAGTTATAAAAATAAATCTAGTTATGGTACTTTGTAACTTCAAGTGGATTTAAAATGAACAACATTTGGATACTCCTTTGGTGGGTTACATTCGTCTAATGTAGCAAGTTTTCTGAAACTTAATTCGTATAATTTATTCTGGTGGGTCGCGAAAAAATAGCCAGATGGTTTGGTGGGTCGCTCATCCGGAAAGTTTGGGAGCCTATGGGTTATCTTGATACTAAAGATCATACTTCTTAGTTCCAGTGAAAACTAGATGCATGATTTCTGATATCAAAAGAGCCTGTATTACGTATTATCAACTCTAGTCTGAACCTGGGAGGGAGGCACAGATACTACACACGAAATTTGATACAAAGTTGTTCCAAACTGCAAGATAACTCCGGTTTGCCAACGACAATCAAGCCAGGCTCGGTGCAAATCGCTAATCTTTATTTGTTGTGTATCTTCGATCTTTCTGGATAAACATTTAAAAAGGGCCACAGTTTTCTATGCGTTTAATTTTTATTTTTAATGAAAACAGTAAAAATATTCGTATTACAATACATTATATTCAATTAAAATAAAGAGTGCTTGCGTGACGTTACTTTTGAATGTGCATGCATTGATCCCCATTCGATTTTTGTTACCTTTGATGAAATGCAAAAATGTGCTTTGATTAATTACGCGCTTTTATTGCAATTTTAGGGAAAACTTTCCGTTTTACGGTGCAACGAAAAGCTACCGCAGCTGTCACATCACTGATTTGCACTGGTGAATCATCAGTAGGCTTCAATGATACCTTGGATACCGTCTTGATGATCGTTGTTTGTTGTTATTTTTCATAGCGTTTTCTCTTTTAAGCATACTATGATTGAATTATTTGCTTCAACAATGGAATGATTTCGAAGCCTGCGGTAGAACTTTGTCAGCTGCGGTAGAACTCTGCGGCTACCGCAAACCGGAAAATTTTCTTAACAACCGTAATATCATGTTTGTCTATTGTTTAAGATCTGGGCCTAAGACAAGACGTGACAGGTCACAGTACAAAAATGAAACCAATTGCCTGTCAAAAAAGACCACTTCTCATTGGTCGTTTTGGCAAAGGCCTACTTTCACATCGTTGAGTTGGATTTCAACAGGGCACTTTGTTGCTAGCCCGGCCGTGTTGCTAGATCATAAATTAAAGTTTCATAAAAAGTTTGAAAATTTGTCATGAAGTCTTTTTGTTTCGAATCCATTTATATTCCATGTTAACTTTTCTCATGTGCTCCTACAATACTAAAATCAATTAAATATACTTGATTGAGAGCAATATAATGGAAATTGTGTCAATTTTCTCTACAAGTATTGCCGGTTTCTAATATAAACCTGAATTTTTAAAAATAAAGCATCCTCTAATGCACTATACGAATGAAGCGTGCAAGAAACAACCAAATTATGGGCATTGATATTTGAATTTGTTCACAAGATTTGATTAAAATGAATACTGGTAGCACTGGCTTTTATATCGTCCAGGATATCGGCCGGAAAACAACTGGGCAGTCTTAGTTGAGCTGTCACGTCCTGTCCTAGATCTGAGCTAACAGTGACAGTCCGTGACAGCAAAATCTCGGCTCACTTTGACGTAGAGAAATTTTGTATCGGTTTCTCCCTCCCAGGTCTGAACCTGAGAGAGACTCGAGAAGTGGAAAAATATCAACGTCATATGTAACCTAGATTACGCTGTCACGAAACGTCAAATGCAGCCCGTCGTTTTTATGACTGAAAAAAAATGAAAAGTATTATATTCAAAATAAACTGTTATTAAAAATCTCAGTCAACGGAGCAGTGTTCCCAAAGATGCTGATAAATCTAACTACAAGGCTAGTTATTTCTAGTGTCTGCTACGTTTGCTGGCATGAAATTTCATTCAAAAGCCTGTTTATGTTTCGGAGCGATGCAAACGCATAATTTTTTGCTGAGATATTGCGGTCAAATCCAACATGGCCACCAAATATTTTTGTTTTTGCAAATGAAGCTCCTATGTTTTCTCTTTCCAAACCCATGTTGTTGAGTAGGGGATGTTGAAGAAATTTCTGAGTTATGGCATTTTGAGTGAGCCAAGAATTGTCAAAAATCGAGCAGTCCGCAAAAAGCTTTCGAATAAGCATAAATTCAAGCATTTTGAAACACCAAGTGTAAATAGTGGGTCATTCTCAGCGTGAATTGCTCAGTGCTTATTTAATTCCAGTATGCGTCAGTCTTAGAATCACAAATGATGCAGTAATATGGTTTCTATGCGGTGGAAGTGCTATTCTTACACGTGTAAGCATTTGTAGTGCTAGTGCATTGCATTCATGATGCTGATGCGGTGCTTATGGTTACTTGGGTTTTGTTTTGGTGAGTGCCAAAAGAGTTGCCTTAAATTATCCTTTGACAGCGTTATCATACTTCACTCACAAACCCAATACGTACCAACCTAAATCAGTGATTGATAGGTCATGGGTCAGTGTCAGACCACGTCAGTGCAATATTCATTTCGTAAGCCTCACAAATACGTATGTAACCATTGCATTGCGTTGTCATTTCCGATTTCGAAAAGTGGCCCTAAGCAGTATACGGTAATCGTCATTACCTATGCTTCTTTACAACATCGCAATGGCCGTTTGACCCCATACACGAAGCACAGACAAACAGACGTCACAGTTTCATCACCTTTTACCGGTTGATTCGAATATATGGTTGATTGGCAATCCACCACTCGGAGTGCTCGTATCGGTTTTGTTTGTGTTTGACGTTTACACACTACCGCCACCTGTTGGCCTATCGGCCAAACACAGTAATAGGACGTATATGTCACGTCACGACTCTGATTTAAATCACTATTTATTCTAAATGTTACGTCTGTTTGTCTATGGAAGCGTCGCTTGCTTCGACACTTTACCAGGGCCACGCCCGTCGCGCCATCTTCGATAGCCGACAGGGCAGAGGGGGCGCAAGCAAAACCAGAAGCGGCCGGAAAGGGCCGCTGTTGAGGTTAATTTTCATGGTTATCAACTGTTTTGGTTTCCTTAATGGTGCGCCATGCACAATGCAATGCCGGACAAGAGGAAGAACTCGCGGGGAGGGCTTTTCCTTCCTGGAAGCGTGTACTGATATGGGTTACAATCACCTTAGCTGGTCGCCGGTCTTCGCCATGGCCTACCACGATGATGACCTTTCTCGTGCGCGGGGGGTTTATGCTGCTCTTTGTTGCTGTATTAATCAGAGCAGGCGATAAACTGCTGCGCCTCCTAGGTGGCGTGATCCAGAAGATTCACGAAGCGTAAATAAAGCGTTGAAGTACGGCGACTATCGGACCGTCGAATAATTCTGGAAAATTAAATTACGATGTGATTAAAAGTAATCACAGTGCGCCTATTTTTTTCGCTAGCGCCACCTGGTGCCCGCTTGACCCAATCCAGGGGATTGACTTTTGTGTAATTCAAATTTGTAAACTGTGCTGCCATTTTCGCAGCCATTTGATCTTCTAAAAGGCAACACAGCCGACCGTGTTGCTATCCATGGAATTTTCCTTGCTCCAACGCTTCCATTCAAGTGTCATCTTCCACGAACTCTTGCATCGATAAACGTCATTCAACACCGCTCGAGACGATCAAATTTCAAACAACTTCAAAAAATCAAACTAAACATTTACCGTTTACAATGTTCCACAAGATCATGCGCTCCGCCCGGCAAAGATGGAGGCCGGACCCACACTATATTGTTCCGAAACGAACGACCTCATTTGGCCCCCGAAGCCGTTGCTGGCCCTTGGCGTGCACGCTAGTGGCCCTTGTCGCTGATGCTCTCGGGAGAAATTGAAATAAATTACGGAACCATTCACGCCACTTTAGGTCGCCGATGCGCATCCTCTGCTCGAGGGCGTTGGCTGCACATGTAGTGTGACTAAATCAAGCCTACACTGTGTAGTCCATTTTTCGACCATGGTTCATTCATCTTCATAGTTGGAGGGGTCTATGAGCCATTTTACGAGACGTTTCGGAACAGCTGATCGCCGCAACGGCGTCAATTGACAGGAGACCTGGGATAAAATCCAGCGTGATTTTCAATAACGCCTCATCTTACCAAACGAGGACATGGAGAAAATGACAAAAAAGAGATCCAAAAATGTTCGTTACTGCAACATTACACCTAGTTATTGTATCAGCTACCTCTTTGTTACCCATATTGCACATAAAAAAGCACTTTTGTGATCAAAAATATTTTAATAATTTTTCTCCATTTAAGTTTTCGCCTGGATGAAAAGCTACGCTAGAAATGCGCACAGTCATCAACCATCATCATCGCGAAAACTGACGCCGATGATTGAAAAATCCCAGGTCTCCTGTCACTTGACCAGGCTTCGTAAAATGGCTTATAGACATAGTAGGCCTCGCCCATTCGATCATGATGATGATGATGGATGATTCAGCGATTTTAGTCGTGATGGTGGCGCCCATACGCATGGCATGCTGCGATGGGATTGTTTTCCCGAATAGGGTTGCTCGCTCGAAAAGAAAATCCGATTTTGAATTCAAACACAAACAAAGACTACAGGGAAAACCTTCAGAAGGTGGTCGTCGTAGCGCGGTGGTGGTCGAAGTGGAGCGCGAATGGTGCTCGGAGACGCGATGTGTTATCTCTCTTACGTACGGCGCTGGGTAGGCATGGGCGGTAGGGCTGACAGCCACGTGTCAATCATAATGTGCGGTTCGATGGTTTTGACTGATTTAAAGCCAACAGCATTAACAGTTTGAAAGATCGCATTATAATCTCACGAGGATTGTCAATCCGTCAGTGATTTGTACCAAACTGTTTACATTTTGGTCTTACAATGTATACATAGTTTGACGAAGTTTATTTTTAGATTTGTTACGGTTTACAGTTTACACAATAGTTGATACTATTTTTACTTAAATCATCATCAGGTTTATAGGCCTTTTCATGTGACAGGTTCATGTATGCATTAGTTTACATCGGTGTAGGATTGTCATTTCCATAGAAGAACTGTCAAAGGGGCCCAGATAGCCGTAGCGGTAAACGCGCAGCTATTCAGCAAGACCAAGCTGAGGGTCGTGGGTTCGAATCCCACCGGTCGAGGATCTTTTCGGAATGGAAACTTTCTCGATTTCCCAGGGCATAGAGTATCTTCGTACCTGCCACACGATTAACACATGCAAACATGGTCATTGGCATAGTATAAGCTCTCAGTTAATAACTGTGGAAGTGCTCATAAGAACACTAAGCTGAGAAGCAGGCTCTGTCCCAGTGGGGACGTAACGCCAGAAAGAAGAAAAGAAGAAGAACTGTCAAAGTGCTTCGAGATCAGCTGATTTGAAATTTCTTGTGAAAAGGCATATCCTGGTTTATCTTTGTGACAGCACTTCTGTCAGAAGATAACTTACCATGGCGCTCTTTATCATATTAACTATTTCAAATAATTGATTTTCAAATGTACATTCAATGAAATATTGTAAATTTCTAAAAGCGGCCACGCGCTTCGTAAAAGATCGAAAATAAGCCCAAAATAGATTTTCCCATCGGAAGTTAGAAATGAATCGACAAATAAAGCAAAAGCTTATCCACCGTGACCACCGGGAACGATTAAATGCCAAAATTTTAATTTTCACCGCCATCTGAGCACGGCACAGAGAAGGAAACGGCGATCTCGAGCACTTGCCATAAATAGAAATTTCGATCCGTGGCCGAAAACGGACGTCATCGAAACGCAGTGGCCTGCTGCATGAAAATTGCACATTGCGCGACGGAAGCCACCGTCAGTGGACTATAAAATTAAATGCACACCCAAACAAAACAGAGTCATTCAACGGCTTTAACACTGCAGCTTATAAACATTTCAGCAATCGTGGCCATCTTTAATGCAAGGCAAGAAAAATGACATCGCGATTAATTTCCATCGATGATCGAAGCTCGGTCGAATGTTTTCTTTTGAGTGGCGCGTGGCATCTGCCACTAGGGCTGCCATTAAATTGTGCATCCGGGAGCAAAGCTGGTGGCGCTATTTTCGATCGATTGGACGCGATCTGTTTCCCATAACATCCGATAACGGGGGTGGTGGATCACCTGTTTCGATCGAGCGCTGATAAGCTTCTGGATCGAATGCATTGCATCAGCTTTTCTGTGGAACCATCGACACACGTGGTTTTATGAGCGGAGAAGTTCCCTGTACTTTGAAACGCATCTAAAGTAGCTGATCACGCGGTGAAGGCGTGCTTCCTAATGGTTGTTCCCCCTGCTTTCAAGACACACTCAACGACGAAAATAGATTCCTAACCTACAGTGACAGTAAATCAAGCGCTAAATTTACCGACCCATCTTGGCAGCCTACTAGATTTGTCTTCCCTTTGACATTAGGTAGGTTCTCGAGATGTGAAGGAATAAATGTGAGAGTTCTTTGATTAATACTGTTTCATTCGCCAGACGAAACACAGTTTGATAATCCTTGCCGGAATTTGATAAATGAGAATACATGAGGATCGCTTCGAAGGTAGAACACATCGCGCGCGAAGGTAGAACGTCTTCTGATAGGTTATCTTCAGCATGTCACAGTAGACTGGCCCTTAAACAAAAAAGTAGTAAAACTCACCGGGGCACCCCCTAGATATAAGCCTTAGGGTAAGAGAAAAGCTCCCTCCAAATGTCAACTCAATTGGTTGCTCCACCAGCTGGCGCATTCAATTTGAAGTTTGTATGGATTATTCGTCTCAAATATATTGAAAATTGTCCATATGTCACTGTTTCGTTCCGTTTACTAGTTGATTGCGTTTAATTGAGCCCAGAATGACAAATAATGAACAAAATTGCAGAAGGTTGTATCTGGATTTGATCTAATTTTCATTACCCTTACAGTTGATAAAAGTTAGGCTTAGTTCAGTACTCCAGTACAATCACTTATATGCATGCGCCTTGAGCAACGGCTCGCCCAGCGTCATAGGTGGCTATGATGCGCTTAGTGACTACCACCAAGCTAAGGTGAAGAAATACAAAGCAGTATTGCATGATCTACTTCAGATAGTTAAAACATCAACTTTCTCCATTCTCATCATAATACAACCTTCTACAATATTGTTCGCTATTATATCAAGTAGTGTTTTTGACATTCTGGTTCAATTGAACGCGATCAACTATTTACCTGAAGCAAACAGGAGATAATGTGCTGTTTCCCATATGTTTGAGCTGAAAATCCCATATTAAATACATTTCAATTGCGCCAGCTCATGGAACGACCAAATGAGCTGAAATTTTCAGGAAGTCTTCATCTAATCCCAAGAAATAATCCTGAGAGGTGCCCCGTGGAATTATACAACTTTATTTTTCTTCCATACTGAGATGGGCCAGTCTAATGTCACAGAAAGCCGGTCGCTTTTCCCTGTTTGCATACATGCGAAGATTAATGATTGTCGAAGAATGCCACAAAGGAGAACTAGATGAGAATTTTGTTTTTGGTGAGGGTGCTCCGCAGATGACGGTCATGGACGAAAGTGGCCATGTGTGATTCATTCAGAGGTTGCTTAGATTCTGGTGTGATCCGGTAGGTAGAGAGCTTTCATCTGTGCGACGACAATGACAGGGCCGGACAAGGGATCGTCATAAAATTCGAATTTTCTCCGCCAACGACGCAGTTTGGCTTTGGCGGGGGTGTCATCCCATTTGGTACACCTCGTGATCGGTCTTTAATCGAGAGTGGCGGTATATTTATAAAGCAAATACCGCCTCCTCTGACTGGCGATGATTTCAGTCGGAGTTCTTTTTCATACCAAATCTTTCCTGCAGCAGAACCGAATGCGAGAATGGCGCCAAGGTGTCGTGCTCGTGTCGTGTAGGACAAGTGCGAGCGGGACAGGTAAGAATGCAAACTTTCACTTGCACGGTAAGCCCTGTCTGTCTGGTGTTAATACCTGAAGAGCAAACATTTTTAAGGGTATCAGTGTCTTCAGAGGACCTGCACCCGTCTGGCACTGATAAGCGGCGAGCGAAATCCTTCGCACCCGCGCGTTCTCCTCATCCGCACCGCAGAAAACCTTTCTCTTTCGCTGAGACATGGTTTGTTGGCAAACAAACCCTCAATTATGTAAACACAGTTTCAGAGGAACGGTCTAGTCATCCGGATTCGTATTTGAATACCGCTAAACAGAGAAGACCTTAACCTTTCCGATCCAAAGTCTACTGCGCACGGTCAAAAATAGCCGAATGTTTGTATGCATGGCCAACTGAGTGGGCGGATAACAATGAGCGAACCGCAACAATCTATGGTCAAGTCAAACCTTTCCTGTTAGGATTCGGGACAAATTTCCGGTTGTGCAACGGGTTTCTGTCACGTGATTTTCCTGGATAATTATTCGACTACGGCAGTGGACAAAAGAAATTGTCAATCGGCAGAAATAGCTTGACAAGAATCGGCGCCGAACCACAGTTTGCAGTGCATTCCTAGCGGGACGAGGTTGGCGTCGGTTTTGGTTCTTTATTTTGGTTTCGATTTTCTCCGCCCTTCGACGAGAGCGTGTCACGATGTCCGGACAGTGAATTTCCGTCGAATTATTCTGTTTGCCGAAATTATAGTCGAATAAACTTGCTGGTTTGGTATGTTTAAATAGTAGAAGTATTAACCTAAGAATGCTAATGTCGCTGCTGTTCGTGTGACCAACATCTAGTTTGCTGCGATGTGACAACATGAGTACCGGGCCTCAAAGTGTCAAAGGCCAAAACAAATCATCCTCTATTACGTGGGATCAATCAATTAATGAAAAATAACAATTAAAGGTAATAATTAGGTCAATCAGTTTTGTGACAACAGAGCCACTAGCGTTCTACTACTAATATTTCTATTGTTTAAATCTAAGACGTTTGAATCACCGAATAATCTGATCCAATATGAACAATACAATAGTGCTAGTCTGAGCGCGTAAGTTGATGATCGGATTTTCTTCATCAATCATATAACTTACGCCCTTATACTAGCACACGTTTGCATTTCAGACGGAAAAACAAACATCAAAAAATTAGTTTGGTACAGCATTTTTTTGCGATTTCTCATTGTGATAGGCTGTTTTTCATCACGCCAATCCTCTATGGAATGGCCTACTTTTCTGCATCAATTTAAGTGTGTCAAAAGAGTTTATTACGCAACTGATTTCAATTGTGCAATGTTTCATTGCGCAACGCTAGTTCATCAAGTAACACGGCAAATGATTTTTTTTCGGTCGACGATGGATAACGAACAAGAATGGCAGTGATCGAAGAATAAACATAGCGTCTGCTGCTGGAGCTAATGAGACTGGATATTTGAAGACATGCCTCACGTTTCCGGTAAGCTGATATGCACTCTTCTTTGTGAGAGGTTCTATCGAGTCTCGAGTTCTATCGAGTATTTTGTCCTCGAATTTTAGGACATGCAGTCTAATTTTGTCTTCTTTCGATTGCTTCCAGTACTTTCTAGTTTACCGTCTTGTCACTAAAGATTATTCATGCGCCTTTTTAAACGCTTTTTCATTTTTTGGAAAACTGACATTTTGGTATCTGTCGTTAGAGGGAATGGCATTCGAGGTAACAACAATCGGGAAAATGTAGCAACATCGTTTTTGCATATCTTCCAACAGGTTATGGGCCCAGGAACAGTTTAAATAACTACACAGTTCGAACGAAACGTGTAAATTTCTGAGACATATAATGCACATAATTGGAGCGTGGAATATCATGGATATTTACATGATATGTAATGTAAACTTCAATTATATGGCATGTAATCCAGCAGAATCCTGAGTGATTACATGACATATAACACACTTTTACATGATTCCAGACTTAAACTTACATGACATCATGTTTACATCGCATAAGTAAAGTTTACATGACGTGTAATCTTCATTTTTTTTCAACTGTGTAACTACACGAACAACAGACTGATACGCTACCAGCCAGCTTCTCACTTTTATTCATTCTCTGACTATACAATTTTACAACTCGCTGAAAGCGCTACCTCTACAATGCTCACCCAAAGACATCTCCGCTGCAGGATGTGTGATGTACCTGCGCTCCAAAACTCCTCTTAATCACACAACCTCCGAACCGCACATCTGCCACCGAGCTCTTCTTGTCCTCTAAGCTCCTTCTGGCACCGAACTCCTCCTAGCCTCGAGCTCCTCCTGGTCAGCTGCACCTTAATCCAAGCTCCTCCTTGCTATTGAAATCCGGAAACAAGACTCGACCGCATCCTGGCCTTCAACTCTTTGGCACCTCGTCCAAGCCATGAACGCGTTCAACAGTGCCAGTTGGGAAGTTCTGCAAAGTTACTTTCAGAACCGGGTACTGGTTTACGACACAACCCAGGGACGGATGTCAATTGAAGTAACGACAGGAGTTCCACAGGGATCCATACTTGGTTCAACACTGTGAAATATGATGTACGATAGAGTGCTACCATTGGCACTGCCAAATGGAGTCGAGATCGTCGGGTTCGCAGATTACGTCGTTCTTGCGATAACAGGCGAGACTGCGGAAGAGGTGGAGATGCTAACGGCGGAATCGCTGGATAGTGTATGACTGGAGTCAAGCTGCAGTTGGTTCATCACAAAACGGAGGTGGTGCTGGTCGGCAACTACAAGATGGTTCAACATTTGGAGATCAACGTCGGAGGACACGCAATCTCATCGAAGCACTCTCTAAAGCACCTTGCAGTAATGGTCGACAACAGGCTAAACTTCAACAGCCACGTACATTATGCCTGCGATTATGTCCAACATTGGAGGACCAAGAAGTAGTACCTGGCGTCTTCAGTATGGACTGAGGTACGGAGTCCCGGCTTGGGCTGCAACGTTGAGAACCAAACGAGAGAAGCTGCCAGGTACGTTCCGGCTCATAGCTATACGGGTGGCGAGTGCTTACCGCACTATATCGTCGAAGGCAGTGTGCGGTATCGCCGGAATGATCCTCATCTGCATCACTCTGGCTGAGGACATAGCATGCTACCAGGGAAGGGACACAATGAATGTGAGGGATACCATCAGAATGGATACAATAGCGAAATGGTAGCAGGAGTGGAATAACTCGGAGAAAGGAAGGTGGACCCACAGGCTAATTGCTAACGTGTCGGTATGGACGACCAGAAAATATGGAGAAGTTAACTTCTTCCTGACCCAGTTTTTGTCAGGCCATCCATCCGGCAATATCCGGCAACAGCTCCGGGTCGCGATCGGAGTAGGCTAGATCCTCCGTCGAGGACTAGACCGAGTAGAGCGGGCGTAGATTAGTATCGGTAATAAGTCGTCGGGCGCCTGCAACCCGGAAGTTATCCTCCAACCGGAATTGCAGCACCGACCCTGGCACTTGGCCGACCAACGTCAAGTCGGAGTAGGCTGAGTCCACCGCCGGGGTTTAGCTGAGTAATTCGCGAAACAGCACCGACGAATGATCGTCGGAGCGCCTGTGAACCGGAAGCTTCCCACCACCGAAATTGTAGGACCGACCTCGGCATCTGCCCGGATACCATTGGTTCGGGAGATCTTCCACCGCCGGGAAAATTTTCGTCGGAGCAGGATAGATCCACCGCCGGGAACTACTCTGAGTCGGAGCGCCAGTGAACCGGAATCTCTGGACTGACTTCGGCACTCCACTGGCCAGCATCGAAGCACGAAGAAGCGCGAATCCAGAGTAGGCTAGCTCCACCGTCGGAGACTAGGCCGAGTAGCATCTATCTTCACAACCCAGTTTTGGGTCGTCGGGAGCGCCAGTGAACCGGAAGTCATCCTCCAACCGGAATTGCTGGACCGACCTAGGCAGCCAACTGGTCAACTAGCCAGGAGAGCTCGAACAGCAGCAGCGGAGAACGAGTCGCCGTAGAGCAACGAAATGCACATGAGCGTCAGGTAGAAGTTCAACAGGGCTCTGACGCGAGGCCAGCCCAAGGGAAGTATGCGTCGTCGCACAGAAAGCTGTCCAAAGCCCCGGCGAGATCTCCAATCACCAATTGAGCTGAAGTTGCTTGATGTAGTTCCGGGGGAGATCGAGGCATGGGAGCAGTAGAAAAAGTTTTTTAGTGGTCAAGCACGCCCAACGAGAGTCCCACACCGTTTCAAAACACAACTGGTCAGGCTTTTGAAGCTTTTTTGTACCCTACTAGTAAGAGCTAAGTGGCAGATTGTGTGAAACGAAAAATGAAGGAGTATGATGAGAAGAAATGTTGGACAATTGGTACATCACACATCTGTAGACTGTAGTAGAGATGTTTGGAGGTAAATTCGTCATAGAAGAAAGCTTAGGATGAACGTTATTACAAATATATCCAGACCTGGATAAAAGAGACGTGCTGAGCTGGTAGCGATGGAAGACTGAGTAAAAACCAAGGTTCTCCCTTACGTAACCATAGAACTTAAAGTCAAAGCTCGCGAAGAAAGCAAGGCATTGGCACCGTGTGTTTTAGGCGTGAGAAGCAATGCATTAGAATGTTCTCAGAACAACGAGAACGACAAGGAACCATGAAGTCTATGAAGAATATGTCCGAGGCGTTCCCAAGCCTAGACCATGCCTTTGATCTGACATGGATAGGAGAGCACTTCGTAAACACTTTGAAGAGTTACTCAAAACTCACGAAACTCAGAATCTGAAAACAAGAATGCATGATCTAGATGATTTAGGAGCGAGCAACATGTTTGATTTTTAAATAGATGATGAAAAACGATTCAGGGCAGAAGTTGAGTTGACAGCGGTCTACCTGGTCAATTGATCGCCAACGAAGATCATCTCCATTACTCCTTTTCAAAGGAGTTGACGGAAGATAATGTTTCGATATGTATGGATTATGTGTCTAGGTGAATCCATACTAAGTGGGATTCTAAGCGATACCAAGGCTATCGTTTAGACGATACAAAAAGCTAAGAACAATATGTTGAAAACGTTTCTAAGCCCAGACCAGCAAGAAATTGAAAGTCCTTCAAGCTGACATCGATGAGAAGTTTCTTAAGACTCACAAGGACTCATAATTCAGAAGGAAACGGAACGACTGAATTCCTGAACCATGCGGTTCAGGAGTTAACATTGTTGTAAGCAATCACTGTAGTCGACACGGTTTTGCTGACATTCGTTAGCCTTGGCCTTCAGCATTCACTGACAAAATAAAGTATGAGAAAACATCATTCGGGAAAAAGTAGCAACATCATTTTTGCATATTTCTCAACAGGTTATGGACCCAGGAACGCTCTAAGGAGATGATGATTCCGATTTGATGAGGGAGACAAGCGCAGGACGAGTAGGCAGGTCTCTACGAGGAAATGTTGTCTGGGCGACTAGATGGATTCTGTACGAGGAGGTAGCTTGGATAAGGAACCAAGAGTCGGAGGCCAAGATTCGGTTGCTGAGGCTAAAGAGGAGCAGTTGCTGGCAGATCGAAGGAGCTAGGTAGTTCTGGAAGGAACTGGGGTGTCAAAAGAAGCTAGAAGTTCGGTGTCAGAAGAGGTGGAGTGGAGATGTCTGGAGGTAAATTTGTCGTAGGAGAAAGCTATGAGTGAACGTTAATGCAATATACCCAGACTTGAAAAAAAAAAAGGAATGCTGAGATGATAGCAATAGCGGTATCAAGTAGTGGACAACCTTAACCTATGGTTATGGCATGAAGAACCTTCGATCTAATTTTCACTTATGAATGAGGAATCGAAGGCTCTCTATGCTATAACCATAGAACCCAACGCCAAGGCTCACAAAGAAAGCGAAGAATTGGCAGCGTATATTTCAGGCGCGAGAAACTGGCATACTACGTATTAAAATGCTCTCAAAAGTCATAGTAAGTGGGATCCTAAGATACCAATGCTATCATTTAGACGTCACAAAAAAGTTAAGAAGGATTGACAGAAGACTTCGTTAACCATTTCGAAGAGTTTCTCAAAACTCAAATCAGAGTGAAATAGAATGACATGATCAAGACGATTTAGGAAAGAGCAAAGGTTTTGAACAGAAATGATAGCGCATATATTCTAAGGCCGAAGCAGTAGCCTGGAGGTTACAGCAAGTATCTTCAACACATCCACAGTAACCTAAACATTAGCTAATGAATCATCAGAAAAATCGGCGTGATAAGTCGTTTATCTTCGTGTGACAAGCAAGAGACACGATCGTTCATCATAATGGATCGTCAATGACGGATTGAAGAATTAAAGTGCAGACGATGAAGTACCATCTTCCTGTGTCGTTTGTACATGTCCTTCACATAACCCAAAACCAGAGTTCAACATGTTCCGGACCAGTGACAATCATCAATGGGCATTGTTTACTACCGTTTTTACCGACCCCAACCGGATCCAGATCACACCGATCGCCACTCAACCATATAAGTAGACGATAACGTGCGGTGAAGATCACCTTGGGCCGATCTGACGGAAACTAGAAACGATCAGTCGGCGAGAGAGAGGAACATAAAAAACCCTGGCCCTTCAACACAAAACATGGGAAATGACGACTACCCTGCGCAGCTATATTACGCTGATAACCGCGTCGTCGACTCGCATTTCATCGCAGCAAGCGGTGAGTGATCCTGCTATCAAAATCATCGACGAAAAAAAAATCCCTATGGCGCCGCCGACTGCGATGGTCGTCGACGGTATCACGCCGTTGGCACGTGAATGCATCACAGTAGCCCAATCTCTCTGGCCGCCGTCGTCGTAAGAGCGACACAAAAGCAGAAGCAGGGGGCGCTTCCAACACACAAAAATTGCATCTTCGTGCGATAAGCTCGCCGTGGTCGTTGGTCTACTGAACAACGTTCATTCAGTTCAAACAAAAGCATCAGAGACAGACAGTAGAGTGTCATCAGAATCAGATCAGTGGTCGACGTCGCGTGCGTTTACACGCCGCTTCAGTAAGTTAGAAGGCGAAGGGTTGCCATAAATAGATTGTAAATAGATGTGGCGGTCCGCACAGTTCGGATCGCAATCATCTGCCGTGAGTGGGCAAAGTATGGTGCGGTTTGACATTCATCGACCCTGGGAACAAGGGCGGATGCGGGTTTGGTTGGGCGAACTGGCAACCTTTCCCGAAAGATGACAAAGATCTTCGTACTGTCAAAACCAAATTGCATCCATCACTCCCACCGCAAAGGTGCACGAGTCAATTTGTGACAGTTTTTGAATATTTCACTCGTGCATGGCAATCTACGATTGCCGTTCAATTCATCGCACTCTCTGCGAGGGGGATTACCCAAGGGGCGAACAAATCGATTATTTATGTTTTACTTTCCTGCAATCGGAAACATGACCAGCACTGAAACGTGATAGTGGTTGGCTTGATCATGTGCCGATCGAGTGATCATCGTTCACAGCACAGTCTTGACGGGATTCATTCGAGCACCTTGTTGTTTTGATACAATGTGGACTGCAATGGCGCCCTCGTCAAACTTGTCCGGTTATTTCACTTCGCCCGCGACCATCGGCACCGTCTTGAAATATGGAACCAACGTCATAAGGTCGCTCAACCAGAAATTTTGACACAGTTTAGCAGTAGATCGATGTCGGTTTTCGGGTGTTTCGGAATTCTCGTATCAGTCAACGGGGTGATAAGCAGGCCTTGTCTGAGCGCGAACGCAAAGCAACAAAAGTGGGGGATGTCATGGCTTGCTGCTGACTGATGATACCCGACACCCGAATGTACTTGTGCGATGACCCGCATCACATCAGCTGCTGCGGCTGATTACACCGCATCTCAGCAGACTGGCAAGCGTGAATGGGCTGTCGTCTGGTCGATGCAAAGAACATGCGTGACAATAGACTTCTGGATGCGACGTGACGTCATCGCATGTAATGCGATTTTGAATGAGCGTCCTACCCAGTCGTTGCATCATCGTCTCGTGATGGAATCGAGCCTCTTGCGATGCAGCGATGCCGCTGCCACACGCCTGCACCGTTTCGGTGCACGTGTCCGCGATGCTCGTCTCGGAAATTACTCCGAACGAAAAAATGCCGGCACACCGTCCGCCATCGTACGTTGTCGCCGCCGGCACATGGTGGATTGTTTTTGCGACTGTTTATAGCCGAGAATAGATGCCACTGGATTATATAATTATAGGAACGAGGGGTATGTCGCGAGTTGACCGAAATAGAACCAACTAAGGATAAGCAAAGGTTATGTTTGGGCGGTGGCCAATTTGTTTTCGTCGTGGGATTTTCCCTGTTTACATCGAGAAGGATTCGTGTAAATGCACCTCTAAGGAAATTTCTCGATCTATCTTGGTGCGTGTAGAATTTACGCATATGAAAAGTTAGGCTCGCTACGTGGTGATTAAGAGAAAAAAATAATTTGCGCTTCAGTTTACGGATGAAAGTTTCCGTAAGGAAATGTAATTTTTACAGTATCATTCAAAAAAGGTAAACCTATTACCTGTTACATAAGAACTAAACATAATTCGAACATTGGTCACTCACCTGTAATGAGAAGAAAAGAAGTAAATGTTAGAAATTTAATCAAAGTTGAAACACTATTTAACTAATCTAATGTGTTTAACACCCAACACTCAAATTCTCTTTCAAGCCTTTGACAAAAATGAGTTCAGTGCTTTTTTGACTTTTGATTTATCAGCAGCAGCACTCTTGCAGGGTGAGCTCAACTTTGAAGCTTGTCACATAATTGATATTTCTAAAAGTTTGAGAAATCTAAAGGAAGCCTTCAGACGATTTTCGAAGGAAAAATTAAGAAAATAACTAATGGTTATGTCTCTAAGTTTTATTGAAGAAATTTCATGTGCAACTTTTTTCGCAGACCCAAATGAATATGCTTTGAAAACTTTAAAGAAAAATCTCTGAGCAAAGTATTCTCATGACATGAGTGTCTCAGTGATATGTTTCATTTATCATAGACAAGTTTTTCCCAATGTTTTTTCGTGTGTAGTGATGTTGACTATGTTTTGGTAAAGTTAACAGATTAATGTAGTCAGATGAAAATCGTTGGTGCAGTTCTTAATTTTACCATGGATTCAGTAGTTTCTACAATAAAATTCATTTCAGTGTACGAGGAATGGAAAAGATAATGATCGTATCGCTTAATGCAGCCCACAGACGCTCAGACGGTTTGACCAACATTGACTTCCACCCCCCAGGTCTGTGCTCATGTTGGTGCTATGTTTGACCGTGTGTGATGCTGCTTGACGAACCAATTTGACAGTTTGCGAAACATGTTTGACGGTTGACGAATCGGTCGGCCAAAATCAAACGAGTTTGATTTCACTCAAACCGCTGTTGGGCTGAGCCAAGTGTTTGACAAACTGATCGTACTGTCTGTGTGGCAGTTGTACGAACACCGGCGTCAGCTAGTCAAATAGTAGTTTTGGCGCCTCATCAACTACCAATGCGCATGGGTGGTAATTTAATTTGCGTAAATTTATGCAGCATTGTCGCCGTGGGAATGTAGAAAATGCGCGCTTTCGAGTTTAGAGGAAAATAACCATCATCGTTTTCAAATTTTCCAAACCAGTTTTTTAGCTCAAAATCGAAGCAATGTTCATGAAAATCTACCATTGCATTCCACTTACTATCTGTAATTCAATAATAGATTATCATAAGGATTTCTTTAAAGTTGAACGAAAAAACTAGTTTTTAGTTTTATTTGAAAATCTATCAAAACTTTTACGGATGTATAACCAGAACATCTACAAGAATAATGTACGTCAGTAATACCAATATTGATTCAAACATGATTTTTTTTGGGGTTTTTAAATTAATTCTTCTAAAGGTTTCTCAAGGAATTATTCTAGGGATTCAAGCAGAAATTTCACTAGATATTGCACCAGGAAAACTCCGATAATTTTTCCCTGGAAAATTTTTCAACGTTCCCACCAAAATTTCATCATGATATTTCAAAAACGATCAAACGATCAACTGGATGGAACATACACTTCGTAGTTGCTACTCCGTGATCAATCAGGATAGTGCTATTGCACAGAGAACCACTCAGATGAAGCTTGGGTTTTAGCTTTTTTTTCCATCTTCAATGTACAATCACACTTCCCTTGATATTTTTCGATTGATAACGGCGCCGGCCACGTCCTTATGTCCACCGGGAAGAGGAAGGAAGTTAATTAGTTAGCTGTTGTTACTAGAAAACCGGAGAATCTCCTGCGTTTCCCACAGCTACCATGGAGATAGGAGTGTTTTTTGTTAGTGATGGATGAGGTATTCGACCGTATGGATACCACTGTGGTAAGCGGTTAAGTCGATATATTCAATTCTAGCGATAGATAGAACTGATGATCTTTGCGCCATAATGACGAAGAGAGATAGAGAAAGACAGCTTTTTTAGAAAGAGTGTTACAAATATGTGAAAGGGACGGGCCTGGGATTGAACCCACGACCTTCTGCTTGCAAAGCAGAAGCGATAGCCATTAGACCACCAACCCCGTCCAAAATTTCATCATGATATTTGAAAGAAAAACTGTTCTTCTGGAATTCCATATGGAATTCTACCAGACATTTCCACTTGGAATTTAGAAAAGATTACACAAAACAATTAACAGGGATTACACCAGTACTAGTTTCAGAATTTTGACTAGGGATTCCACCAGAAATTCTTCCATCGCGATTTCACCGAAATTCTTTCTACGGATTCTACCAGGAATTCCTCCTATTCAAGCAAGAATTCTTCCTGGCAATCCTTAAAGAAATCCATCAGAAATTTCACAAGGGATTCTACCGGTTTTTTTGTACAGGGCAACCTGGAGTTTCTCCAGAAATTTTAACTACGAATCCCCACAAGGATTTTCTCTAGGATTTGTATCAAGATTTCTCCCAGAGATTCCAACAGGATTTCCACCAGAAGTAAGTATTTCAATTTATTCTGTCTGGGATTCGACAACGAATTCTCCCAGGAATGTGACCAGAAGTTCCTCTAAGGAATCCACCAGGAATTCCTTCATGGAAACAACCTGGAATTCTTCAAATAATTTCACCCAGGAATTCCTAAGAGTATTTCACTAGGATGTTTTCAAAGATTACTTCAGAAATTCCTCGTGAAATTTCACTAGGAATTCTTTCAGACATTCTACCAGTATTTTTTTTAGGAATTTCAGCAAGAAATCTTCCAGACATTTTATCAGGAATTTCTACTAAAATTCCAGCATGAATTTCATCAGGAATTAATAGTTGCCTCCGGCGATTTCACCGGGAAATTTTCCAAAGATTCCACCAGAATTTTCACAAAAAATCCTTAAATCTGTTATTCAATTGCTTGGTGGAATCTACAAAAGAATTCCTTGTAGAATTCCTGGAAAAAATCATGGTCAGATCTCGGTCGGAAATCTTGATTTAATCTCCTTTGAACACATCCTGGTTAAATTCCTGAGAGTATTTTAACTGGAATCTATGGAGGAACTTCAGTGAAATCGCTCTAGAAAATAATGGTGGAATCTCTGGTAGAATTGGAAACACTGATGATATTAGAGGTGAAATAAAGACGTTCATGCCTTTTGCAGATGCACAAAAATGTATGGCATCTGAGGCTGTAGAGCAACATCTAGAATGCTGTGAATAGTATACTGCAGTATGTCAAACTTGGGTACCAAGTGTACTGTCGTAATTTGCAGAAAGTGACGTAAGCGCCAACAAGTCTGATTTGTTTTGTTTTCTTTTGTACCGATTAAGTATGTCATGGGTTTCATTATTAAGATATTTACTACAAATTTTGCTACTTTTACAACAAAAGTGGTGGCAAAATGATAAAAAACTTAATAGACAAATGAAAACAGAGTGCGTAAACACCTTTTCAACTACCGTGAATACTCACGGAATCCCTGAAACATTTTTACGTGGATATTCTGATGGATTTGCTAGTTGAATTCCATGAGGCAAAACTAGTTGAATTTCTGAAATAATTTCTAGTGTAATCCTTGGAGGAATCTTTTGAAGAACTCTTGAAGGTAGAATAACTTTTTCGTAGAGAGATTCACTGGTAGAATCTCTGGAGGAATTCCCGAGGCAGAATCTATAGAACAATGGATTCTCTGGAGAAGTTCCCGGTGGTTGCGAAAATTCCTGGTGTTATCTCTGTAAGAATACCAGGGGCTATTAGTTTGTTTTTATGAAGTTCTTGTCTGACTTAATGGTGAGATCATTGGTGGATTCTCAGGTTGAATCCCTAAATTAAATACCCTTGGAGAAACTGGTGGTATCCCTGGATGATTTTTTTTGTAAAATTGGTGGAGAAATTCCTGGTGAAAATGTTTAAGAAATCTCCTAAAGAATTTCTGGAGGATTTTTTGAACAATATTCTGATAAAGTTCTTGAGGGTTCCCTGAGCAATCTTTGTGGAAATTTATTGAGTAGTTTAAGTGGTAATTTTTGTGAAATCCCTGAAGAAACAAGTGAAAAAATTCCTGCAAGAATCTCTGCAGGAATTTCTGACTAGATCTCTGAAAGAATTTCTTGGGATATCCTCGAAGGAATATTTTAATGATACCATTGACGAGTTTCTGTAGGTAAGGAACGCTATAAGGAATCCTTGGAGAAATTCCTGGAAAAGCCTTGGAGAAATTTCCGGAGGAATTGTAAGAGGAATCTCTTAACAAATTTCTGGAGGAATACCTTGGGGGTATTTCTGGAACAGTCTCTGTATAAATCTCAAAAAAAGTCTCTGATGATTTTTTGGAGGAAGCTTCAGGTATATCGTTGGAGAAATCTTCGAAGAAAACTAATCAAAGATATGTTATGGAATCCCCGGAATACCTTCGGGGAAGTTCCTTAAGAAACTCATAGAACAATTCCTAGAAGAATACCTGACGGAATTCTTGGCGAAGCTTTAAAAGAAATGTTCACTATTTGCCGGTAATATAACAAGAGAAATTTTTGAAGTAATCCCTGGAAAATTGGTGACAGAAATCCTTGTGGTATGTAAGGATAAACTCTGGAGGAACTCCTGGAAGAATGCTTGGAAGACCCCTTGGAAGCAGCCCTGGAAGAATCCCCAAAGAGACTGTTGAAGGAATCTCTATAGAAATTTCTGATAATGCTTCATACAAAATGGTGTAGTAATTAGCGATGGAGTATTTGGAGAGATTTCTGTAGAAATTCCGGGAAATTGGTGGAAAAAATCCTGAAGGAATTTCTAAAAATATATACATGGATGAGTCACTAATGAAATTCCTGATGAAAACTCTCAAGGATTCCTGATGGAATATTTGGAGGAATTCCTCAAAAAATTTCACACACATTTCTAGTTTAATCCCTGGAGAAATGCCTGGAGGAATCTTTAGAAGAATTCTTGAAGGTATGGCTGGAGAAACTCCTGGTTGAATTGCTTATGGAATCTCTATGAAATCCTTGGATGATTTCTCACACATACCTGCAGGAATTCCTGGATAAATCGTTGGAAGCAATCCTGGAAGAATTCCTGAATTAAGGAATCCCTTAAATCCCTGGAGAAACTTTAATGGAAATAGTGAAGGAATTTGCGTTGCGTTGCGTTGCGTTGCGTGGTAACGGAGTATTTCGTAGATTGCATACTGAAAACTGTCATGTTAGAAACTTTACAACACTTATTCCAATTACTCATGGAATACTATTTTGGATCAAATAGTTATCCAATCGGAATTCAGAGATGCAAAGACATGATAATTTCCATTGCCGGCCACGCCCATCTTCTCCGTTACGAGGAAAGGAAAGGAAAATGATGAAATGACACCTACTTGAAGAGAGGCCAGCTACTCACCGACGCCCTCATAGATGTCAAGGAGTTGGATGATGGGAAGGGTAATGGTCTAGGATTCACTATAAGCGAGTGATGCGACCGGATTGAAATTTAGTGTATGTGTAGTTTAGTATACTTTTTGTAATTGAGTGTAAGCGTGAATGTAATGTTTTCATCATCGTTGGGAGTGACGTTGCTAAGAAAGTTAAAGTCACTCCATGCGTGTTCGTCTTCCAGGGATGAGACACAGGTATTTCCACCTTGTGCCCTAGCTAAGAAGCTTTGGTTTGAGCGCCATTACTCGCTCTCTGGAACGAGAAGATAAAGTGACCCAACCCCATGCTACAGAAATAGCCCAGAATTAAAAACAGCGGTTAAATCGGAACAAACTCACCAAATCCGTCCACTTATCGAAACGCCGAGTAAAAACACGTTTCTTCAAAAACTTTAATATTAATCTGTTGGGAATTTGAATCGACATCCTCTGAATGGTTTCATATCTGAATTTGGTTTGAACTAATTTCTGCGTAGCACAATAATTATCATCGAAGGCGGCTTTCATACTTAACACAGGTTTTCAAATTAAAAATGATAAAAATCTCACAACCGTATGATTTTTTATCTTATTTTGTCAAAGTCACACTTATTCCAAAGGAAAAAAAAACTATCCGGGTGGCGTAACACTAACGGAATCATGCAAAAATTTAGCACGCTACAAGCCATCTTTAAAATCGTCGCAAATAAAAACTAACACGTAAATCACTGCATTATCAGCCAGTTTTATTGCAGCTGTTTATCACTGTACAAAGCACTACAACCCGGATTACGTTGCACCTGCTAATATCGGCGGATTTGAGAACAACGAGATCACAAAACAAATTTGAAGGTGGCATAGCGCCATCAGCCGAATCTATTTTTCACCGCCCGAAACGCAGAACCGAAGTAAACGTGACAGAAAATTCAAAACGCAGCCGCCCGCGCGCACGGCTTGCTGCGATCTCTATGACTGAAACGCATTTATTTTCACTAAAAACTAATTTTATTATCTATTTAAATCGTTTTACAATTGCTTCCTTGCTACACAAAATGCTTCCTTCTTCTCAGACAATTTTTCCACTTCTCTTAATGGAAATAGTGAAGGAATTTGCGATGAAGAAGAATTTTCGTTTAATAAATACCGGAGTAAACATTTGGGATAACTTCTTAAAAATGAAGTGGGAAAAGCATGATAAAATTTATGAAAAAGTACCTGAGTTAATTAGTAAATATCTATAAAAAATCATGGTTTAACTTCTGAAGTAGTTCCTGGAGGAATATCAGAAGAATATTTTGGGGAACCCCTTAAGATTTTTTTTTTTTTTTGAATCCCTGATGAAATTAAAAGAACACTATCGATATGAATTCATGTAAAATTTCCTGAAGAAATTTTTTAGGGACTCGTGGAGAAACTTCTGAAAGTATTCCTGGTGAAATTCCTGGAGGAAATCTTTAGAAATATCTTTGGAAAAATTCAGAAAGAAATTACAGGACCTGGTGGAATTTCATAAGAAATTTCAAATTTTCGAAGGATTTCTCGATACAATCTAGGAAAAGTTTCTTGATGGAATCTAGAAATAACTCCTAGTAAAATTCATGAAGGAATATCTGGAGAAATGTTTGAAGAAACTGAAAAATTACTGGAAACATTCCTTGAAGAATTTGTGAGAAATTACCTGGATTAACCCTTTGCCATAAGTTTTGTATTGATACCTGGATGAATTGCAGGAGGAATTTCCGTAATTTTCTTTGAAAGAATTATTGAAGGCTTTTCTGGATCAATGCCAGGAAAATTCAGAATTAATTTTAATCTTTGCTTATGATATCTTCAAAATCTTAATGTATGTACATAGAAAATTCCTGTACAAATTTATTATGAGAGTATTGACAAAAAAAACTCCGTAATCCTGGTACATACCCAAGTAACCAAATAGCACTTTAATTCGCCCTCCGTGCTAATATAGGGCTTTTATAGAGCTGACGTGCCCTTTATTAGCCGTATAACAGCCCTATAAGCCCAAAAAGGCGAATTAACGGGCTAATGGTTACTTGGGTATGTTGCCTTTAGACAAACACCAATGCAATGTACGATGATTAGCTCAAATATCGTACTAATAACATTTCTAATTAGTTTGTCTTGATGCTTCATAAATATTTTCTCCACTGTGGAGCGTGGTATTAGCTATTCATTGATTTTTTTCTTTTTATCCGGTGGATATCAGGCGCAATTTCTATCTTTTTCTCATTCACGGGAACAACAGTCAATCGAAATATCAACTGTCGAAAATATTCTCCGTCCCGATCACATTAATGTTGGTGCAACAAGATTTGACAGTTCGTCAAGCGGTCGTACGAAGATAAATTGGTTTGACTACCTTTGGGGCGGAGCCAATGTTGGTCAAACAGACTGAGCGTCTGTGGGCTGCATAAGGAGAATTCTTTAAACACCGACGCCCTCATAGATGTCAAGAAGTTGAATAATAGGGAAGGTAAAGGTCTGGAATTCACTTTTAGTAAATGATGCAATCTATCTAGGGTGCATGAATTGAGTACATGTTTTGTAATTGTAATTGTGATTCGATATTCCATGCATGTTTGTCTAGTGATTTATAAGATTTACCTTGATAATGAGACAAATAGGAGTAGAAGAGCATCATAGAGAACAAAGTAGTCGGGTTCAGATTGGGTACCACTTCTAGTACTGCATTTGGTCCCTTGGTACTGCAAAAGGTACCCAAGTTTGACAGATCGCAGTACACTTTTCACGGCATTCTAGATTTTGCTTTTCAAGCAACTGCAAGGAACATGAAAGTCTTTATTTCATCTTTGATCCAACCCTTTGATAGAAATGAATCTGTTAAAAAAGTATCAATGCATACAAAAATCTCACTTGTGTCTATTATTTAATGACTCATGATAAATGCCCATTAGCCGTTACTTCCCAAACAATTTCTCCGTAAACTTCCTAAAATCCGTTATCAATTGGAAAACAAAATTAAGCCGAAACAACAAACGCCAAACATTCTCGTGGCCCTCTTCGATCGGCGTCGCGTGTGCATCGTAAACGCAAGCTCCCCTGCCGGGAAGCGTCGCGTCGCATCGCGTCTTATGCCTCTGCATGGGAGGAGGACACTTTCAAAGTCAAAGGCTACTTATCTCAATAATTGCACGTCTCGCACCTCACGTCGCGATTGGAAATTGCGCGAAGCGCGACTTGTTTTTGCTACCACACCACGCTATTTACCTACCTACCTATCATCATCAGTACTCCGTGGCAATTATCAGCGCTCAGGAAAAAAAACGGAGCATTATTGTCGGGAGTAAACACACAAAAACGCGGTGGTCTTCGTTGAGGTTTTGTTGATCCGCGCGGGATGCAACGTGTGCACGCGGCTACCTCCCGAAAATATGATCGTCTATTTTTGTGTGTAGAGTATAGAAATTGTCCGGTCACTCACCGGTCGGATGATTCAGTCATTCCGAACGCGTGTGTGGAGTAACTTCTTTTTTCCCCGATGGGCATTGTTTTCGACGGGTATGTATCACGAACTCGATGCGGGATTTAAGGGTGTTACTAAACACCGTCGTCGGTCGCGGCCTACTGCTATCAGCCGCACAGTCACTGAGCGAGCGATTCACCTTTTCGGCGATAGTAGGGTCGCCGAAGCAACGCCCTCTCGTTTTTTAAGGCGACTTCCCTGCTCGATAGAGTTACACGAGCGTACAGGAAAACGTTTCTTCTTCAGGTTGGCATTTCGATCGAATTTGAATAATTGAAGGCTATTTTTGGACACGACACGTATTAATTGGCGCTTCGACAGTGAGATTGCGGCTTGCAAATGTTATGGAAGAAGCGAATTAATTTCTGACGCAGACGGCGGGTTTGAGTCTTCAGATAAGGACTAGGTCTCGCGAAATGCATGAATGGAATTTTTCCACTGTCAAACAGATGTTGGTCAGTAAAATATTTGACCCTGATGTGTACTGTAAGGTTTTTGAGTCACCCCTCGGCGATAGATCGAGCTGTCATTATATGCATTGAACAGTTATTATGTCCGAAATCTCGTTTCATGCTCATCGAAGAGTTTGCGCAAACCCTATCTTCGCTACTTTAAAATCTACACACGAACAAGTCTAAATTGATTTATTCCGTCAATTCTCGATTACTTTTTCAAATCGACGTAAGTAACTTTCATACGGTTTTGTGAAAACTAATTGAGAAGAATCACAACCTGTCTTCTAAAACTGTTTTAAAATGAATCACCTTTTTAACATTTTTTCACCGTGTACATCGCTCAATATTTGCATACAATCAGATCGCGTTCAAAAACTAGGTAGTTTTTATTATTTTCAACAAAAATAATTATAACAAAATGATAAGCCGTTTCATACAGTTACTTTCGACGTTTTTCTACCAGTGTAAAATCGGCTCAAGTAGTGCTTTGTTTTGATTCGTGGTTAAGTCACTTTGTCTCTCTATACAGCGGGGTGGCGAAAGTAGTGGTTAGGTTGCGAAAGTTGAAAATCTTACTTTCGTCGTTTTGTAAATCCGGAAATTAAACGTTCTAAAAGTGAAAAATCTAGTTGGGTAGGAGCGGAACATGTCGAATTTCGCCTGCGAAACACGTAGGATCAATAAAGTAAGTTTATTCCCTTTTTTGACTTGAGACTATTTGAATAAGTTTTCGAGAATTAATAACCAACATATCAACGTTAAACGTGCTCGCAGCCCAAAGTGAAATTAACAGACCCTATCAAATCGCACCTCCTCTTCGCCTCAATGCAATCAACTGCCCTTTCGGGTCACGACGACGACGACAGATTAATGAATATTGTATCCCAATTGGTAACGCCCAACGACGAATGTGCTTTTCCCTCTACATACATTAACCGAGTGCCGATAAATGACGATCTTAGGCAGCGACGACGAGGAGCAAGAGCAACATTGTATGGAGGCAATCATAGAGCTCCATATTTATAACGTTTCTTCACGCAATCAAAGTAAGCCATGACGACCATCATCCCCGGCGCGGCGGATCCGATGCAAGAGAGCAAGGTATGCTTGCGTGGGTACCCGGATAAAAGTTAAGCGATTAAAACCATTGGTTCACCATAAAATGATCAGTTCCGATATAAATTTTGTAATCAAATGGAACTAAGCGTATTTGGCAAGGTTCAATCATTCTGCATAAACTGTCGCCATAAATAATGCCCAGTTTGCTAAAACAAGCTACCTGGATGTTGGGATATGAGAGCCTAGGCTTCAACCATTAATGCCGTGGGTTTATTTTTTTTTCATCCCGCGCATCCCTTTTGGATTTTCAACAAATGACGGACTATTCCACCGCGATTCAACTGCTTTGTTGTTCTTCTACAAATCAGAATTTCTTCAAATGCGTAAGGAATTGTTGTTCAGCAATCTCCAGTTTTGTCTTCAGTACTATTTATTGAACATTTAGCATTTTTAAAAAAAAAACCTTATTTTACATATCTTTATTTTTTTTATATTCCGCTCTGTGTTTGAAGAAATTAACATTTACAAAAAGCAGGCTGGTCCATCATGGTTTGAAAGCTTTATTGCATCCCCGAAAATTGAACATGAGGAGCTTTCTTTATTTTTAGCAGTCATAAATGTAAAACAATGAATATACGTTTCATTTGCTGCACTTATTACCCATTTACACCAACATCGAATAGTAAAACGAAATAACCGGTTTTATCGAATCGGCTTACATTGCAGAATTTTAAAACTCTAGTGGAATGGAAAGATATAGTGCTAAATTCGATTTTTCATTTATTTAAATTATTAAAGTTTGTATGAGAAAAAACATGTATGTAAGACTGCGAATAAGTTGATGTTTGAGTACACGTATGATTTTGGGGAAGTATTGATGCATTTTGAGAAATCAAAAATAAAGATTTACTAACTTTTGTATATATACAGCATACTTCAAGTGAAATATGTCGGAATCCAAACATGGCCGTCACAATGGCCGGCTTGTGTCCCTAGTAAGGACTTCCTACTCAAGCTTACAAAGGCTCTAATTTGCAGACATATTGAACGTATGAAGTCGATTTTCATATTTTAAACTTTTTGCTCTTCTCTCAGATGCTGGGAAAGCTTCTCTCAGAAACTGAGAAAGCCTGTCTCAGAAGCTAGAAAATCTTCTCTTACATGATGGAAAAGCTTAACTCAGAAGCTGGCAAAGTTTCTCTCAGAAGCTGACAAAACTTCTCTCAGAAGCTGGCAAAGCTTCTCTCAGAAGCTGGGAAAGCTTCTCTCAGAAGATGGGAGAGCTGTTCAGGATTCCATTCGGTATTGTGTTCAGCATTTCGTTAAGTGCCTTGTTCCGGATTCAATTTAGTGTCCTGTCCAGGATTCTTTTTAGTATGCCGCTCAGGATTTCATTAAGTCTCTTGTTCAGGATTCCTTTCCGAATTTTGTTCAGGGTTCGTTCAAAATCTTGTTCAGATTTTGTTCAGAATCCTGTTAAGGATTCGTTTGGATTCCTATTCAGGATATATGCAAAATACTTGTCAGGTTTTGTTCAAAATCATGTTGAGGATTCGTTCTGTATCCTTTTCAGAATTCGTTCAACTCCTGTTCAGGATTTGTTGTTGTTTCTTTTTTCCAGGATTCCGGTCCAAATCATATTCAGGATTCAGTTTCAAGTCCTGCTCAGGATTCAATTCCGAATCCTGATAATCCGTTCCGAATCCTGTTCAGAATTCCGTTCCAAAATTCGTTCAAGATGCCGCTCCGAATCTAGTTGTTCAAAAGAACTAGAATAGAAATCGCATTCTCGTTTGATGCTGCTTTAGCGAAATTTCTGCCTGGAGTTTGGATTCCAAGCCTTTTTACCTTAACTAAGGAGGTTATAATCAAAAAGGTGGAAGCGAAAAAAGAGGTAATTTTGAATTAATCGACTTAGAAGTATTTTCAGCAATGTTTCATTCCATACAAATTGTACTAGAGCCAACCTTCTACGAATTTTGTTATTTTTCTGTTGGATGGAAAAATCACCTAAAGTATCGATGGAAAGCTTGAAACAGTAATATTTTTTAGCATGTTAACTCAAATCCGACCAATTGTCATGTGCGTTAGGGCCTTTCAATAGGGTCCTAAAGCCCTGTCTCAATTTGATTACCAAACGCTCAAGTTTAAACCAGAAACACGTGTTTACTCAATTTTTAAATGTTTTTCGTTTGTTTAAGTACAATGAACATTTTTTTACGATCTTTGTGATTTTGTAACACCCCATGTTTAAAATTAAATTTTGGTTGTGTTCTGTTTTCCGTATCTGTTTCGAAATGTCAGATAGGAGCAACTCCAGTGTTAAGTAGTCAGATACACGCTAACTTGAAAATGGGTTCCGTGTACCCATTTTTATAGCAAGTAGGGGAATTAGGGGCATAATGGACACGTTAAGCAAATGTTCGTTTTAAGACCATACAATGGCAATGTTTTTAATTTACCCCCGGCTAGTTTTCAAGTTTGATGTTAGTACGACGTGCTACATTTGTTCATAATGATAAAAATCATATCATATGTCAGAGAAGCGACATAGAACATTTGGTTGAAAACAAGGCTGGTAAAAAGGTATCGGGGCGAAATGAACACCTGCATGAAAGTAATGATTCCTATATATTTAATGACTGTCAATCGTTCCGATATATAAAAGAGCTCTCCCTCAATCATTATAGCAAAAAAGAACCTTTCTGGGTTCATTACTTTGCTCAAAAATTAGATTCTTCCACGGCCTTGCTTATATGCCAATTTGAAACTGAAAAAAACTTTTAATCAAATTTTGAAGGAAAATTGGAGCAAAAATTAAACTTTTATACCGTCAAACATTTCGAATGCAATACAGATTTCATGCAGTGTAGGAACTTTTGATGAAGTATGCATATTCTCAGATATTGAGGGGGTGTCCATTTCGCCCCGTATGTTCATTATGCCCCTAATCCCCCTATGAAGTTGTCAGAAGAAGGGCATTTCCAATGACATAAAAAGGATACTTTAACCTCACTATGAAGTATCTCAACTGGTAATAATAATGGGTATTAGCACACATAACCCTTTTCAAAGCAACAGCGCCATTTTTAGACCTTAGTTTGTAGTCGCACGGGGTTAGTGGACAATTTTAAAGTGAATATTTCGGTTCTTCAACACATAAGTCATATAATTGTACATTTCCTGGTAAATTGTTTCTTTCAAACATATTTTCTTATTGCAGATTTCAAATGACTGCGAAGATAATTAGCTACAGCGATTCCAGCGATGTTTGGGATGTTTTGCGGAGATTTCATCATTCCATTCGACATCTGAAGAGATAGGCAAAACGGTTCATTTTAATGAACGCATCCGATTCGAATAACTCATTTTAATGAACCGGATCTTTTAAACGGTTCAGTGGCTCGCAAAGCAAGAGCGAACTGACCCGAGTGAACGAAAAAAAGAGCGGTTTACTTCTGTTGCGCGACATGCGTATCTCTCGTATTTTTCGCTCTCAAACTCTCGATACACACGACCGGTTTCCCCTACCCGAACCGAGAGAAGGAAGCAAAATCAAGCGTGTTCTAGAATAAGGGCGTAAGTCTCATGATCGATCCTCTCTTCTATGAATAAAGATGACAAGATGCGGGTTTGTCAGCATTTTTTCACCTCAGGATGCAAGATTGCATTGCTGCCGAGCGGTCTGAAGCGAAAAAATGTTAACAAACCCGCATCTTGTCACTTTAATTCACAAAAGAGAGGATCGATGAAGAAAAATAGATCATGCGACTTAAGCTCTTATTCTAGCACTCGCTTGAAATGTGCTTTGCCATTCACGTGTGTACTACCTGCTTGTATGCAAATGAGCGGAATGCCATTTACTATGGAGAACTAATAGTTAGCAACCAAGTTTCTCCATGAGTTTGCTCTGTGGTATGGAAACGCTTATTCCTTAATTAAATCATCGGAAAACCTCAAAATTTAAGCAAAAAAGTGAAAAATGTCGGAAAATTAAAGAAAAATCTATGAGTTTATGTCCAAGGGTTGTGGCGGCAACTCTTGTGTAAACATATTTTAACATTGTTTGGCAAAGAATACAAATTGAAACGTTCTAGGGAAGATTTATGAGGTGAGCCATTTTATCCCATCACTGCGTCTTGGACTGTGTTCCCCTACTGTGTTTGCATGTGTGCCGTGGCGTGCGTGTCAAGCGGTTGACTAAAGACTAATTTATTCAAATAATCGTTACACTCAATATAGTTCAACGGTTGCTACGATTCGCAATCTCTAACAAATCGGTCGATGTTCAGACAAACTGAACTGAGTGATTTTTTATGGTTTCAGAAAAACGTACCCAAGCATTTGAAATTTCAAAATATTTGTATTGTTTGTTGTAAAAATGGTACTCATTCATATGATAATACATCTGTATAAAACTAGCATCGAAAAAATCAGAATTGATGGAGTCCTTAACGTAGCTTTAGACCGCTAAAATATCGTCTAGTCCAGTTTGTCTGAACACCGACCAATTTAAAACCAGATTTTATCAAAAGTTTTAGGATCCTATTGTCAATTTTTTAAGTCTATGCTATTGTTCTGCAATCGAACAGGAGACCTGTCAAAACTGGAACATGACGTCACTCTTGATTACAGGCACTCTAATCCTAACGCACAAACACAGTTAAAATCCCGAATAAGCTATTAAGAAACTTGTAGAGTTCAAATGATTTCTAGATCTGTATAGACTGCATAATACCATATAGATTTTTCTCAATCAGCTTATGAGCCATAAAATTATGGGCAAGTGTAAGCAACATGGAGGTCTTTATTTCAGCTTTGGTATATCTGAATCTGAGTATAATTGAAAACAACTTTCAATATACACTAGAAATCATCGTATTGCAAAAAGCGGTATGAAAAAGTTAGTTATTGAATGGCAACGATACTTAGAAAACTATGAAATCCATGGAATGAAAAAAAAAAACCTAATTTACCACTTGCTATAATGATCAAAAGTTTCATTTTATGATATTCCCATCTGTATTTTTACTGTGATTTCTTTGGTACGGGAAAAATGGTGCAATAACAGCGGTATAGTTTTTCACTCGGGTATACAGTTGGTGCACTGCCGACTCCCGGCAATCAAAAGCCGGTTCGTTCCCTCGGATGTCAGAAGGGAAAATTAACATAAAATACGGTCCCCAAATGCATCCGTGGCGCGACGCATAACGCGTCTTCGTCGTCGCCAACGTCCCATAAAAGGAATCTTGCCGAGGCCGACCCATTCGACCGACCGCCTGTGCCTACTTAGTTCGATATGTGTGCGAGTGGGCTGGCATTCACACAAGAGTTATGGGCCCGTTCAATTGGTTTATGCTGCGCCGAAGAAAGCATAGCCTCCTACGTGAACCAAATTGCCGGCGGGACGCTGAATCAAGGTGCCGATTAACTCTGCGTGGGCAAGGACGTTGCCGTTGTACAAATTAGTGCAATTGCATGAGTCTGAGGCGCAAAAGAAAACGACTAATGCTTCAATTGGGATAATTTAGATCCCTTTGACGTCACGCAGCGCAACCATCAATTCTGATTGAATCGAACGAAAACTGGTTCGGTCCCGTTTCCGCAGCGCGGCATCTATGATTAACTGACACATATGGCAATCGTACATCACCTGCTGACTAACGGAACCGAATCGAAATAGCAGGTTTCAAAAGCGGAACACGGCTGCATGCGAAGGACCTTCAACCGGTCAGCTTCCTCTCTATCTCTCTCTCTCTCTCTCTCTCGCTAAATAGCGATGCGAATAGAGCAGTAAATCCGAGCGCATAGAATTCGCATCATCGGCATCGGGCTTGGGCTTGACGACTGACACATGTAAGTCAACGACATCGAGAACTGGCAAAGCAAGCCGTTGAATAATTCATGAGCTAGCGGTGAGGTACTAGAGCGCGCTGCGCCCCGAAGAGTGGGAAGTCGGTTTCGCGCACTTCCTCCTCTTGTTGGCACGCGAGCTGCACGAGATTCACGACCGATTGCGAACTCGTGTCGTGTGATTGTGACGCTAACTGCTAAGTAATCGTCCAATGAACGAAATATCTTAAGACGTATTCAGAAATCATTCCAGAATTGTGTCTGTGGTAACAGAAGCGGCAGCAGGTGTCAAATTCGTAGCAAATTCGCTCGCCTGCTACGATTATTGCAGTTCATCAAAGATAATCAGCGATTGAATGCACGAGCTATGAAACATTCGGGTTGATGCCATTTTTTTCAAGTCATCAAACGGATATCTGGTTGTAAAACCACACCTTGATTTTAATCGACATACTTTGGCCCTATCTAAAAAATGCAATTTCTTCAGTCGCTCGAACATCGAGCCCGTTCTAGATAAGTTACGAGCCGTGCGATAAGCGCATTGTAAAATTACGGAGCAAATACTCGAAGCTTACGTCTGCACGAACAAAAGTGAAAGCAAAACACAATCATACGAATCATACGATTCTTCCCATTGGCCGTCCGACGCCGTCTTCGTCGGAATGGTTCACTTTCAGACTGCGTGTGTAATGCACCGCATTCTAGATGACGTCCGTCGGGGGCGACATGGTCATTTATAAATATCACTACAGCACAATAAACTGAGCAAGCCTTGGCCGCGAAGTGGAACAGTTTGAGCGGACAGTCAAAACCCGTAGACTGGTGAATAGGATTTGAAATGAAACGTCCGAACACCTGAGGCGTCTCGGAAAGCATCTAAGAAGGCGGTCGTTATTGAGTGCTCTTTATACTTTTCTAAACTTCAGAACCTTAACAAGCAATAGAGAACGGATAATAGAGCGAATAGTGTATTTTACAATCCTCTTCTCATTTTATAACATCAAAGACCAAATAAAGACCTCCAAGTCCCGTAAAATTCTTCAAAATTATTTAATTCTTGTAGAAATAGAACAAAATCTAGAAAAGCAAACTGCAATCTGTCAAACTCGAACACTTAGTGATCGAATTTGGTACTGAAAGTAATACCCATTTTAAGCTCGACTACTCAGTCTTAATTTAGTCTTTGTTATTATGTCATAGTGAATTGACAACTGATTAAAAACAACAACAAACAACTGAATCAAGTTTGCAAGGCAAGGTCATCCACCCCTTCGGCGGCGATGCATTTGCGGAAATATCAAGGATGTCCGCAGACGACATTCAGCGAGTTTTATTCCGAACATGCGCCGGCAATTTTCATAAACAATAACCCATTGCAGGTCGCTTGAAGGCGACGACGGAAGATTCCATTGAATCGGTTTTCTCTTTTATCTAGTATTCATATTTTGTGCAAACGATCGGACCACCGCACACGAAAACAACATCCTAATTTCGGAATCTCATCAGCACTGGCGTTGCGGTTGCTTGACAACAGCGCAGCACTGCTTCGTCTATGGTGTTCTACCATCAATCCAACAGACGCAACAACTCCGCTAGGCAAAAACCTGACGAGCTGCAGCGGAAAATGGCCACCAAGAAGAAGCTTCTTCGTCCACGCGAAGCTCTAGTAGCCGACCTGTCGCCTCGGCCGGTTCGCTGTTGAAGGCGTCTGTCTGCATACACAAAACCGCAATCTTGGACGCGCGGTGGACATGTGATTTGCGCGTGAACAGCAATACACAATTAGCGCAAAATTTCGGAACCGGTTGCTGCGATGGCGTGGCGTGTGGAACGCCTTTCGCCCGGGTACCTACTCGAGTCGAACTCGAACCTGAAAGCATGTAGGTATTGGCATTTTATCGCAGTATGCTGCGGGTTGCAGCAGTGATAATAATTTATTGGTCGGAAATTGACTTGTTTTTCGCCGAGGCGAACAACCCTTGGGAAAGCTTATTGGCGCCAGCATTTTTGCTGCGGGACGCTTAACGCTGTTTCACCGTGATTTCTTGAAATTTTAGGCCAATTTCAGGGCCTAAATATTGTCGCTCAAACAGTGAACTGAGCTGTCATTATGGACACAACATTTACTAAATTTTGAATTGAATGATAAAAAATTTAATTAAAATGGAGTTAATGTTGGGTTCATAATGAAAGTTCAGTTTACTGTTTGACAAGTATGCGCGCAGTTGGACGCAAATATTATGAACACATATTTGAACTCCGATTCATCTCGAAAGTTCAATACCACATCTATATCTGTCAAATACCTAGTGTTGAAAAAGTCAAACACCCTTAAACGTCAATGTTTGAACTGACGTAATGCTGAATTTTAAACACTGCACAGCAAACAATCCTCAGCAATGGGCATTTTTCGAAACATCGAAATCTTCCGATGCGATCATGATCTCCTAAAGCGGAGATCCTCACGCGCGATATCGCGGAGACTTTATTTATTTTGGTTTTGTTTCGCTTTTCATTCCATTTTCTGCTGTTGCTGACCGATACGACGAAGCAAAAGCTATAACAGTCTGCCCAACTCGAGAGAACAGGTTTCGCTAAATATAGCTAAATATTTACTCGCATTTTTCGGTCGCTGCTGCTGCTATCGTCCCTTTAATTGCAATCACGCGTGCAGAACCGGCGGGGTGCCCGAGCAGAAAGTGTTGCATCCAAGTAGGCGAGATTTTCGAAAAAAAAAAATGAGATTCTGAATTCTTTGAGAAGAACTCCAATACGTCTTGGTATTATGTCTATGATAGAACGGGTTTTCTTCTCATCTCTTAGCTTGATTATTCGAAATTAACATTAGTTATCATTTGTTATCGCCCAATTTCACCTCGATCGGGTGCAATATTTTTAATCGGGATAATGTCATTGCTGAGGAGACGATAATTGGATTTTCAAACATGATTGTTTTCTGAAGTTTTTGGAGACTCTTTGGGCAGTTAATTAATTTACCAAACGAACTGTCCATTGCCTTATTGTCATTTACAATGGCATTTTCCATATAAAGAATTACCACAGACAACTGGACGTAACATTTAGTTTTTTTTTTAACCACCGCCTACTTCGTTCATTACACGGTGATCATGTTTAGCGAAATACGATTAAGTTCAAAAATGACCTGCAGAAGGCGCTAGTGTGAAACATCGAACACTAATGAAAACGATTCGCGCGCCTCTGGTTGTGAGGTATAAAACATAGAAAATTTAAAATGATCATTTGACGAGTGATCGATGGAAATTTCGCCACTGTTACGTCTGTTTATCCGTGGCATTACCTTCACAATTCACCAGTTTCTTCGAAACAAAATCGAAAACAACAAGATGTTGACGACGAACCTTAAAACTTTTTTTTTTTTTTTTTTTTTTTTTTTATTAAGGCACTCCGTGCTCGTGGCCACTACTGTGCCGGAATCAGTTTTATCTGTATCTTCCTTACCGATACAGTTCTATTTTTAACTAATCTATATTTACATCTGCTTTCACTCTCTTCTGCTCTTTTGCTCTCACACCGAGCAGGTAGGAGAGTGCTCTGCTGTTGGTCCAATCGATTTCCTTAAGCCATAGTCCATTGCTCTTTTGCGGTGGTTCGTTTTTGCCGTGTTCCTGAGTCGTTTGAGGCTAGCTGCCTGCGAAAAGGGTCAATTTGTCTCAGTCACCATCTGATACTGACGGAGGATGGATGTGCTCCCCTATGCACGGTCCTCCGTGCGGCGTCTTCTGGTGGCTGGACGGTTTATTTTTTGGAGGGGCTGGGATTTGAATCCATGACCTTCCGCTTATGAAGCGAAAGCGTAACCTCAAGGCTACGGACCCCCCTATAACGACGACGAACCTTGTCGTCGGGATTCGGAAAAGGCGAAACTGATTCACCGAGCGTGGGATTGCTCGACATTACCCGTTGATTGGATTATTGCCGCAATAAGAGCAACCGTTGCGCCGTTGCGTGCGTAAATCGAGGACTTACCTTTAACATATTTATAAGTAAATGTTTCATAATCAAATATGATAATCATAAGATTAATCTAATCAATGTGACTTTCGCTCGGGAAAATTACAATTCGGGATAAATCAACGCCTTCGGAGCCGCCAATGAGTCATTGACTATTCCTTCGGGACCTATCCGACTCGTGAAATTCCGGTCCGCCAACCTGTATAAGCCATGCGAGCTCTTCGACTTGTTCGAAACATAATATGTATTCCACTTCAAGCATAATTTCCGCGTTTCCAGTGCAACAATCGTTCAACGCATGTGGGTCGCAATAATACAGTAGGCGTAGACTTCAGTGTGCAGTTGGTCATGGCGGGGTTGCATATAGCAACCGCCCAGCAAAACCGCCTACTGGTTTGTTTTCTTATTAACTTCGATGCGATTGGAAATGCTTGTTTTGCGTAGGACCTCCCCGACTCTTTGGCGGTCCGACGACGTCGACGTTTGAAAATTGCGTGCAATCAATCGCCATCGAAGATCTTGTTTCGATAACGATCTATGCATCCATTAAAGATGGCCATCCTACCACAACGACCTGGATCGGGTACGTTGAGGCTGGTATCGACATTCGAAGTAGATTGCTGAAGTAAAATTTGACGCTAATTACCTATTTTGGTATCCTATCTTACTTTGGTGGTTAAAAAAAAATTTACTTTTTAATTTTACTTTTCCATAGCTGGATTTTTTGAAATATTTTGTTGATTTTGAGCTAGAATTCAAAAATTCCGCAATTTATAGTTTTGAGCAGGCAGTCTTCCAGTTTGACATGTTTATCTTAATTTTTGAATTACTCTCTCTAAATTGTAAGAATTCTTACCACAACAATAGAGAAGTGATAACGAAGTTTCTGATTTCCATACAGTTCCCTAGTTGATTCTATTCTATATGATTTTTTTTTCGAAAAATATGTACTTTCGGAAGATATTTAGGTTCAATTCCGGTCAAAACCTTCGAGGTTCTGTCGAAACCTCGCTATTGTCAGAGTGATGAAATATCCGTGAGGGACGAATGACCTTCTGGATAAAATCCCTTCCGAACAACAACAACAACAACATGACATATCCGTTGTAATATCGATAAGAACCTTAGTAAAAATTCAGGTTTACTACAGGATTATAAAGATTTAGGATTCAACCGTTTCAGTCCTAAGAGCTCAAAAGAACATTTGAATGTATAAAACTACACACTGAATAGAAGTCAATACTTTTCGGCAAAAGCCTTGTAAAATTGACTGCTTCCGTGGCGGAAAACATTAATAATACATATTAAAGGCTCAATTAAGTCTCAAGAATCCATCCTTCAATCATCAAAAATAAACCAGTTTTTTCGTTCAAATTTAGAGAAATCCTCATGAAAATCTATCATGCACTACAGATAGCAAGTGTAATGCAATGATACATTTTCATGAACGTTGCTTCGAATTTGAGCAAAAAAAAAAACTGTTTTTGAAAATTTGTAAAACAATTGTCCTGGTAGCGAAGTTATGTCAGAATATACTACAATAATCAGAATTTACATTCACTAGCAAAAACAATGAAAATAACGCTTGTGGATGCTAAATTCACGTTCAAACAATTTTCGAAATTTTTATGGGCCATACTATATGTTCAAAACTTCGTTCCCTCTTTAGTTGAGATTCTGTATAACGTTCGATTTGTTTTTTAAGGCGATCCAACATTCTATAGCAGTCGTACTCAGGCTAGTATATACTGCGTGCTATATCAATCAACGATACGAACCGCATAAAATAATCAAAATCCTACGAATATTAAGCTGAGTATTGCAAACTGGATTTAGAAGAATTCTAACGGAATCATATGTCTTCCTAGTGGATTTTTGAGATATTTCAGCGGATACTTTAGGATATCATGCGGGACCTGGAGATCCTTAGCGGACATTAGAGGTTTCCGGTGGGATCCTGAGAATGTATGATTGGTTATTGCCGTTTGTAAGTTTTGGCGGTACCTAGCCAACTCTTAAGAGTTTCTAGAGCGTCCTATGAATAGGTCCTGCATAGGTTCCCAGCAAACTTTTGGAATAGCTAGCAGTAGCCTGTTGGTCCAGTGTTCTGAAGTTCAGGACAGTTTGATAAAAGCCCATACAAGAGAAAAATACTACTGTTACAACTGGGGATCTAATGTTCTGAACTCCACTACAGCTTGAGTAGAATATAGAACATCAAAAGTATGGTTCAAGGTTACCTCAAAATCGTCTGCTGAACTTATCGAAAGCGGAACTTACTTGATTGTACACCTATCGCAATATTTTATATCAAAAAAGCTACTTTAAGTTATGTATTCTGAAACAATTTGTATGACCTAGAACATCTCAGACAATCCTTCGATGTCTGTTTATTTCTCCGAAGTTTTGTTGAACCTGGTTGAATACATATCATAATAATGAACTTCAAACCAGTTTGGACCACCTAGCATACCAAAAAAACGTTCTTCAACTATTTTTGATTATTACATTTTTATTAGCCTTCAAGATAATCATCCAATAATGCCTTCAAATGACAAAATTTGAAAGCGCCTGAGGGGATTTTCTTCGCATTTGGTTAGCGTCTGCGGCCAAAGGCTAAAGTAAGGCCTTCATTTGTCAAGAATTGAGCTCATGAGCTAATAAAACGAAATCTTTGAAGTTGTGAAAAGCAAACTGCAATCTGCCATACATGGGTTCTGAGAAAATAATATTAGTAACAGTAATCGTTCTCAGTTTAAGCCCGACTATCATGTCTCAAATTCGTCTTTTGATTCACCCTCCGTATTTGTACACTGAGGCAAACATACTTTGGTTTTCCATAAATCATGACTTATGAATTATCCAAATAATGGACGTTTAACCATTTGAATGACAATAGTAATTTTTTTTTACCAAAATCATAAGTAAAACTAACAAATTTCAATAATAATCATTCTGGCGCCAAATCAACACTGATTCTAAAGAAATTATTAGATTATTTTGCCTAAGTGCACAATTCACGCTTTAAATTCAAATGTTTCTAAGAATTGATTGCTAAGATAAAGATTTCGCAGAGAATTTACCGAAGATATCGAAAAAAGTTGCCAAGCATAGCAACCATTTTGGTTTAATTGCAGTTTTATAGGCTATTCTATGATTATACGTCAGCTTATTAGAAAAGACCATTTCAAATCCGGAAGTATAGCTAGGAAAGCGTATTTGAAGTGTCACAACTTTTTTGTCAAGGATTTCCCAGTAAACACACGATCGTATATGATGGGATATAAGAGTACAAATGTGGAGGCGATATACGTACATCTTGCATGCAGCCTTATGGCGCATGCACGTATATCGCCTCCACATTTGTACTCTTATGCGCTATCGTATACGAGTTTGTGTTTACTGGGTTTGCAATCAGCCACGAATTCATTGAAGAGATTTTCGGTGAACGATAGTATGTCAGTTTTCAGTGGTTAGAGACTACCAAATTCTAAGAGATAGAAAGATTCAGACTCAGGCCTAAAACCTCGATAAAGGTTTTCCAACTCTGGAAACAGTTTTGGTTTTGAAGCAGTTTTACAGACCATTTTCTGACGGTTACAAAGCAAATTTAAATAATAAAATGTTGTTTAGAAAGCGTAATTGAAGCAGTTTACCAAGGATCGATCAGATTTTCGTCAAGAATGTTGAAATCTTTCATGAATTGTTTTCAGAGATTATCATAACTTCGACATTCTATATCGTTCGCAGTAATCAGAAAAACTAAAATACAGGGTTATTCAGATTCAGTTCTTTTTGAGAATTCGATAAGGAATTTGTTCAAAAATCTCGATAAAGGTTTCCCAACCCTGGCACCAGTTTTGGTTTCAAGGCGGTTTTATTAAGCATTTTCTGGTTTTAAATCAGTTACTAGACCAGTGTAAACCCTGAAAGGTTTCTTGGGAAGCTTTTTTGATAAAGTGTATTGAGAATCGCCTAGATTTTTGTTTTTTTTTTTTTTTTTATATCTTTATTTGAGTGTATTTTAACACACGAGGGCTAGTTCTACACTACCTAGATTTTTGTCAAGGAATGACAAAAACCTGAAATGGTACTTGGTAAGTTTCTGAGGGTGTTTCCTTAGCATTTTGGTGACGTCTGTGGGCAAAGATTAAATTAAGACCTTCACTCTCAACTCTCAAGAATGGATCATAACCTTCTGAAAAATTAACTGCGATCTGATAGTTTACACAAAGCGGTACAAAGTGACTAAATGTAGCAATAGAAACCCGATCACTACGACTCAATGTTGTCTTTGGTCCAACTTCGATATTTGTTTTCCAATTTTCGTAGCCACTCTGATCATCCAACAGGTATTTCAGGGATTTCTATTTGATGTGCAGGGGCCTAAATGACCAGGACAATATATCGATGGTTTCTCATCACACAATCATAACCTCTTGATCATAAATTGTATCCCAAACTCTGCAAACTGCTAGTATACGATTAACCAGGCCTACTATTTAGATCAAGTGATCTGTAAATAGGTTTTCCAAAACCAGCAACAAATTTATGAACTACTTTCTGGTTTTAAGTCAGTTACAAGACCATTATCAATTATAAAATGTAGCTTGCCAAGCGTTTTTGAAGGAGTTCGAGGATATTGGAATTTACCATTCTTTTCAGAGATTCTCATAACGATAGACTACAGAAGACTACAAAATACTAAGATTTAGGACGATTCAAATTCAGGTCTTGCTAAGAACGTTTGCCAAACAATGAATGTTAGTTTTATTGCGGTTTCATATACAAGTTTTTCAAGGATGTTTTCAGAGATTTTCAAAGCGATAGAATCATAAGACTATAAAATACTAACGATTCAAGTTCAGGTCTTGCCAAGAACTTTTCCCAACAAATAAATGTTAGTTTTATTGCTGTTTTGTAGTCCAATTGATTGGTTTTAAGTCAATTACAAGACCTTTATAATTCCTAAAATGTAGCTTGGAAAGCGTTTTTGAAGAAGTTCCAGGATATTGGAGTCTGACATTGTTTCCAGAGCTTCTCATGACGATAGAATGTCTGTTCGCAGTAATCAGAAGACAACAGAATACTAAGGTACATGACGATTAAAATTCAGGTCTTGCTATGAACGTTTTCTAACCAATAAATGTTGGTTTTATTGCAATTTTATAGGCAATTCTTTGGTTTTAAGTCAGTTACGAGACCATTATAAAAAAATTAAATGTAGCTTGAAAAGCGTTTTTAAAGAGGAGATTAAGGTCTTCCACTCTTTTCGGAGATTTTCATGACGATAGAATATATGTCCACAGTAATCAGAAGACTACAGAATACTAAGGTATATGACGATTCAAATTCAGGTTCTGCTAAAAACGTTTTCCAACTAATAAATATTGGTTTTATTGCGGTTTTATAGACCAATTTCTGGTTCTAAGTCAGTTATAAGACTATTATAAATCATAAAATTATAGCTTGGAAAGCATTTTTGAAGAAGTTCGAGGATATCGAAATCTGGCATTCTTTTCACAGATTCTCACATCAATAGAATGTCAGTTCGCGGTAATTAGAAAACTGCAGAATACTTAAATTTAGGACGATTCAAATTTTAGTCTTGATAAGAATTTGATTAGGATGTTACAGGGAATTCCTCTACAAGCAATTTCTGAATCTAGCAATACATGTTGGTTTTATAGACGAATTTCTGGCTTCAGTCAGTTACAATACCATTATGAATCCTAAAATCTTGTTTGGATGCAGTTTTTGAAGACATTTGCGTAGATTCGACCGAATTTTTGGCCTTTTATGTATGTATAAGGCTGACATCTTATATGGGATAGTTGCACATACAAGCATTGCATAATGCAAAATGTTATTTCGTTATATGCTTGCTTTATAACAATAATATGGAGGGAAACTTTCCTACAGGTTTCACAAGTCACGTGTGCTTTAGAAACCTAATCGAACGAAATCACATCGTTTTGTGAGACAACCAAACGCTAGTTGATTAGCACTCTCCGGTGAAACGATAAAAGTCGAGTAAGGTGCCTGCCACAAAACAAACACGAATCAATTAGTCAACTTTGAACGCCTTTTTTTCGACATCAATTTCACGTCCAATAAAGGGCGTTTTTTTTTATTACTGCCCAAGCCGGACGGACAAACTATCAAAGTAGGCGATTGAAAAGAGCATTCCAGTTTATGCTCTCTTCGTCTCTGCCGTTTATCTTTCAATGAACGGAAAACCAAACGCAAGATCGAAACTGGAGATCAAAATGTAAGACCAGAGAACGGGCATTAATCACATTCATTCCCAAAGGTATGCATTTTTCGTTGTATGCATTCCTAGGCAAATTCCGAATATTTGAGGCCGACATACACTAAAAGAAACGTTCAGCGTAAAGGTTTTCAAATACATTTTGTTTATATTTCATGAAAACTATCATAGAAATTACATCTTAATTGACTTAAAATGTCATAAAATTGTGAAAAAAAATCAATTGTGACAATTTCCAGTTAAGGAATTGATAAATGACATTGCTCATCAGGTGGAAATTTTCCACTGATTTTTTTTTGTATGCTACCTCAAACACCATAACAAGCGAAGGTGTGCAACGACGGTGATGCAACGGATGCGAAAGAAGTCAAAAGAGTTGGCACGAAAATGTCTAAAGAGACACCGGAAAGCTTTCTATGGATGGGCCCATCCAGTGTCAGCCTAGATTTTCGATGTAAGGACAGCAAGCACTTAACGGTGCGGCCAACCGAGGCCTACTATTCGGGGGTCTCTGTAGGCATTTTAGTCCGTACACCGCCATGGCTACAATGCACGCATGTAATGGTATTTTTCACGATGCCGAACGACAAGCAGTCATGCAGACATGAAGCAGCTCCGAACGAACCAACCGGTCGGTCAATGCAGTTCGATGGAGATTGTTTGACGACAACTTTCATTTCGTTTACACCCCCAATATTTGAACTGGTCGCATTAGTGCTGCTGCGTTTCGTTTGTATACGGGTAACTGCTCGGTGCTGACGTGGACAGCAATCTAGTAGGCATCTACCCGCTCGAATGTTTGCAAACAGGCCTTAGCAGTGATGCTTGCCCACCAACGATATGTTTGCTTTGATGAACAAATGCATGTCGTGTCATTTATGAGCATGTATGTTTAACGAGCCTAGCAGGCGCAGAAAGAGAGTTGAAGAAACTTACCTCAAATCCTACTGGAATTCCTTTCAGGCACCACAGAGCAACGCCTACTTTGGTTTTGAATGATGCAGAAAAATGCCGAACGGGTCGAGCGGAACCGTAGAAGTTGTCCACGGATTGGTAGCACGATCGTTAATTTTCGCCTAGCGAATGACGTTAGTTGTGGATCAATTATTTTTGCTGCCTGACCCTTGCAGTATCAACCAGACTACCAATTTCAAGTTGCGGCGTCCACTTCTCCTAGGATAGACGCGTGCAGATTTTTTGCTTTTCCCGCTATTCGACTTGAACCGAGTATTTTTAGAAAGTTCAAACACCGGCTTTCCACACTAGTAATCAAATTCGGAGCGATTCTTTGCACAAAAGACCGCCAGCTAACTCGGCTTGCGGGTTGTGTAGAATGTTTCCCGTTTGCTTGGATTTTTTCTAGACATCAGAAACAGTACACCACTTAGGCTTTCACCAAATTACAGCACTAGGCTACTTGATCTTCCACGTTTACATGCAATCCTTAGACAAAGTTACAGACTCTTAAAATTGATTTTCACAGCTTAATCACTACACTTTAAAAACGACATTTGTGCACGACGACTGCCATCACAATTTGGGCTTCTGAAGGTATTCTTTTCAACAAAAGACGTAATTTCACTTCACTCTCCGAATCTCTTCCCTTCTCGCCGAAGCTAACCAATTAGCATTATTCTTCTTGTACACTTTGCTGGATTGTGTCCCTTATCGTGAGATATTCTCTTTTCCACACTCTCTCTCACTTGTTGATAACACGTCTGATATTGTGCGATGATTGCCGATAAACGAATCAACCGACGAACGAACGAACTGATGGGATGCTGCGACAATGGTCCGCGGAGTTGCCGTGAAACTGATATTCTTCCTCCGCGCGCTGATTGGACCCAATTTGAAGACAATTGACTATACTCCTCAGATACTATCCACGCTGCCTCTGCTTACGAATAAAAACGCTTAAGGTACCCTAATTTGTGATGATTGTGATACTAGGCTTAAGCAGTAGAGGAACCTTCTTTGCTTTCAGTTGGACAGGTTGAGTATGAGTACGTCCATACGCTTCGACTGTTTATCGAAGACTGAATGCGACCAGCTCCTCGACAGCCAGTAATAAATTCAAACGCCACTCGGTCGAACCGTCGCCGGTCGATGCATACAAATGCCGCTAGTGTAGTATAGCTCTCAATTTCCCATCTATGTGTACCCGCCCTGTCGTAACCCGAGTAGAAATGCAGAGGAATTAAAAACAGGAGAGCGTATCACCATCGCAGTAGGCGCGCGATAAGGTTGTTCTCTGCTCCTACGGCAATAGTTATGCTCTTCTGCTCCCATTCGCTCACACGTTGGTTGAGGCAAATGTGACCTGTCTGACCGCAGTCGCAGCCCATGCCCGCAAGTCCTCAAGCGGAGATTATATTATTTTTCCTTCTGGTCGATTGGCTTCTAGGAGAAAGTGGTCACTCTCCCATTTTGATTGTGTGCTCACGAAAATAGGATGCAGCCATAGGCAGGTAGCTGTCTAACCGGAACATCCTTGCGACACCTTGATAAACAAATAAGCAGATAGGCTCCCTTGACACGCTTTGGGATGGTGATTGCACCTGTGAATAGAAAGAGATTGGAAAGTTTGATGATCAATAACTCACTATCAGTAATGAGTAATTTCCAAATCATTAGTCATGTGAAAATTACTCCATATGATTGCGTTTAATATGAATTTTCTGGATTACTTACACTCATGTTCATATAGTTGATTAACAAAAGTACAAACATTTGATTCTGTATTATGATTTTGCAATTTCTCATCGTAATAGGCTGTTTTTCATCACGCCAATCTGTCACGAAACAGCCAACTTTCCTGCACTGATGTATGTAGTGCGGGAACAGTCATTATGCAACTGAAACCAGTGCTGTAATGATTCATTAAGCAATGCTTTCTCATTACGCAACTGTTTGGAGTTGCGTAATGAATCATAACACAACAATTTTTCAGAAATTGTAAAATAATGGTAAATGCATTCCGTTATAATTTCCGATACCCTCAAGTGGTCTTTTACAAAATTGCAAAAAAAATGTTGTACGCTGGGAGGGAGAAACCAATACAAATTTTCTGTACGTCATAGTGAGCCGAGATTCCGCTGTCACGAACTGTCACTGTGAGCCCAGATCTCAAACATTGGACTAACATGAAAAAAGCGCGTAACTGATTAAAACACATTTTCGTATTTCTTCAAAAGTGATAAAAATCGAATGAAAATCAATTCATGAACATAACGCAAGTAATGTCACGTGAGCACCATTTAATTTGATTGAACATAAAGCATTGAAAAACGCATCGTTCTACTTTTTCCAATGAAAATGAATATTTAGTGCATAGAAAACTGTGGCCCTTTTTTCATGTTTGTCAGGAAAGATCGAAGGTGCACAACAAAAGGAAACTACCGATTTTCTCGAAGCCTGCCTTGATTGTTGTTGGCATGCTGGAGTTATCTTGCAGTTCAAAATAACGTTGTCTTATATTTCGTGTGTAGTATCGTTGCCTCCCTCCCAGGTTGTACGTAAATCTTGGCAGAGCTCGACTTTTACAGCACTCGTCGTAATTATCCTATAAATTGACGACTCGTGTTGTAAAAATCATCATTCTGCAACTTCTCTCGTAAACTATATTAGGGGGAGATCCCCCAGTACCGGACACTTAAGCCACTAAACTCATAATTCGAAAACTATTGATTTTATGGGCTCGTGTTACCCATTTATGATAAATATTATCATTTTTATAGTGTACAAAACTAAATTTGAAAATATAAATATGAATTTCGACATCGTATTTTGATGATGTATTTTAGTATCAAATTGATCGTTCTTGAAAGGTGGCACCCAATACCGGACACAATCTGGAAATGTCTCAAAATCTGTTAATTTGAACATCATTGAATGTTTTTATTATAGGAGTAGTATAGAATTGCCAATTCAATGCATTTGCAACATTAAAAAGAATAATTTGAGTTTTTCTTAGTTTGCAAGATGCCTATCAAAAACCTCTTCCATATATGATGAAAAATTGCACATTTTACGAAGTTGTTCTGAATGTTCATTCTTCTTAATTTTATTGCATGTTTGATACCATGATCGACCCATGAAAAATCAAAGTATTTTGAGACACTGACGCAATAATTACAAAGATATCATATAACAAATCAAGCTGTCCGAAACTGAGGGACAGGAGGTGCTTAACGAAAATTGTAATTTGTCCATATTTAGTTCAATTGTGGTACAAAATACATTCATACTATCAAATAAGGATTATGTTCGATCATGCTTGCGTGATCCAAAGTATTTTTTCATATACAAAATAATTATTAAATAGGCTCAAAATTAAAAGAATACGTCAATTTTTTAAAGACTTTCAAACTTTTCTACTTTTATAAAAAGGCATGCATATTTCAAGGATGTGTTATTCTACGCAAACATTAGTCTACATAATAGCTTTCTTTTCTACTAATACACCATCTTGATTGGACCATGATTTCTCAATGTTTCAACTTTGTCCGGTATTGGGTGCTGTCCGGCACTGGGGGATCTCCCCCTACAGCACGATTCGTACATTTATCAAACGAGTCCATTTGAATACCAGAAATAATATTAAGTTGCGCACATTTTTTTTTTAATTTTAATCCGTTTTGTAAGAATCGTAATGCAACTTAACTGGCGTAATGGTGATGTTATGAGGAGAACAAAATATGAAATTTTAGGTGCGTCATTCATAGGTCAATGAATAAGGTGTGAAGATATTTTTTCTAGGTGTTTTAGTTGAAGTACTTAACACAAATTGTTAATGTTGATGTTCTTGTAGAATGAGTTTTTTGGTGGGTGTTGGTGACGAAATTGAAAATTATTTGTAGCTGCACTGTCGATGATGGATTTTCAATTGGTGAGCTCGTTCCATACTTCTTTTCCAAATAAGTGTTCATGTCTACACACATCCTTACCGTGACAACGGCGTAAATGTTGCATTTATTTATTTTTTCAGGGTGTCGACAGAATGTTAAGAATGGTATTCCCTGACTTTCCCCGACCTTCAAGTCTATTAGCAGAAAAAAATCCAAACGATTGATTTCAACCAAAACGAGAATGATTTGTACAAGGTACATAACTGACATTTTGCATTACACATATTTTAAGTTATTAAACAATACATATATAATACATCTATCTTCAGACATTGCATACATTCATAAATGGATAGATTTAAGTCCCCAGAACATTTTGGATCACATTCTAAAATCAAGAATAAGAGAAGTCCTTAAATTGATTACAAAAAATAGTGCTCTACAGGATACTGTGAAGCTTTATTTCTGAGTAGACTCATATTCTAAACACCCTAAAATAAAATTAGCTTTCCATCACTCAATATTGAAAAGATCATTGAGTTTGAGATATTGAGTGTGCTACGGTTCAAGAGATTATTAAGCACAAAGTAACCATAGGCTACTTAGCAACCATGCTCCATATCACCGCCAGCCTAGCAAAGAAAACCAATCGTTGACTTCGCCTTCCTTGTTGAAAAATCTTACCGCGTTTGGTGTTCCCGCATTTGATATTTGCATTTCAAACGCACATAGCAATATCTATGGTTCTATAACTAAAAATCGAGATATGGAATTGCGATACGTCATATTGTATACAAAAATACTGTTGATTGTACTCCAATTTGAGTGCGTAGGAACGTCCCCACTGGGACAGAGCCGGCTACTCAGCGTAGTGTTCTAAGAGCACTTCCACAGTTATTAACTGAGTGCTTTCTTTGCCAAAGTTGCCATTTTCGCATTCGTATATCGTGTGGCAGGTACGATTATACTCTATGCCCAGGGAAGTCAAGGAAATTTCCATCACGAAAAGATCCTGGACCGACCGGGAATCGAACACAGACACCTTCAGCATGGCTGTGCTTTGTAGCCGCGGACGCTAACCACTCGGCTAAGGAACGCCCCTGGGAGGAAATCGTAACTGCTTTTAAATTCGAAGTTAGTAGCCTTCTGCATTTTGAAGTCTATGATAAGAAAAATATTAGAAAGCTGAACATGTTTTCAATAAATTAGCTTACTTTGATTTGAGATACATATGAAGTCACTGACAGCACCCGACATATAAAAAACATCAGTTTGAAAATAGGTTTCTCCCATTTCTTCATTTTGACGTTGGTTAACGTCTTACGGCAACATACTGGGGTACAATTTCGAAAAACGAAAATCGCTCGCGTCACGAAAAGTGATTAGGTTTTGACTGGTAATAACATACTAACGCTCAGATAGATTTTCTAGATTTTTGCACCAATCGATTGGACATCTTTCTACGAATCGACTCCAATAATGAAAACTATTGATTTTCATGTCTAAACTATTGATAAATGGGTGAATATCGAGGCATGTCATTGTCCACAGGAAAGCATGTTTTTCTTGGTGTTATAAGGTTTTGACGTACTGAAGTTTACGTGTACCGTAATTTCGCTTGAAATTGATCATTTTTCATGGTTATCTTGTCTGTTTTCAATAATATTGAAAATGACAATAAACTGGTGCAGGGAAACAAGTACGACGGTCAGCCTCTTTGACTCATGTGCCAAAATTTTCTAACAAATGTGTTTCGACGTTGGATAACGTCCTTCGGCAACATATACACTTAACTCTTAAGGTGAATTTCACCGTAATCTCAACAGCTGAACAGTTCGGTGAAAAAAAAACACCGTAATTCCGTCGAAATTTTACGGATTCCGGTGATTTTTCACCGAATACTGTAAAAAATTACCGTACTCCGTTAATTTATTTCACCGAACTGTTCAGCTGTTGAGATTTTACAGAAATTCGTAAAATAATTTAAGTGTGTATGGGGGTACAATTCCAAAAAACGTAAAATTGAGCATGTAACGATAAATGGTCAGGTTTTGACCGCTAATAACTCAGCCATTTATCGATAGATTTTCAATATTGATCCATCAATCGATCGGAAATTTATCTACGCGTTGATTCAAATGGAGAACACTATTGATTATTAGCAACAAACTATTGAAAAATCGTTAAATGTTGACCCCTTTCTTATCTAACCAATCACGTTCAAGCACATTTTTGGTTTCCGCTTTCCACTACACGGAGCCAAAAATAACGTACGAATTCCATAAGAGAACGCTTGTGAATTGCTTTCTTGACTGGCTTGCCCTCTTTTATAAGATTCTTATGAAAAGTAAAACGTCCGATAATCACAAGAAATTCTTGTCGTTGTCATTAGAGCAGAGTTGCTCGATGTCACTATCAATGCTTAAAATTTGCTGATTTGTACAGGCCGACTGCGATACAAATCGGATCATTCCATATCACATCAACATCATGCAGTCTATTCCATCACCAGTGCATTGATGGCGATAGACTATGGATATCACTGATGGGTTAAGTTTAGCTTCAAATTAAGCAGATAAAATGGCAATTCATGGTACGATATTTTCGAAAGTGTTGCAGATAGATTGAAACTATATGTTGGTCACTGAAAAACATAAATAGCATGGATAATGACCACGTGATCACTAATTCTGCAGTTATTTTGATCTAGCGTGCGATGTCGAATCACTGCTGTTGGTTGTCAAATCAAAGTGATATTGATAGCTCGCAAGTGATATTGATAGTTTAAGACCATCAGCCATCAGCTGATTCGATTGATATTAAGCAACTCTGCATTAGAGATCTTATGAATATCTCTTTTTTCTTAAATTCCAAGAGATTCTCTAAATACATAATGGTCCTAAAAAATTCCATAATTGGAATCTATGATGATAATAGCACAAAATGTTCATAATAGGTCAGAATTGACATGCAACAAATAGTGTGAAAATTGATTGGATTTTTAGCAGTAGAAATCTTTCATAGGTTCGTGACGGTCTCAAGCCAGGAAATAGAAGAAACTAACGTTATCCAACGTGAATTTGGCGGTCGTATTTTTTACTTTTTTAATTTAAACTGATTTCAAATCTCAATTCTTTAAATACTATTGTTTGTTTTGCCTTAGGTTCATTTTTCTAAAATATTGCTTCCAGCAATAATATTTTTTTTTTCGGAAAACCAAAATGATGTCTTCAGAGTTCATACTTTGTTCCCTGAAAATTTTCGTTAAAATTGCCAGTTTCAGGAAAGTAGATGTTTGTTTGCTGAAATTCAGAAAATACGTACTTTGCTAACAATCCACAGTTTTCGTCGATATCTAGTTTAACATTTATTTATTCACTTTCTTCAGCTTCATTGTATTTTCTCTAATGTTCGATTATTTGCTTTTCGAAACAATACTTTAAAGAGAGTCTGTTAAAAAAAATAATCAATTGGGTGGAACCTTTTTTTCGGAATGTTAGAACCCCTATCTCCCTTCGTAGTCATTTGTCCATACACAAATATTAAAATATGTAAAGAGCTTAGTGACATTTGAACTCACGAACACTTGTATGCGCTCATAATACACAGTTTGATTTATTTTCCTCAACGAAACTTGCACACGCTTTTCAGACTCATCGAAACGCATATGTAAATATTACCCAATTTGAAATTTGTTTACCCAGATTCTCGGTGAGACAGAGTGCATACTATTTTCCTCTGAGTTTTACAACTACATCTGCACTAGAGCACCCACACTATTGAGAGTGATAACCACTATAGACCGTGGTCTTTGGCAAGGGTGAAGCACCTCCCGCCATGTATGACCATGATGTTGCTGTTACCCTAGAAAACATAAAAAAATCATATTGTAATTTTATGATTTCTTGGAAACAACTCAATCAATTTATTTGATTTTTTTTTTAGAGAAGGTCCTTATTACCTGACATTGCATAGACCATATTTATTTTTAATAAATGAATTAAAAAATGAACTAAAAATAAATGAAAAAATGATAAATGAACTAAAAAATGGTGACCAAAGAAATTTTATACGTAGAAGGTCGGGGACTAAAACAATAATATATCTTAAAAAACCGGATGACCAATGATTAATATCGATACAGATTCTGTAAATACAAAAGATAAATATTTCTAAGAACTTGTGAAAAAAAATGCTGCAAAAATATAGAAGACAAAAATGTTATCACGATTTGAATATTTTTGCGGTAAAATAATGAAGCTGGTAGTAGAGGGGCAAAGACAAAAAAATGGCTTGAGTGACCATTTTGATTAAAATAGAAATAGAGACTTTAGAGATCTTATATAGTACATTGACTGTAGAGATTCATAGTCTAAACATGTTTTACGCTGAATAAATGAAAATGACAAAAAAAAGGACTGAATAACACTGCTTGACAAAAAAAAAATTGGATGGATCAGGGACGCGTTTATATGGGTCTTGAAGTGCAAGAAAAGTGTAGAAAGAGGCCGTTTTCAAATGATATGCTGCACCCTTGGATTATTTTTTGACAAAGTTTGAAAATTTGGCATTTTTAATCACAAAAAAGTCTAATAAGCAAAATATCAATATCTTTTGAAATTAAATTCAACCTTTGAATTTGTCAAATCAATATGTTTTAGCACTGAATGACTTCAGAGAAACGTGCACAATTTTAGGAGAATATTGGCATCAATTTTATATATGAACTTGGAATGTTAACGATCATTAAACAAACATATGAGGATGTACACCATATAAATACTACTTTTTTATTAACTACTAGTGGTCCCGGCAAACTTCATCTTGCCATCAAGTAGGCTGTTGAAACCCGCAATGAATCGTCCCATATAAAATGACAGTTCCGTTCATTCTCGTTTTTTCGACTTTCCCGGTGAATATCCTGGAACTTTTATACACACAAACACGTCGGAACCCTTGACGAACAAAATGGAGCAATAATCATTCAAATCCGTTGCCCCGTTCGTAAGCCATTTCGTGACATACAAACACCATTCCATTTTTATTTATATAGATGTAGATTTCACACATCTGCTTCATTATATAATAGTTGTTATAGGTTCAAAAAGACGCTTGATTTGGATTTGATTCTTTGCTCCATTAGATAAAGCAAATAGCAATGCAATCCAGTAACATTTGATTTGATCAAGAAAACGACTTAGGAAAATGTATGTGTCTGTTATGTTTATATGGGGTGGTTGGTCTAATAAACTCTCAACTATGGGCTGGTTGGTCTAATAAACTCTCAGCAGAAATACAAAATTCATATAGGTTGGACACTGACATGTAAGTGGTCTTACATGCGCTAGCTGGTTTATCAGGAGACCATGTCTGTAAAAAAATGTGATAACATTGTTATTTGCGATTTCTAAATGTTTTGATAGGTACTCATTAAGAATAGATTACATAACGTGAGATTCATTTTCATCAGAGTATCCCTTGAAAAGTTACAGAATAACATAAAATAGCATCAAATAATTCAGTAATCAACATTGACGGGGTTGGTGGTCTGATGGCTACCGCTTTTGCTTCATATGCAGAAGGTCATGGGTTCAATCCCAGGCCCGTCCCTTTCCTCGTACTTTGTAGTTGTATATCTCTCACTTGCTTCTATCTTCCATTCTAAATATATCACACTCAAACTATTCGTTCATAGCAAACGCTAGAACCAGAGACGGACAAGAAACCGTTTCCCTAACGCTTCCCACTTCCACGCGCACGCCTGATACATAGGCAGTCTGCTAACCACAAAAGCAAACCTCTCTGCCATGCCTTTCCCCCATCCATACACTCCCGCATGAACTGGCGTGGATGCAGTGGAATATACGGTCTACGTGGGAGCCAGTTCAATGCATCATCAATTCCTCCCCCTTCCCCTCATTGGTCTGCATTCTGACGTGGCAGGTGCCATTGTTGCCTAAAAATAGAAGATCACCAGCACTTATACACTGAGGATGCCTGTTAGTCCCAAGCAGTCATTCGGTTGGTTCCTTGTGTAAGTGCAGCTGATCTGGCGATACTGGAGTGCATCCACGGGCGGCCAATCAAGCTCAAGCTCAAGCTCAAGCTCAAATAATTCAGTAATCAACATTGTCACATTTTTTGTGAAAGCCGCTCAGGCAGGCATGAGCTCCTTTTGATTCAGTTTGTGCATACTATTCATTTTTGAAAACTGATTTAGTGGTATCATGCCTGCTTCTTACTTGTAAGATGAAACAATTTCTGGTTAAACCATTCCCGATATTTTTTTTGTTCTACATTTCACATATTTTTCGGCAATTTTAATCTAACTTTCAGGTTTGAGGTTTAGATTAAATTTCACAAATAACTTCGATATAATCTAAATGAGTAAATGAGTTTTTCTATGTCTTCCTGTTTAAAGAAAGAAAAACAGACATTATGTGAGGTTTCGCAAAATTGTTTATCATAAATGTATGGCTAAATTGTTCCTTCACTCAATCGAAAAGCATTTTTACTTGTTTAGAGGATATGAGAATGGGAATTCATAAATGGACACGATTGGCCCCATATGGGAAACTAGTTTAAAATTAACCTTAATGGTCGACTTCTTTATGCTTACAACTAAACCCATTGAACAAAAAACTAACACTTCATTTGAAATTTTGATTAAAATTGCCGAAAAAAATGTGAAATGTAGAACCAAAAAATAAAAAATAAATATCGGAAATGGTTTAACCAGAAATTGTTTCATCGTAAAAGTAAGAAGCAAGCATGTTAACACTAAATCATTTTTCACAAATGAGGACAAGCTGAGTCAAAAAGACCTCATGCTTGCCTAAGCGGCTGTCAAGTGGTGTCGCAAAAAATGTGAAAATGTTGCTTACTGAATTATTGGTTGCTATTTTATGTTAGTCTGTAATTTCTAGATATAATCTGATAAAAAATGGATCTCACGATAGGTAATCTTTTTTAACAAAGTGTCTACTCGTTTACCGAAATGAAATTCCCTGATATTTCCAGGTTTTTTCTAGGTTTTATAAATTAGTTTCAGGTTTAAGAAATACTCTAATTTTATAAGACCAAAACAAACTAATGACAATTTTAAAAAGTGTTTTAAAGTGTATTAACTCTTCTAGACATTTAAAGCAATGTGCTAAAACTATTAAAACTTAATTCGAATATTCATATGAATTGTATTTTGTTTTATTTTGTTTGTAAAAGTTCTGTCCATCATCGTGTTTAGAAAACGGATAATAAAGTTCCCGTTTAATCGAACCCGACCTGTGTAACATTTACAAATGTGGTAATTTAGGTAAATGATTAATTGTTTGCATTTCATTCGAAAACTTTCAAGATCTCTGAATGAATCATGATTGCAAAAAAAAAATAATTCAAAGTTGTTCAAATTCCAGATTACTTATCCGGAATCGGGTTTTTCCGAAATTATTTTCCAATAATTTTAGAAATTGTTCATGAAGCATGGCTGAGTGTTTTGAAATTAGAAAATTCAGAAACCTCTTTCTTTGAAAAAGGGACCAAACAGTAATCAAAAAACAAACCGAGACCTATCAGGAACCAGAAGAAAAAAGTTTGATTCTCTAAGGAATCAGACCTGACATTTCTCTGAGAATATTTTTTTGTTTGAACTTCCTCGAGACATTACGACAAGTAATAGTGTTTGTATTACCGCATTTTCAATGATTTTTGATAATCTCAGGTATTTGTCCAAAGATCCAGATATAACTCTGAAGATTTCTTCAAATTAGATAAATGGATAGATATTTTAATTTCAGAGATTTGAATTTTTCTCCCGGATTTCATTTAGTGATTATTTCCCATAAATCCACTTCAAGAATTTTCTCAAGGAATTTCTCTAAGAATTTTATTTTGAATATCTTAAAAAACTGATGTTTTTCTCAAAAATAAACACAGAAATTATCGCGATGATTCCATCAGGAATTACTTCATAATTTCAGATATTTTTCAAGAAAATCTCTAGTCCTAAAGGTTTTTTTTTGGTGATTTTCCCATCGGTTTCATAGAACATCGTCCAAAGGCTCCCGCTTGCAATATTCAACCTGAAATGCCTCCAGGGATTTCTCAGGATTTCCTACATAATTGTCCTTCAGAATTTCTTCAAGATTTTGACTAGGAATGTCTCTAAGGATATCTTGAAAAATTACTCCAGATATAGCTTCTAAGATTTCTTTGAAAATTCCAGAAACAGGAAATTTCACTAACAGTAACTCCTCCAGTAAATTTTAGAGATTTCTCAATAAAGTTTTCACAGATTTTTCCAAGCATTCTTCCAAGAGTTTTTCGTGAAGAATTTCCAGCAAATATTAGAGTAACCTTTAAAAAAAAACTTGTGTAAGTTCTTAAGTCATTCTAGGTAAATAAGGATTTTTAGAAAAACTCTTGACAAAACTTAAGAGTAATTGCTAAAATTATTGAAACAAAAAAAAAACAGATCAATATTGAATCTCTGTGAAGCAACTCCTTGAAAAACGAAATCGCTACGAAATTATGTATGAATGATCGGAGGATTTCTTGGAAAAGCAGTTGTAGTAGTAACTAATGTGGAATCTTAGATGAACTTTTGAGAATTCTGGAACAACTGTAATGTTTGAGGAATGTTTGGAACAACTGTAATCTTTGGATGAAATACAGAGGAAATTCCAAAAATAAATAATAGAGAAACTGAACCACGAAACACAGGTCGAATATGAAATGTTCCTAATAACTGATTTACTGATTAATTACTCGAGGAATTTTTGTAACAATTCTTTGGAGTGAATGTGGACATAATGGCGTAAAAATTCTTAAAAAAAATCCCTGAAAGTTTATTAATTAACCTTGCGGGCTTCTTGGAAGATATTCTGTGGGAATCTTTGGAAAATCTAATAGAGTTACAGCTGGAGAATTCAGTTGAAGAATTAGTGAAAAAATATCTCGAGGAAGTCCTAAAATAGTCTTTGGAAAAAATAATTAAAGTAATCCCTAAGGAAATGACTGGAGGTAGTATTGTTGAAGTGCTCAAGGATGTCCTGAATTTAATTCTGGTGACATTCCCTTAAGCATCATTTGAAAAATTGCTGGTAGAATTGGCAGAGGAATCTCTTGAAGAATTCCTGGAGAGAATTCTGTATTAGTCCCTGAAAGTATTCCAGATGAAATATCTGGAGAAAACACAAGGAAAATTCTTGGAACATTTTCTCCAGAAATATGTGAAGAATTTCTGATAAAATTAGTTGAATAGTCTCGTAACAGGCTCTGAAAGTTTCTCGAGGCCTTATAGAATGTTGCATCAGAATTCACTACAAGCAAGATATGGAAAAGAGATCGTTTAGAGACCATATTGGTTAAAATAGACACTTTTTAGAGATTTGATCAAAAATAGAGACCAAGTCTCTAAAAAGAAACCTGCCCCAGCCTTACATACGTGAATCCTATACTGATAAGGCGATTAAGTTCCATACCTAAAAAGATCCTCGCTGAATAGCTTAAATAACGTTATGATAGCGGGCAGCCGAATTTTTTTTATTGAAGAGAGTATTCTGGAAAGTAATAGTAATCTCTGGATTTTGACGCAAAAATCCTTTGTAGTGAACATATTCTACCATGAATTACTACCTCAAAATATTTTCGCTGATTGTAATTCAAATTCCCTGAGAATTCCAAGTTTTTTCCAGGTTGAATAAAATTCATGATAAAATTCCCTGACAATTCCAGGTTTTTGCAGGTAAACCTGTTTAAATGAGTACCTATCAAAATCTTTGGAAATCGTAAATAACAATATTATCACATTTGTCACATACTTCACCATCGGCTCCTGATAAACCGACTAGCTCATGTAAGACCACTTACATGTCAGTGTCAAACCTAATTTTGTATTTATGCTGAGAGTTTATTAGACCAACCAGCCCATAGAAACATAGCAAACAACAATTTCCCGTAGTCGTATTCTTGTCACTCAAAAATGTTACTGGATTGCGTTGCTCATTGCTTTATCTAATGGAGCAAAGAATCAAATCATAATCAAGCGTCTTTGTGAACCTATAACAACTAATGAAGCAGACGTGTGAAATAGTTAAAAAAAAAAACAGTAGTATTTATATGGTGCACATCCTCATATGCTTGTTTAATGATCGTTAACATTCCAAATTCATATACAAAATTGATGCCAATATTCTCCTGAAATGGTGCACGTTTCCCTGAAGTCATCCAGTGCTAAACAATATTGATTTGACAAATTCAATGGTTGAATAATTTAATTTCAAAAGATATTGATATTTTGCTTATTACACTTTTTGTGATTAAAAATGCCAAATTTCCAAACTTTGTCAAAAAATAATCCAAGGGTGCTGCAAACCATTTGAAAACGGCCTCTTTCTACACTTTTCATGCACTTCAAGACCCATATAAACGCGTCCCTGATCCACCCAAAAAATTTTTTTGTCGAACAGTGTAATGCAGGTAGTGGTTTAATAGCGGGGCAGCCGATAAAAAATTGATCGGAAATAATTTGTATCACAAGAAGAACATATTCTACAAAGTGTTACCTACAAATTCAAAAAAATACCTGAATATACCCGAAATTCCACGATAATTACACGTTTTTTCAGGTTCTATGAAATTCCCTGATAAATCCAGTTTTGCCAGGTTTTTACTGGTAGCAGACACCTTGTAATAGATTTGCCTAACAACATTCTTAAAACGACTTTAATATTATTATCTTTTAGTTGAAACAACGAGGTTTTTACGTTAGATAATGGTCGATTGTCATCAATTAAACGACATTTGAATAAGTGGACCGGTCCGGAACACCGAAGTCGTTTCCGCCAGGGACCCTGGCCCGTCCACTTATTCAAATGTTGTTTAATTGATCACAATCGATCATTATCTAATGTTCAACATAAAAACTTCGTTATTTCAACTGAAATAAATGAAAAAAATAATCACTTTTCCAAAATTTGGCACTCTTGTGACCCCCCCAAGTATAACCGGGATTATCTCCGACATGGTTCTGAATTCAGCATTATCCATTCATAACAAATAACTGGTACCGTAATTTCGGGTGAAATTGATCATTTTTCACGTTTTTTCTAGTCTGTTTTCTATAATGTTAACAATGTCAAACAACTTAATGCAGGAAAACAAGTACGAAGGTTTGCCTCATCGACTCATGTACCGAAATTTTCTAACAAATGTCATATTAGTGTTAACAAATATCTCTAAAATAAAAAATCAGAGAATCTCATTTCGGGGTGAAATTGATCACTTGTCAATGTCATTATTGTTAGTTTTCAAAACAACTCTTCATGATAAATTTGAGCTCCCTGAATCCGAATATGCTTGTCTAATTCTTAACAGTGCAATATTTATATAAATAGTGAATAGTTAAATTTCAATAATTTTGCGGAAAACGCCTAAATGTGTGCAATTTCCTAAGGAATTCAATGATATCTAACATAAATTCAATTATTTCAACCATTTGAGCTAATTGGAACGAGTTTTGGTGATGAAATCTGGTTTGGGGATATATCTCAAGCATCCTCACAAATTTTCAGGTTTATACTATGTTCAAATCCTTGCTTATAAATAGAAGTTTATAGGTGTTTGTCAATACTGCACCGTGCATGATTTTGAAATTTTACATTATTTTCATAGTAATTAACATTCTTCAACGCAAAAAACTTCACAACACACAATTCGACAATAGTTACGACAAAAAACGTTCATTTACTGCAGCTTACATTGATATTTGTGCTCCATTACGAATAAATAAAATCGTGTGATACGATGATCAATTTCACCCTTCTGATCAATTACACCCGATTTTACGGTACGTTTTTAGTCAACTGAGGGTGGTTTAAAAAAAAAGGGGGAAATTGGCGGAATGGCAGCTATTTGAAAATGCCTTGTCGGGGGTCAGTAACGTAAAGGATATTCAATAAGCAAATCAAGAACATCACTTCATTCAAAATATTGGATCATTTCTCAAGAAGTTGATTTTGGAAGGAAACAGTACGGTGTCGGCGGTGCCAACAATTGTCGGGTTCAACTTAGTGTGTATTTTCCTATGCATTTTAACGGTACATAATATTAGACTTACTATTATTTTTCCGTGCTCATCTTTGTTTTACAGAATTGTATCAGTGTTTTATCAAACTTCTGAAACATTGAGGCATGATTGAAGTGAACTCTAATATATTTTTTTCTGTCATTAAATGTCTATAAATATGCAAAATGTCATCATAAGAGAATGAATATTATTAGTAAACCGCCGCTGATTTGAACGGTACCTCATGCAACCCATCGGGGTTCATTTTTAATTTAAACTTCTAGTCACCCTAAAATCGTGTTTCTAGTTACTTCTTTCACTGCTTTGTTTTAATTCTGCGTTCCGTTCCACAGCGTTCCATTTCACTTTACTTCGTTATATGAGCAAAATGACGTATGAACCATTTTTAATCTGAATGAAATGCAAATTAACGGGGTACAAATTGAAAAGTGTTTAAATTAAGTTTGGTCAAACCAACGGGGATACCCGGTGTATTGAACTATCGAAAGGTAACTTACCACCTCGAGTAAGTTAGATATATCAAAGCAAAATAAAAATATTGCAATTAATTATATTGAATTGGTCTTATGAATAACTTTGCCGACAACCAAATATGTCAATGCTCAGTTTAATAACAATCAAAAAATTTTATCTGATTCATGTTGGAACAACTTTGGGGCCTTCCTTAGCCGAGCGGTTAGAGTCCGCGGCTACAAAGCAAAGCTATGCTGAAGGTGTCTGGGTTCGATTCCCGGTCGTCGGTCCATGATCTTTTCGCAATGGAAATTTCTCTGACTTTCCTGGGCATAGAGTATCATCTCATCGTACCTGCCAACGAATGCGAAAATGTCAACCGTGGCAAAGAAAATTCTCAGTTAATAACTGTGGAAGTGCTCATAAGAACACTAAGCTGAGAAGCAGGGTTTGTCACAGTGGGGATGTAATGCCAAGAAGAAGAAGAAGAAGAAGAGAAGAAGAAGAAGAAGAGAAGAAAATTGGAACAACTTTGGATATTAGAACATAGTATGAATGTATTTTTTCTGACCTTAAGTGAAGTGAAATTCCCTGACTTTCTAGGTCAGAAATGAATATCCCTGACATTCCCTGGCTTTCTAGGTTTTTTCAGCTCTTAGTGTCGGCCAATTATTTATTTAGATAATACATATTGAAGGACATTTTCCTTCGGATCTGATTATTGCTCTGATATGTGACCTGTACTATCAAAGTTACATGCATTATTAAATATACTTTTTTATCTTATCTATATTATATTCCATAGTTAGTGAAAGGTAATGTATATTGACCCAATCGCCGTAAAAACGCTCAAACGAACCTTTCATTAGTAGAAATTGAATTGAAAGAGTTCATTTTTCGATCGTAAAAGACATCCATTTGTGTCAATATTTCTCCAATTAAAACGAGGATTTTTAATTACTCATGCATAAATTAGTCCCTCCTGCCGGTCAACGTGGACGACCGTAACCAACCAGTTTTTCGAGCCCGCGCATAGGTTACTGTGATTTTAGCCTCTCTCCTTCGTCATCGCGTTATCACCCATCGCCTGCCTAGACTGTCACTCCATATCAACGACTCAAAATGCATACATAGTAGAGGAGCATCCGATCATACACGTGTCGATCACGTGATCATCGATTTGTGCTATGCTGTGGTCGATGGGAGTCTTCTCAAAAATGTGCAGCATCATCAAACATGTTGGTATTCAGTCCTACAAACTTTCAGTAGGATTTGTGTAGGGCCAAGATGTTGTTGTTGTAAGCATCGTACGATCGTTTAAAGGGCTCTTTTCATACCTACATGTCTGGAGACCGGATAACAGTTTCGATGGGAAAAGGCATAGACGAAACGATAGAGAAAAAGAAAATATTAGAAAAACCTCAAAATGAATTTTAAGTTACTCGATAGGGCCTCTTGGTCGCCGAGCCAATAAGCTTACGCGGAAGACGAACATTCCTGTGAAGCCTTTAGCGAGGCATGGATAAACACCAGACATCTGAAATGCATGAGACAGATACGAAGAAGAATGATAAGTGTCTTTCTTTTCATAGAGATTGGCTGCTTTGCTTTGGTTCACCGCCTACGTGATCTCGGCCTCAACCTGATCTAGCAGTCTATTATTTTATTGATTTCTAAACATCAGCTTATTTTGCTCGCAAATAGTGCTAAATGGTTTTCTCAGGTCACCTACGCCCACCTCGACCCGAGCAGGATCTACAACAGCAACAATAAAGCTTCTTGGCTAATGAAATCCCTTCACAAACACGACCGATCGACAGCTCGATTCAGCGCATCTCAAGTCAAGCGCGCTGTCGCCAGTCGCGAGGTGATAAGAACTTTCCCTCCAGTAACACCCGGCAGTGCTGAGAGCCCCGTACAGTCACCCCACAGTTATGGGCAACCCACCGATATGGATCAGTTTCGGGTGTTAAACACGGAATTTCTCATCATATACCGTAAGGGTGCCATTCACCGCTCATTGAATTATTTTGAAAAAACCTGAACAAATTTTCGCAATAAAATATACAAATATACAAGCTGTCAAATTTGCATGCAAGTTGGCTGAAATAGTCGAATTTCGGATTTTCAACAGTTAAAATCTAAAAAACTAGACGTGCAGTGGATTGCAGTGGCAGTGGATTCAGCAATCCTTGATTAGGTAAATAGCGGTATTTTGGTGTTTGTGATAAAAATATGTTCCGCGGTGTTGCAGATTCTACATTTCTATAAACAGTCAACTCTCCCTTACTCGATATTCTGTATCTCAATATTTCCTCCAACTTGCTGGAATGCGCGGTTCCTTCTCTCTAACTCAATGTTCCCTAACTCGATGCTATCTATTTCAGTTTCCCATGTAGAGTTCTGTTTGATCTTTCGACCTTGACACTTGCTTTTCCCGGGGCGAGCGACGAGGGCAGGATCAAACATGTCGCGCGTTGGTCTAGTAAGTGAAAAAGTGGCGTGATCGGTGAGTTCGGTTGGAGTAACTGAAAAAGTGCCGCGATCGGTTAGTTCTGTTTGGTCCTTCGACCTTGACGCTTGCTCCTGGGCAGTGCGTCAAGAAAGCCCGAACAGTTTTTTTTTTTATTCTTTTTGGGTCGCGCGCTTATTTTTTTTTTCCTGAGTGCTTTTTTATAGCCGAGCAAACGAGTGAAGCCGAAAGTGGATTGTGGCTGCTCAGTCAAGGATAACGGATCAATTGGTGAGCTCGTTTCATGCTACTATTTCTAATCTATAAAATATGTATGACTGCACATTCAATCGTTACAATGGTGGGATGTAAATATGATTTTTCAACAAACTATGGATGGTTCGTCACTGTGAGTGTCGACACAAACTCTGATTCATGATTTATTTATGTTTAACATTTTTTTTCAGAACACCTCTTATATACCTTTATTTTTGTAATTAAAAAAACTTTGAATGGTTCGACACTACAAGTGTAGACTTGCGAAAGGTTCACTTTATTCAACAAACTTTGGATGGTTCGCCACTGTAAGTGTCGGCATAAGAATAAGAGTGTTCTATGATGTCCCAACCAATCGAGTTTTTTGTTTCTTTTCAAATGAGTAAAATATAATAACACATGCTTTCGTCCTGACAGCTGTAGGAATGTTACATTTAGGTATTTGTTCAACAAACTTTGAATGGTTCGTCACCTCAAGTGTCGGCATAATTTTCCTCTACATAGAAATTGTTCATATCAAATGAAAATATTATATTTACGTATAAGCATGTATATATCTCACAAATCATTGTTTATCATGGTCTAATCGCTTATCAAAGTGAATCCTATGACCCAACGATCCTCCCCATTAACAAACATCCCTCCCAGTAACCTTTGTGGAGATGCAGAGGCAAACACGGTCTCCAAAAAGCAAAGGTTACACACTAACATTCCTTCCCCCAATCCCACCTGACTGCAAGGACGTGGCCGGCGCCGTTATTGACCCTGTATAAATAGAGGCACTGAATTATGCACACTGAAGGAGATTATGGCCAATCCCAGCCGAACTTCTAGTTGATTCTTTGTGCATTTTCACTGACTTCGGTCAATCACGGAATAGCAACCATTGATATGTGTAGTCAGTCTAAGCTAAGCTATCTATTTCAGTTTCCCATGTAAGTTTACCTCTCTAACTTGATATTTTCATGAAAAGTTCCAAATGTACTCCAAATGTTAATAAATTTCATTAATTTGAATATTATGATTAAATTGATACAGTAACCCCACGCAGTTGAATCACCCACAATTTATGAATCAACTGATTTAAAAAGACAAAATTATTATCAAACTTATCACAAAACATCACAGAATCATTTTTAGCGATAAGCAACACATATTGTTCAGCCATTTCAAGGCTTTTTATCTCCGAAAAAAAGCTCTTGATCGCGGTATGAACCGACAATATTACTAAATTATTTTTGTAGCTATTTGGGCTTTATTTTTGGCCAACTTTGTAAGCCGTGTGGCTGTTGACGCTTAGCTAGAAACGACGTTTTAAAGTTGGTTTCAAAGATTTTTTCTGAGAGATTAAGTCCCAGACAACTTTTACAGATTCAATAAACATAGCTATAAGAGATAAACGCGTATTTATATGGATTTGGCTAAGATTTTTGAGTAAAATACTTGATCAATAAATTGTGGGAAATATACACACCAGTCACAGTTTATGAATCAGCGTTCAAACTACTAGTGCTTAGTATTTTTAAAAATGATTTTTAGTTTCAAGTAATTTCCAATGTTAAATTTTGTTACGGGAGAGCAAAAGTGGTTTGGGACCGTTCATAAACCACGGATTTTTTTTTGTGGAGAAGAAATCTGAACATAGAAATGAAATTGCATGATTTTGAAAAAAAAACAAATACTTATGAAAAAAGTTATTAAGGGGGTTTAAAGTCTTATTAGACTATAAAAATTGTGGACGTTGTTAATATGTAAGGCCTCAAAGATTATTATGTTGAATAATTTTTGGATAAATAAAAAAATCCTAAATTTGTGATTGTTCCTCAGTTTACAGCACAGACGTAAAAAAAATAAAGAATTTTTCTAGTTACACCTGATTGATTCTTCATAATTTTGCTATAAAAACTAGGTATTGCTTCTGCAGAAGGACCAAAAAGCAACGAGTGGAAATAAAAAAGAACTGGTTTGTATCCTCTCTGATTGATATCAATACCAATTGTTTGTCATTTTTATGATCACTTTTGTTGCACGTATGTTTTTTAGATTAACTCCCAGGCTAAACTATAAAAAAATATTTATTTTCTAATCTTTTATTTATTTAGTTATCTAGTTTGAAGAAGTACGGACTAAGATTCTGATGCATGGACAATATCGGTGTCATTTCTTGACTTTATCAAGGGATCCGATTTTGACTGATAAAGGGGCGTGCCTGCGGAGAGTGACCCATCAACGAAACCTTTCAATTAGAATCCTTTCCTGAGATCAAGTTAGGAAAGGCAACTGTAAAAAAACGAATACTTTATCACTTCACGATTGTGACAAAGTAACACGACTTGCACGGAACAAAGGACAATAGATCAAATTTTGGTCGCAGTGGTTTATGTTCCGAACAGAAAAAACCTGTTGGCTCTTTTATCAGACACATGGAGAAGTAAAATATATTCACACTTTTAAAAATAAAAACATCGGACAACTTTACTAATAATAGAAAAATCAAATTTTCATAGAACACATTCAGCTTCAAAATTTGCTTCTTCTCTTTGGAAGAATGATGATGACTGTCGTTCGACACGAAGTCCAACCGCAGTTTAGTTCGCTATGGGTTGATCGCAAACAATTTACGGATGGTACACGAATTATGTCACGTTAAATTTGAACTTTTTCAACACCTCCTCCCCCTTTCGTCACACTTTTTGTATGAGTCCTCCGAAAATTTTGTAAGGCTTCTCACGCTTGACTCGACGCCTCCCCCTTGAACGTGACGTAATTTGTGCATGACCCTTTAGAAGTTTTGAACATGGAAATCGATAGCAAAGCTCATCGATTTCAACATAACAAACCCATTGCGCAAATCGATTAATTGACCAACTTGAACATAATGATCATGACACAAGCTAACCATAAGCAAAACACATGTGTTGGGTGATGATCTATATGCATCCATAGGTTGACGCATACAAATCTGAAGGGAAAGCTTCGGGAACTTATGTGGAAAAATTTTGGAATTCCAGTAATCGGTTGATGAATCAATCCATGAAGCAAAAAAAAGGAATTTGATGTGTAATACGGACGAAGTTTGTAAGAAAATCACAGCAATTCGATATGAACGTTTATGAATCGATCCATAAGTTTAAACACACAAATCAAACGTGTGAATTTTTATCACTGCAGTCAAGGCAGTCGAAGAATCAAGCATTTACGAGTTCTGCAATCTAGATCTAATGATTGTCTAATTACACTACCTGCCATCATCCTCCAAATGAACATTCTCCAAAAGCATATAAATCCACCAATTAAATGTTCACTAGTTTAGCCCGCTCAGTAGCAACATTAAAAATCATGCAATGTCATGCAGATTAGACTGGCCCTTAAACAAAAAAGTTGTAAAACTGAACGGGGCACCCCCTATATATGAGCCTTAGGGTAAGAAAAACGCTCTCTCAAAATTTCAACTCAATTGGTTGCTCCACCAGCTGGCGCATTCGATTTGAAGTTTGTATGGGATATTCATCTCAAATATATTGAGAATTGATCCTATGTCACTGTTTTGTTCCGTATACTAATTTTTCGCGTTCAAATAAGCCCAAAATGACAAATACACTAGTTGATACCCTAATGAACATAATTGCAGAAGGTTGTATCTGGATTTAATCTCATTTTCATTACTCTTTTAGTTGTTGAAAGTTAGGCTTAGATCAGCACTCCCGTACAGTCACTTATATGCATGCGACATGTGCCTCAGCTCGCCCAGCGTCATAGGTGGCTATGATGCGCTTAATGGCTACCTCCAAGCTGTGTTGAAGAAATACAAGCAGTATTGCATGATATACTTCAGATGGTTAAAACACCAACTTTATTAATTTTGATCATGGTACAATCTTCTACAATATTCTTCGCTATTACATCAAGCAGTGTTTTTGACATTCTGGGTCCAATTGGACGCGATGATCAATTTTTCTGAACGAAACAGTAGATGATGTGCTGTTGCTCATATGTTTGAGCTTAAAATCCCATATTAACTTCAATTCAAATGCGCCAGCTCATGGAACGACCAAATGAGCTGAATTATTCAGAAAGGCTTCCTCTAACCCCAAGAAATAATCCTGGGTGGTGCCCCGTGGAATCATACAACTTTATTTTTCTCCCATACTGAGCTGGGCCAGTCTAATGCAGATTCTTGAAATACTTGGTTCCGGTTAACCTCCGGATATAATTAACGTTGTCCGTGGCAGTGTTCTAATAAACATATGAACTATATAGCATTTAATTACAAAATAATTAAGAGTAAATAACTGATTCATAAATCGTGTTCACATTGATTCATATTTGTGGGCAACTTTTTTGCCGATTCATAAATTGTGGTTTAAGACAATGTTCAAATAAGTGAAAATTTCAAATGTTTACAACAATTTTAATGACAATATTGTGCATGAACTGCAGGTATATACCCCACTTTACCATTTGGCATTGATTTAAACCAAAAATATTGTTTATTTTGCTCTCTATAATTTTTCAAATTTAAGCTGAGCCTTAAATGATTCATAACTGTGGGACCAGTGTAGTATAATTGAGGTTTACTGGCTATATCTAAATATTGAAATATTCAATTTTTCCAGATCGTTAAAAAGTGTCACTTACAGTCAGTGACAAAAGTTAGTAACCAAAAGTTGTTTTTCCATACAAAATGCCCAAGTTTGGGGATCTATATCTCAGCTACAGGTAGTTCGAATTAGCTGAAATTTGGATGACAAATTACAAATAACCTGAAGTTTTGTGTATATTGAGCTCATTCAATTTCAATAATTTTCCGAGGAGTTTCAAAGGGTTGGTAAAAAGAAAAGTAAGTAATCGAGAGACTTTACGATTTAATTCAATAACTCTAAAAAACCTCAAATCCTTTTGGGACCATTGGCGTAAATAGAGAGGGGCCAGGGGGGGCCTGGCCCCCCCGAAACGTGGACTTGCCCCCCCTTAAAAATTTTGAAAAATAGATGATGAGATAATTAAGGGGGCCCAGATAGCCGTAGCGGTAAACGCGCAGCTATTCAGCAAGACCAAGCTGAGGGTCGTGGGGTCGAATCCCACCGGTCGAGGATCTTTTCGGGTTGGAAATTTTCTCGACTTCCCAGGGCATAAAGTATCTTCGTACCTGCCACACGATATACACATGCAAAAATGGTCATTGGCATAGAAAGCTCTCAATTAATAACTAAGAAGTGCTTATAACAACACTAATCTGAGAAGCAGGTTTTGTCCCAGAGGGAAGTAACGCCAGAAAGAAGAAGATGATGAGATAATTAAACTGCATGTTGAATACATATTTTCTAAACTATATAAAACTATTGATAAACAATCAATTAACTATTGAAAAACAACTTTTTTTAACGATTTCGAAAAGTTTATTCTATTTGCAACATTGTTTGCTCAAGTGCTTTCCATAAAAACACTTTTTTTCGTAGAAAAAATGGCGATCAAAGTCGTGGGGAGAAAGCAAGGGTGATATTGGCGGCTCTTTATTGCTACCCCAAAGTGTCGCTGGTTCTAAAATGTAAACAACCATACAAAATAACAACTAAATAATGGTGAAAGAGTAATCATTTTTTTCGCAAAGATCTTTTTTGGGAATTCAGCAGAATTTTCTGATTAAATTGCCAACAGCGCACTGCAGTAGCACGTACCAAATAACTGCTTGCAAACAATTTCTTTCGAGCGCATTGATTACCTGTAATTTTGCGAAGAATGATTTTTACTTTTCCGCGTTAAGCCTTAAAACTGGTCCTGGACTTAGGTTGGCGGCTTTTCAATTTCCCTTGAGAGAAAGGCTTAGATCTCTAGTTAAACAAAAATATATGGGTGAACTTCAACTCATTTCAGTTTTATTTAAAATCATTGTATTTCATTTGAGCCACATCATCTGATTGTGTTCAAAACGTTATCTTGCCAAACAAACCAAAATTATTAGATTTTAGTGATGTACACTACACGTAATTATCAAACGATTTGTTACACTTTCGAAGTTATGGCCTACTTTTATGTGAAGGTGTGCCACTGTAATCGATTTACAAATATTGTCTAAACAAGCATCGGATTTTTTTGTAGATCCTTAACAATCCAATCCAACACCTCCAATGCTAAGGGACCGTGGCCCCCCCGAAGTCTGATGACTAATTACGCCCATGTTTGGGACGGACGATTTTCCACCTTTATTATTCCTCTCGTTAAGTAGAAAACATCCAGAATAAATTCTACTCGTCATGAGGTGTCGATGCAACTCAATCACTATGGATATTTGACGACGGAGAGGAAGAATATATGGATCCCGCTGTAAATGAGACTTTTCTAAAAACTCTGTCCAGCACAATTGTGCTGCTTCGTCCCGATAGGGATATCGAAATTTTCAGATTTCTTCAAGGATACTAAACCAATTTGTATGATTTTTTTTTACAAAATAGTTCCTTATTACCTGGCAGTGTATAGTACACATTTTATTTTTTTGATAAATATACCAAAAACAAAATGACCGCCAAAAACCTTTTATATGGAGAATGTCGGTTCCCCAAGGAACATCGGAATATCTTCAAAACTAGAGCACCAATGATTAATATCGATATGTATTCTTAAACTAGAAGATTTTTTTTTGAGATCTTGTGGTAAAATGGTGGGAAAATATCAAAAAAACAAAATAGTTATCGCGATATGAATATTTTTTTAGCAGTAAATAATGAAGCTGTCGGTAGAGTGGTTAATATTTTATAAGCCATACTTCAAGATCGATCGAATTAATATTACTGTTTTGATTTCTGGGAAGTTTCCAGGATGATTTAACTAACGGAATTCATCATATTTTGAGTGCTTCCAAATTGAGTTGTTGTACTGCAATAAGTAAACAAAAAATATGTTTTCAACTAATTGTCTGTTGTGTAGCCACTTCAAAATAGGAAGTTTGAAACATAAACGTAAGGCTTAACCCTTTTATTATCAGACATGTGATGCGAAACCCCCCGAACCCTTTGATCGTTTTACACGTTTCTCAGTTTAATTGATATCACAATTTACATGCTCTGCACAAGCCATTATGTTTTCTATAAGCAGCATAAAACGGAATAGGTTTGATGAAACTAATTGTGTTGACCAATATGAACACGTTTTGATATGATATTCAACATTATGAATGAAGAGTTTTGGGCCATTTAAAATGTACCGGATGTGGCCACTCGACCTTAATGCCCTGAAGTGCCGGCTATAGATTTGATGGATACTAAACCGTTTCAATTCTCGAAAAGTAAAGATAAAAACAAATAGTTCACAAAAATGCGTTTGCATTGGCTTGACACAGATGTTTAGGTCACTAAAGTAGTACATTTTATTATTATCTTTATTATCGAGACTTTCAGCCGGAGGCTGGTTCGTCTCCAAAGTAGTACATTTGAGATGTCCCGTGACCCGAAAATGGTCATTTCTAGGATCAATCAAATGCAAGGAAACGTGGTTATCCAAATCAATCGTTCCTCAAAAGGTTTTTATACGTTTTTGACGATTTTCTTGAGAAAAACACATTAAAATATATCAGGAGAAGCATTTCTATTCATTTACTACAATCTAGGGTGAAGAAAAGCATTATAGAACACATATTTCGTCCATTAATTATGTAAGACGATTTTGGCGGTTCTGAGACCCCCTCCTCCCATAAGGACTGTTCATGTTATAAAGTGGACAACTTGTGTAGGAGAAAGGGGTGGAACACTGTGCCTTCTACCGAGAAAAACCAAATTTCGATGAATTTTTATCACACACGAACGATTTAGAGCATAAATCAGAGTGTTCGGGTTGGTATGGAGGTCAATTGAAGTGAAAATATCAACGAAAACTAAGATTTTAGAAAATTAGGTTTAAAAATTAGAACTGACGTAACTTTTAGCTCGGAAATCTTGAGGTTTTACAGTGAGGTGAATATGTTATGTCAAGTCTGATACCTTTAGAATTATTTTAGAATTGGTTACAATCATTAATGGTTATATTTTCAGTAATGCAATGAAAATTTTCTGAAATATTTGTTTAGCTCACGTTCTTTGCATGATGTTCACTTTACCACCAACAGCTGTTCTTTTTACCTACAGAGTGCAGGTAAACTGAACATTTGCATCGTTTTTTGCCCTTCATCGATGCTATATCTATTTAATTTATTAATGAAATTACAATCGGTTTTCTGTGCATCGTTCGACTAATAGTGTTCCGGGTTTTGTTGGCTCTACGTCCTTCAAGACATGACCTGCGCCACAATGTTACGCCAACTAACTCGGTCCATGGCTGGTAACCTCCAATTTCTCGATCGCCACCTAGCTCGTTGCGCTCCCCTTCGTCTTGTACCGGCCGGATTTGAGGTGAACAACATTTTTGCGGGATTGTTGTCCGGCATTCTCACAACGTGTCCCGCCCATCGTACCTTTCCAGCTTTGGCGACATTCTGGATACTGGGTTCACCGCAGAGTTGCGCAAGCTCGTGGTTCATTCTTCTCCTCCATACGCCGTTCTCACATACTATGCCGAAGATCGTCCTAAGCACACGTCGTTCAAAAACTCCTATCGCTTGCAGGTCCTCTTCGAGTATTGTCCACGTCTCATGCCCGTAGAGGACTACCGGTCTTATTAGCGTCTTGTACATGGTACACTTAGTACGGAAGTGAAGTTTACCAGACCGCAAAGTCTTGTGGAGTCCGTAGTAAGCACGACTTCCGGCAATGATACGTCTTCGAATTTCTCTGCTGCAGTTGTTATCCGACGTTATCAATGTTTCGAGGTAGACAAATTCGTCCACCACCTCGAACTCATCCCCGTCGATCATCACGCGTCTGCCAATGCGAGCTTTATCGCGCTCGGTTCCTCGAGCCAGCAGATATTTCGTCTTCGACGTATTTACCTTCAATCCAACCCGATCTGATTCACGTTTCAGCCTGGTATACTGTTCAGAAACCACCTGGAACGTTCTTCCGACAATGTTGATATTCGCGACATTTTTGGAGGATCTGTCGCAACATAAAGATTTGGTCTGTTGTCGATCGCCCGTCCACAAAACCAGCTTGATAACTTCCCACAAATCTGCTTGCCAGTGGCGATAGACGGCGGAAGATGATCTGGGAAAGAACTTTATAGGCTGCGTTAATAATGGTGATCGCTCGATAGTTCTCACATTCTAACTTGTCACTCTTTTTGTATATTGGGTATATTATTCCCTCCTTCCACTCCTCCGGTAGCTGTGCTGTATCCCAGATCCTGGCTATCGATCGGTGCAGACAAGTGGTCAACCTGTCCGGGCCCATTTTAATAAGTTCCGCTCCAATACCATCCTGTCCAGCTGCTTTGTTGTTCTTGAGCTGTTTCTTAACTTCGCCTATTGTGGGAGTTGGCACGTCTCCCTCATCCGCCGTACTGATGAAGCCATTCCTCCTGCTGTCCTGATCTTCCTCCTCTGCGCCGTTTAGGTGTTCATCATAGTGCTGCTTCCACCTTTCGATTACTTCACGTTCGTCCGTCAAGATACCTCCATCCTTATCCCGGCACATTTCGGCTCGCGGCACAAAGCCTTTGCGGGATGCATTGAGTTTCTTGTAGAACTTACGTGTTTCTTGAGAACGATACAGCTGCTCCATCTCTTCGCACTCCAACTCTTCCAGGCGGCGCTTTTTATCCCGGAATAGATGGGTTTGCTGTATTCGCTTCTGTTTGTATCGTTCCACGTTTTGACGGGTGCCCTGCTGCAGCATCATCGCCCGCGCTGCATTCTTCTCGTCCAAAACCGTCTGACACTCCTCGTCGAACCAACCGTTCCGTCGATTTCCGTCCACGAGCCCAATGGCACCTACCACTGCGTTGTTAATGGCTGCTTTGAGACTACTCCAGCAGTCCTCAAGAGGGGCTTCGGTGAGCTCTCCATCTTCCGGCAAGGCTTTGCGCGTATTCAGTTGCGACTTCGGGTTGCTTGAGTCGCTCCAGATTGTACCGGGGTGGGCGTCGGTACCGAATGTTGTTCACAACGGAGAGTCGTTGGCGCACTTTAACCGTCACAAGAAAGTGGTCCGAATCGATGTTTGCGCCGCGATAGGTTCTGACGTCGATAATGTCCGAGAAGTGCCTTCCATCAATCAAAACGTGGTCGATTTGTGATTCAGTCTGTTGGGGTGATCTCCAGGTGTACCGATACGGGAGGCTGTGCTGGAAGTAGGTACTACGTATGGCCATGTTTTTGGAGGCGGCGAAATCAATCAGTCTAAGGCCGTTTTCGTTCGTAAGCTGGTGAGCGCTGAACTTCCCTATAATCGGTCTAAATTCCTCCTCCTGGCCAACCTGAGCGTTGAGATCTCCGATAACGATTTTGACATCATGGCTTGGGCAGCCGTCGTATTCACGTTCCAGCTGCGCGTAGAAAGCGTCCTTATCGTCATCGTCACTTGCTAGGTGAGGGCTGTGCACGTTGATTATGCTGATATTGAAGAAACGGCTTTTGATCCTCAACTTGCACATTCTGTTGTCGATTGGCCACCACCCAATCACGCGCCTCTGCATTTCGCCCATCACGATAAAAGCTGTGCCCAGCTCATGTCTATTGCCGCAGCTCTGGTAGATGGTATAACCATCCCTATACGTATGTACCGTCGACCCTTTCCAGCAAACCTCCTGCAGCGCTACGATGTCGAACTTGCGGACCCTCAATAATTCGGAAAGAATGCGGGTACTTCCCAAGAAATTGAGAGACTTACAGTTCCATGATCCGAGTTTCCAATCGTTAGTCCGTTTTCGATGCCTGGGTCTATGCCGATTATTCCGGTCAGAATTTACATTGTATGCTTCCTGTACTGATGATTTTTACGGCTGGCTTGTAAGGCCTGCACCAAACCCCTGTCTCGCCGGAGGATCATCGTGCACAGCACTGTTTAGAGTCCCACGCTGGCACTAGGACGATGATCAGCCGCTCCTAACATGGAGAACAGACGCTGTTTTGAGCCGCCCCTAACATGGAGAACAGACGCTCTGATAAGCTACACCCTCAGAAGAGAGGAGCCCCCCTTCCCTGTCAGCATACGACCAAGGTTCCACCAGGGTTGGTTACCCGATCTTCCCTACGGTTACTCGTATCCCAGACGGCACCACGGGGAGGTAGGGATAGGAGTTACTGGACAAGAGGCTAAGGACCACAAATGGGGTCTATTTTATACCTGCAGGTACGCGAAGTACGAATGGTACGCATTGTCCAGTCATTTACCACCCTATCTATACCCGAGCAGAAGCCGAATACTGACCATTAAGCTTAATTTGATGATTGTAGATCTAATGAATAGTTCGCTGCTATGGGTTAGATCTTAAAATAGCTAAACATTATAAGGAGAGATCCCCCAGTACCGGTCACCTGATCATAATTCCAATGTTATTTTTTTTATTCCATCTTTTGACCCATTTATGACGTGCAAAAAAATCAATTTGAAAATATGAATACGAATTTTGACATAGAATTTTGAATCTAAATTCAGTAGCAAATTTGAGAGATTATTTTCATACCTTTTATCTCTTATATCTATCAAGTTAGTATCGCTTTGAGCTATTCATATCAAAATTTACTTTTCCTAAAATTTTTCGCTGCTCGGGTTTTGTTCACAATCATTTTGAAACTAAAAATTTTTTTTTTTTTGTTTTCACATGAGGGAAATCTGCAAACAGACGCCTGAGCTCAGGCAGTGTGGGGATGCCGCACCAACTTTGAACTTTGATGGTGAAGATTCCTCGCATTTCTCCACACTTTTGTTAAGATAGAATTCAAGCTTGAAACTTCAACTTACATGTCCCGTAGATAAATCTTGCAACAAATTGTAACTTTGAAAGCATGCTTAAAATAAGTTTTTACCATTAACAAAGTTTACAGATGATCAGAACGTTATATTTAGTTGGCCTACACGTTTTTGATTTATTTTGGACCAATATTTTATTTTGCCTTTAGGGTAGCCATCTTCAGGATAGAGTTGCCAGAAAACACGATTTTAGAAAATATAAATTTCAGCGATTTTCAATCTGTTATTTTTTTTAACCGAAGATGGTTAATTCGTGTTCCAACTTGGGTTGTATCCCACCACCACCATGAGTTTCGGAACAATATTTCTACATTAGGTACCTATAGGAAACATCAATCGCCCTTTGGTGATCACAAACAAAAATATGCTTGTTTGATTTCTTCGACAACAGTTTGTACCTTATAGCCTGGTTTGCTACTGTAAAGGAATCGCTAAAGAAATTTCTCGCCGATTCCTTGCAGAAATTTTCTACAGCGACTCCCATTTGAACTGACAGTTCTTTTCAACTGCGTACTGCGATCAGAAAAAAGCCCATTCTTGATCGATTCCTTGCAGAAATTTCCCATGCATCAAGATAGGCCGAGAAATTACTTGTCAGCAGCGAATTAGGCTTATAGCCTGGTTTGCTACTGTAAAGGAATTGCTTAAGAAAATTTCTAGTCAATTCTTTGCAGAAATTTTCTACAGCGACTCCCATTTGAACTGACATTTCTTTCCAACTGCGTACTGCGATCAGAAAAAAACGTATTCTTGATCAATTCCTTGCAGAAATTTCCCATGCATCAAGATAGGTCGAGATATTACTTGTCAGCAGCGAATCAGGCTTATACAGTAATTCCTCGCATGGATACAGTATTTTTCAGCCATATAATGTTTATGAAAATTTGAGCTTTATATTGCAGAAGGTTTAGGGACAAAACGTCGAAAGACAAACCATCAAAACCCAAAACGTAGAAAGCCAAAACGTCGACAGCAATATTTTTTCTAGAGAAGATTCTTGGATAACTAGCGTTGTTAAGGAAAAGAATGGTTGCGATGTAGACAGCGTTGGGATCATCAAAATTTGCAATTTCCATCACAGTAAGCATGGAACCAATTTTCAAAAATGTCAAACAACCATTCATTTTTGACGAGAAAAGAAGTAGTACAGCACTTGATGCATACTGAAATTTAATTCTGAGATATTCAGAAGTGATGTTAACCATTATTTTGACGAAAAGATGGCAGTCAAAACTAAAACGGCAACTGATGGTTCTTTTGAGTGGGAGTAAAATTGAAAATTTGAAACGAAAAAGTAGTGTCGAAGGTAAAACAAAAGCGTTCATTACTTTATCGGTACATAATATTATTTTCATGTAATCAACGTTCGTAATAACTGTCCATACGATTGGGCTGTTCTCGACTACCATTATTCCATTTGTGGTGGAAGTTTGAGAATCTTGAGAACCGAGCGTAGCGCGCTGTATGAACAGAATTAAAAACATCACGTTTGTCACCCAACCGTTGCAGACATAGTGCGAATGATATGGGAAACACCTGAGACGAGACTCGCGGAGACGGTCTTCTTTTTCTGCGATTGCTGAGTTTTTTTCTTATTCCACTCAGTGTTTTCATCAATCTTGCGCAAGCCGTTCAAGCTCTCACATGGCAAAAAACTTTTGCGTTTGCATCACACCGAAGCATAAACGGCATTTTGAGTGAAATTTCATGCCAGTAAACGTAGCAGACTTTATAAATAACTAGTCTTGTGCTTAGATTTATCAGCAAACTGAGAAAAATTGCTCCGCTGACTGAGGTTTTTTTTATAACAGTTTTTTTTTAAATACAATACTTTTCACTTTTTAAGCCATAAAATCGATGGGCTGCATTTGACGTTTCGTGACAGCGGAATCTGGGCTGCATATGACGTTGATATTTTTCCTCTTCGCGAGTCTCTCTCAGGGAAACACAAGGGACTTGTTCAAAACCAACTGAAGTTAAAGAATGAAATTTCCACATACACCTACACTACACAAAATACTGAATTACAATTATAAATATTCATCACAAAACATGCACACCGAAACCACTGTGTAGAATCACAACGCACTAGCTGCCAAACAGTACAGCATTAGAGTGGTTCAAAAAATCGTTTTTGCTCCACACCGCTCATTCGATTCTAGATCAAATTCTGAGTGTCCTCCCAAAATTTGAGCTCATTTGGATGAAAATTGAGACTGCACAAGCCCTTCAAAGTTTATATGGGAATTACTATGGGAAAAGCAAGCAATTCATTCAATCGGTCATAGTGTTTTCCCATGTGCTCTTGGGGATTAGAGCTACGTTGATACTGTGAGATACATTCATCAGCTACAACTTTGCCGAAGACCATTTTTAAATCGGACGCCTCAGTAATTAGTTATTGATGTATATCCAGTCACAAATTCTTCGACAGTGCTCGTTTAACTTCTGAACAGGCAACATTGCTGCACTTGGCGCGAAAGATAGCACGCACAAATCATGGCTACTATGTTTTACTGCATATATCCAGTGATGCCTGCAGAACAGCCCAATAATTATAGCCAAAGTTTAACAACTCATTCCAAAATCAATAACTAATTACCGGGGCGTCCGATTTAAAAACAGTCTTCGGCAAAGTTGTAGCTGATGAATGTATCTCACAGTATCAAAGTAGCTCTAATCCCCAAGAGCACATGGGAAAACACTATGACCGATTGAATGAATTGCTTGCTTTTCCCATAGTAATTCCCATATAAATTTTGAAGGGCTTGTGCAGTCTCAATTTTCATCCAAATGAGCTCAAATTTTGGGAGGACACTCAGAATTTGATCTAGAATCGAATGAGCGGTGTGGGGCAAAAACGATTTTTTGAACCACTCTAGTACAGCATAGACCATGTAAATAGTAGCATAAGTAAAATAAAGTTAGTTGAAATCGTCACCCCGCCGCGTATACATGCACTAATCGCTGCGTTCGGTTTTGTGGTGTCCGAATAGTCCCCGCGAGTTTTAATCAATAGTTATCCCCGTCGATTAGTGCAGTGTAGTGGACAAACTCATGAAATTGAGCCAGAAGCGGAAAGAAAGACCGTTTGCTTACCGGGAATCAATTCCTTACGACCCCAAGTGAGAAGAGTTGTTAAGTGCTTTGTACAGGACTGTCAGATTGTGATGTTGTCGTAGCCAGCATCAAAACTGCGCAACACTGTGCTTTGAGGCTGGCTGTTAGCTTGGGCCTTTGGCTTAAGCCTTCTAATGATGGCTACGGCAACATCGTGTTGGTTTGTATAGTGCTGCCAGTCCCTTGGGGAAACACGTTAAAGGTGGGTCAAATAGGTATATGTTGGTTGTTTGTTTAGGGTTATTTTTTAATATAAAATAAGTATATAAACTTCCTTAGCCGAGTGGTTAGAGTCCGCGGCTACAAAGCAAAGCCATGCTGAAGGTGTCTGGGTTCGATTCCCGGTCGGTCCAGGATCTTTTCGTAATGGAAATTTTCTTGACTTCCCTGGGCATAGAGTATCATCGTACTTGCCACACGATCTACGAATGCATAAATGGCAACTGTGGCAAAGAAAGCTCTTAGTTAATAACTGTAGAAGTGCTCATAAGAACACTACGCTGAGAAGCAGGCTCTGTCCCAGTGAGGACGTAATGCCAAGAAGAAGAAGAAGTATATAAACTTCATACAATTATTGTGGCGTGATAAAAACGAACAGAAAACCGTGCTAAAATCTAGAATAATGAAATTAAGTGATCAGGTATTAGGTATCAGAAGGCCAGCTCCAGAGGAACGTTTCCCGCCATTTGGGAGATTTGTGTCAACGACGTATTTGAGCCTATTTCATCATCTACCCGATGGGAGAGGAAAGGGAAGGGCAAGATGGGATGAAATAGGAATGGAATCCCTTGAAGAGGGAAAATCACATAAGCGAAATGAGAGCATGTAGCTCCATACCTAAAGCGATCATATCTGTCCCGCGAAACGAGACACATTTTCAGATCTCGTTCCCAATTAAACATTATTCGTATTGGATGTGTATTCTACAAACATTTTAGGTTTGAATCATGATCTATTTGCTCAGTTTACTTAAACAATTGAATTTGACGCAGTAATATCATGTCGAAAATTGCAACGTCTAGTCACCTTATCCATACCACAAAGGGTTAAAACAGCGCCCTAAAAAGGGCACTGCAAAACGCATGAGCGTAAAGAGAGCTCATTACCACAGCGGGTTGAGAATAACAGTCAGTTCCATAATCGGAGTCACAACTATCACACACAAATGTATCAGCACGCTGAATATTTACCATGTGATAGTTGAGTCGGCAGTGGCCAGTCAAGGTTGTAACCAAGAGACTGCAATTCTTCTTTGATAGATTTGTTAAATACTTAGCCATTTTTGGAGATGGCTAAGTAATGCACAATTTTGTTTGACGACATGCCTAAAAATTATTCCAATATTGCTTGTGCTGAGTTGCCGCCCGAGAATTTATGAAGCTCCACCCATCACTTCGAAACTGGTATAGATGCTGAGGGCCAATGAAGTCATTCGATGCTCCATTGCGAGCTAGTTCATTAGCAAATTCATTCCCAGCAATGGAATAATAGCCAGGACCCATATAAGGTTCAGTTCCTTAAATTGAGTTCGACATGCGATAACAAGCAAGAGCTATTAAAACAGCCTGACTATCTGACATATCTCTTTACAAATAGCCAGACGTCCACTCTTCCCGTGAAGGGAGTTGTGTGGAAAATTTGCTATAAAAGGAAAGTGACAAGCAATGGATCATTAAAACAACCAAAACGGCCGCTATGGAAAGCATAGATAGCGCCACCGTAGTCTTGTGTGTTTGACAGAACAGCAATGCTGTCACAATGTTAAGGCTAAGTAGCCCGTCATTCGTTTTGGCAACAATGATGACTTTTCAGCTTGCATTTCAAAGTGATAAAACTCAGTCTTGATAGTTTATATTGACTTGAAAAAGTATCACTGTACGCGCTAACATGCATTAAGTATGCTGATACTTTTTCAGCTGTGTCAGTGCAAAACCGACTGGTTTTCTTTGATTCGAAATCGTGAGATGAATTAGCAACAATCATCAACGACGCGTACAAATTTCAATGACGGCCTACTTCGCCTTAAATCCCATATACAGGGGCGCCTTTGTTTTGATGCGGTGAGCACTTGCAAAAGCTACCTTCAATGATCCATTGTGAGATCACTCGGAGCAAGGACAATTGTGTCCTAAGCCACCAGAAGTGGAAACATTAAAATCACTAGGATTTCCAAGGGATGGCAAGAATCCATGGAATTTGGTTGTAACCAATGTTTGTGGAGCATAAAAAATGTAAAGTCTGCGAATTTTCATTCATAATATGTTCATAGAGATGTAGCGATGATTCATGATCTGATACATGTCAATTTGTCAATTCGTGACTGATTCTAGCAGAGCATTATGTCTAACACTTCTTCTCTAGTAGATACCATGAAGGTTGGACGATTTCCCATAATAAGTAATCAAAGATTTTAACTACTCAAGCATTCCATCAGACTGGAGCTTCTCAAATTGATATCTGAGCTGGTTCAGATGATAAGAAGAGTATTAGCATCACTGCCCAAAATCAGCAGAAGGCCTTTTATAGGCAGTGTACGATAACTCGTTTGAAATCATCCGTTGGGGATGGTTCATCATGTGGTAAATACACCACAAAACGAAAGACGTGTTTCCTATTGAAGTCACCGTAAGGGAAACTTCTATCTAGGAAACATTGTGGACCCAGTTTTTCTGAAACATGAAAATGGCAAACTCACGTGCCAGGCCTCGCGCGTGCGTGCTCGTAAATAGCGCTATCGTTGGTACACTCATTTTTGAGTAAACAACCAAAGATGTATGTAAGAAGAATTATTCTGTTATCAAAATTTGCATTATAGAAGAAAAATCCTATTGAATAACCTGTACTTATAACTAATAAAGCTGGGCATCAAGCTCGGTCCCGGTAAGGACGTAACATCAGGAAAATGAAGAACAATAAGAAGAAGATAAGTAACCTTGTGTTTCTTGGTAGTCTCTAAATTCGGCATGTTGAGTGCTATCAAGGTGAAAAATTCATTCTACTAATTAAATTCAAGATGGCGTCAAAATCCAAGATGGCCGTCAGATTTTATCAGTCTAAAAAATACTCTTATTCTTCACTCGACATTTTATTCGTGTCGAGTGAAGAATAAGAGTATTGAGTATCAACGATTGAAAACTTGCTTCTTTATTGTACACAAAAAAATGTTTGCATTGATTGCACTCGCCATATACGTCAAAATTGTAGAACATGATTTAAAAAATCGTTCTTTTCATAGGGTAAATACCATTGCTCACCTAGTTTTTGTAGCCTATAGTACGCAATTTTTCCTCAGCTTCTGATGGTGATCTCAGAATTCAAAACGAGCGGTGGTGAAAAATGGTGAAAAAATGATTTTTCTAACAAAATTCAAGATGGCGGCCAAATTTAAAATGGCCGCCAATTATTTCTTAACTTCAAATGAAAGCTATATCTTTTCTTTATACGATGCCACTAAGTTTGCTATGTGTTCCAAGAGATATATGAGACATATCACGTGAAGAAATACCAAAAATTTATAAAAAATGGGCTTTTACGCACGCTGTTTAGCTATCTGGCGTACGAGGGGTCCACCAATTTGGGAAAACCGAAAGGACCACCCTTAAGTTTTATCGAAAACTAGCGATCAGTGACATAAAATTGGAACTCTAACGATGGATGATCTGGTTTCAGCGAGAATTGCTCAGAGGGTGCCCTGGTACTCCACAGGCTCCGTTTGCGGTTAGGTTTTATTTAAACCCTCCTAACCATTCATTCTTAGGCACGGTAAGTTTAACGCCGCATGAATTAGGGGTCACCTGTAAGGTGGACTTTTACCACAGAAACAGGCAGTCCGTAGTGTTAATTCTCAGCCAGTTAAAATAACCGCTACCGACACTACGCGGCTATCTAGGCTGCTCGGGAAAAGGAAGTTAACATTGATGATTGACTCCAGACGTGCCCAAACAGCCGCTCGACGTTTTGTCCCTCCGACATTTTATAATTTCTACGTTTTGTAATTCGACATTAAGGCACATTTTGTCCCTTCGACGTTTTGTCCCGTCGACATTTTGTCCTTTCGACGTTTTGGCATTCAACGTTTTGGCATTAGACGCTGTGTCTTTCGACGTTTTGTCACCCAACCGTAGCAGAAACAGAGCGAATGAAATGGGAAACACGTTAAAGGTGGGTCAAATAGGTATAGGGTAGGTGTACCAGTTATGGCCATAGTGGTTCCCTATTTCGCCATACGTGATATCTTGAATGCCTTCACATTTTGAAAAATCTTTTGTGTTTTAGCAGTAAAGTAAAGGATAAATCTTGATGTTAAAAAGTTCAAGAAGATTAAAAATGTAAAAGTTATCCAAATTTTGCATATGGCCAAATAGGGAACTACTATGGCCATAACTGGTACACTTTCCCTATGTTGCTTGTTTTGGGTTATTTTTAATGTAAAATTCTCGATTACTTTTTCAAATCGACGTAAGTAACTCTCATACGGTTTTGAGAAAATTAATTAAGAAGAATCACAACCTGTCTTTTAAAACTGTTACGACAATGAATCACCTTTTTGACATTTTTCGCCGTGTACATCGCTTAAATTTTGCCAACAATTAGCTCGCGTTTGAAAACTAGGTAGTTTCTATTATTTCCCACAAAAATAATTATAAAAAATGATAAGCCGTTTCATTCAGTTACTTTCGACGTTTTTGTACCAATGTAAATTCGGCTCAAGTAGTGTTTTGTTTTGATTCGTGGTTAAGTCACTTTGTCTCTCCATACACGGGTGCGGTGAAAGTAGCGGTTGGGTTGCGAAAGTTGAAATTCTTACTTACGCCGTTTTGTAATTCCGGAATTAAACGTTCTAAAAGTGAAAAATCTAGTTGGGTAAGAGCGGAACGTGTGGAATTTCGTCTGTGAAACACGTAGAATCGATAAAGTGAGTATGTTCACTTTTCTGACTGGAGACTATTTGAATAAGTTTTCGAGAAATAAGTGTATAAACTTCATACAATTATTGTGGCGTGTTAAAATCGAACAGTAAACCGTGCTAAAATCGAGAGTGATGAAATGAAGTGATATTAAAACGAGCAGTGAGAAACTACTGTAATTCTTCTTCTTCTTGGCATAGACGTTTTCACTGGGACGCCAACGTCTCTGCTTAGTGTTCAATAAGCACTTCCACAGTTATTAACTGATAGCTTTCTTTGACAAAATGGCCAGGTACGATGATACTCTATGCCCAGGGAAGTCAAGAAAATTTTCATTACGAAAAGATCTTGGACCGACCGCTACTCTAACCATTCGGCTAAGGAAGTGACCCTCAGTTGATTCATATCTGCGGTACGACTGTAAATATACGTGTAGATCGGCAGCGCCGTATCACTCTCCTGGCGAATGCTTCCCATGTGCCAGCGCATGGAGGTATTTACAGTTTATTTTTATTGTGTTTAATCACACATATAGTTCGTATTTGGTGTAATTTTGCCTGGAAGCGATTAGCCCTCAGTAGGCTAGTTGAGCAAGGAAAAGTTAGCATCCAAACAAAACGTGATTGAATATGCGAGCTTGCAAGAAGCACAATGTCAAACCTTCCCATCCCATAGCTTAAGAACTTTGGATCCCGATTGGGATCTGATATGAAACTCCTTGCATAAGTAGATGCGCGCATGATTCACCATCAGTGCAACGCATGGCAATCAGTCATGCATGTTTCATGTGTAGGCAGCAATGAGGTGGCGCAAAGATTCTGTCATTTCCACCGCCTGCCTGGACGACGCATGCAGCAATGATTCAAGCGTGTGAACATCGCTTCGAGAACAGAAAGTAGATTAGGTTGACCATTTTTTTTGATTTCCTTTTCTATTTTTGTTTCATTCCGTCCTTTTTCTATTCTCCGAGTGCCCTTTTGAGGATTGTGTCCGAAATAGCGATAGGAACGATCACGTGATCGGCATGCTAGAACCCGCATCGTTTTTCGTGATGCGGAAGGTTTCCCTATGGGTTAAAGCCAATGCTGGCTTGTCTACAAACCCGTGGTGACCCTATCTCGTTTGTGAACGATTGTTTGTAGTTTAGGCCAAATGATTTTTTAGAAATCTGAATGGCAATTCAGCGATCTTTTCAAAAAATATTTATTGTGATGTTCTCTGTAACACAGTAACCAGTTTGCATACCTTCGTGGTGGTTTGGAAAATCCGTCTATTCAAGTGATCGAGTTTGATGCAAATCAGGTCTAAAACTATAGCATTTATAGAATTCTTGAAAGCGCGATAACTTAGGGAGAGGCTTGATCTCACTTTATTTTCTAAAACAGTTTTTTTTGCTGTAATTTTGTGCAATACTTCGTCCATACCAAAATACAACGTAAGAGATAAAAATCAATCAGGTGCAGGGGCGCGGGAAGTGGGTAGGACAGGTAGGACATGTACTACTAGGGCGGTTCACAATTTAAAAATGTTTGAGAATCCAATCTCCCATATGTCCCTTACCATCCTTACTATAATAAGAGTGTTCTGTGTAATTTTCAGCTTTCTAGCTGGTGATTTGAAAGTGGCCCAAAGACAATGTAGGTTTATATGGAAATTACAATGGAGAAATTTTGAGAAATGTTCCAAACACGCTAGTACTGTAATGCAGATAAAAACTTATTATGCCATAGTAAAAACTCTTTCTTCAAACCATAATAAAGAGATTTGCTGAAGAGAGATATTCAATCCGACAGATAGCAGAAGAGCTATACTTGAGTTTATTTGCTATTATTTAGCTTAATTTGGGATTACAGCCCTGCAAACATGTACAAAAATCCCAAACAAAATTAGCTCAAAAGGGATTTGTTTCTTCAGCAACATCCTTCAACACGGCTTGAACATTGAGTTTTCGATATGAGATGATAATTTTCTACTTACATTACAATACTAGCGAGTTTGGAACATTTCTCAAAATTTCTCCATAGTAATTTCCATATAAACCTACATTGTCTTTGGGCCACCTTTAAATCACCACCTAGAAAGTTGAAAATTTCACAGAGCACTATTTTTATGGTAAGGGTGATAAGGAGCATATGGGAGATTGGATTTTCAAACATTTTTAAAATTTGAATCTCCCTAATGTACTACGCACAAAAATGCCTGGGTAGGACAGTCAAAGGATTGTTCTACCCACGATTCTACAAAAAAAATCAAGATCAGCACAAGAGCACAACTATTCCATATTGATTTTCGTGCCACCTCTTTTTTATTGAAACATTAATGTTTTGATAAATATTTTACTATGCACATAAAAATTACCACACATTGTTTGAAAATGTTGTGGAAAATATGAAATTAGTGTAGTCCCATATTGAAAAATTGAAGGCATAACAGTCTCTAACTCTCTACAAGTTCTTGGCTTATTCCATAGAAATTTATGGAAGTAGTTCGTAGTAAATTCATGAAAAATGATTTGATTAAATTCGTAAACATATTTAGAGCAGATTATGACGATTTTTTGAAATTTTGTTTTGAGTATTGTTGAAGAAATTTCTGCGTAATATATGACTCGATGAAACATTTTCCATACATCTTTAGTTTCTCCTGAATACTTTTGCGATTAGACGAGTTATTTCTGTGCAAAGAAAAAAAACTATACAAATTCACAGAATATTTGCTGTTTATCCATGTTAGAAATAGATGAGGAAAATAGAACAACCTCACTAATTGTTAAATAAAAGCAGTTTGGTCTTTTTTTTTCCAAATTTGTTTAATAAAATTGATTTAAAAGGGATTTAAATATTTTTTAATATGAAGGATAACGAAAGTTGATCCAATGAATCCTAAAGACAGGACTGGTAGTAGGATTCTTTATAAAGACTTGGTCTCTATTTTAATGCCATTTCAATTTTTAGATTTTTATAGAATTTTTCCTAGAGTTTTCTCTACCAATCCTACCAGAAATTCTTCAAGCGATTTGTCAAAAGGATGCTTAGAAGAATTTCTCCAGAATTTGCTTTAGAGAATCCTTGAGCACTCTAAAGCTACTACCTCCAGTAACTTCCTCAGGTATTACTTTGATTGTTTTTCCAAAACTATTATAGAACTTCCTCCACATATTTTTTTTGCTACCGAATTCTCTAAAAGATCGTTCAAAGATTTCTACAGAATTTCTTCCGAGGAATAGGGTTTTTTTTTAAAGAAACCCTACAACAATTCCTCTGTCTGTTCATGTGGATTCCTTCAAAATTTCATCTACGTTTCCACCCAGAAATCTGTAATTCCTTGAGGGGTTTGAACATTTTTTTCCAGCATTTATTCAAGGCAGTACTCCTGCAGTTTTAGCAAACATTCCTTCAACACGAAACATTCTCATGCACTCTTCAAAATTATTTGAGTTTTCACACCAGTTTATACTACAGAAATTTTTCCAATTATTCCTTCGATCATTCCTACACAAATTTCTAAGACATTCTGTCCATTGGTTTTCGAGAAATTTCTTTAGAAAATCCTGCGGAATACTTTATCGAGATTCGATTGATTTTTTTTTTAGATTATCTAGGAAGTTATTTCTAGGGAGTTATTTTATGATCCTTGCTCATTAATGGTGACTTTGAAACTTACCCAAATTTTTTTCAGAGATTACTCTAGGATTTTCTTTAGAAATATCTCACGGATTTATATTTTCGGAAAATTTCCTTGGCATTTTCCTGGAGACATTCCTTGAACAATTCGTGACAAAAATCGTTCAAGACTTACTTGAGAAAACTCAAAGAATTACTGAAAGAATTTCAGTAGAAATCTAAGAAGGAATATCTGGAACAATTGCTGAAGGTATCTTAAGGGAAATCCCTACTTGCAGCCTTATATAAATTGTAAGAGACAACTTTAAAGAAAATTGGTAGAAATTTCTGGAGCAGTTATTGATTGAAGTTTAGAAGATGTTTTGACTAGGAATCTTGTAGGATGTCCCACAGAAATCTATGGATGAATCACTAGCTAAAATGTTGGAGCAGTTGGGACTTCCTTGAAAAATTTATCAAATAATTTTTGGAGGAATAATTTCTGAAGCCTTTCAATAACACTCTTCAGATGATTTCTGAAATAATCGTTGGAAAAAATCCATTTCTGTGGTTCTCATTGGGAAAATCAGGATTGAATTCTTGTGGGATCTTGAACAAATTTTTTGTACAGTAACAGTAGAATTGCATCAACTCAACTCAAAATCGACCAAAATGTCACTTACACCCTTTGCGTTTGAGCTCCTCAAACATAGAAACTTTGAATTTGCAGTCCAGAGTTGAAATTATTCTTAGCTTCATTGTGCACAAAATATTTGCTAACGTTTGTCCTACCCATGGATTCGAACGTGGACGCGCCTCTGATCAGGTGGTATTATAAATGGTAATATTTTATTAGCAGTATTTTCAGAACTAGGGGATTTAAATAAGTACAATCAATCGCAAAATTCCCTTATATTACATATGTTTTTGTTTATTATGATTCGATTTAAATAAATGGGGACAAAAAATATATAATTTTCGAACGTGAACTGAAATTTGCATCAAACCAATTCCAAGCACTAGAATTATAAATTAGAATTAGAAAAAAACATTTGGAAGACAATTTTAAATTATTGGCATTTTTCAAATTTCTAGATTTGGAAAAAGAACATACGAGTTGGAAATTATAGAAACTGTTCTAGAAGATTTTTGCATGTCTAAATCAAACTATAGCGATCACTCTCCGAATTCCGTTGAAAATTCTCGAAGGATTCCTTCAGATATCGATCTGAGAATTCTTACAAGGACTCATCCAGAATTTCTTCTAGGAACTGTTGCAGATATTTATCAAGACATTCTAGTAATGTATTCAAGTATTATTCCATAGAATCACCAAGTTTTTCAGGGATTCCTAGAAGGACTTTTTAAATTTGTTTCAGCATTTCTCGTGTATTTTTTTACGAATTCTAAAAAAAAGTAAACATAATTCTTATATGATTTTTTTCCGGAGATTGCTACAATTTTTGCTTCTGAAATTATCCCAGGAATCTTTGGGATATCTGTCAAGATTTTTTTCACTGATTTTCCTGAAACTCCTCCAGAATTACTTCAACAATGGGTAACCCTAGGGCAAATTCAATAGGAGCTTGCACCGTCGTTGCAAATATTGTTCCAATTTTATTTTATACCAGTTTTCTGGACTATTTTTTGCAACAGGCTAACTATCTGGTTCATTTTTGATCGGATTTGGACCAAGATTTGAACTGTTCCAAAACTGGGTCGATACATGGTTGTTTATCAGTTCGGATTTTTCTCGCTTATACTGCCACCGTCTCCAGCTCCTACTCATTTGAGGTAAGTAAAAACAGGAGCAGCTGTTTTTCAAACTTCATTTATTCCTCTTCCAGCGAGTCCTCCGGCTATTCCTTCGGAGAATTCTTCAGGAACTCATACTGGACACCTCTAAGAATCATCAGGGTATATCTCCGGGAAATTCTTTAGAAATTCGTCTAAGTAGTCCACCACGAATTTCTACGGGAATATATTCAAATATTCCACAACGAGGTCCGCCTACAGATATCTTGAGGAGTTTTTCCAGGAACTGGAGTTCCTTCGATTTGTCCAACAGAATTTCCATAGTAACTCCTCTGGGAATGTCGTTTAGGCATTCATCCCGGATTTTTCTGCAGTAATACCTTCGGGAATTTCTCCGGAGATTTTTACCAAGAATTCCTCCGGGGATTCTTTTAGAGCTCCTCCATAGTTCGTCCTGGATTTTTTTATATCTCCAGGAATTCTCCAGAGTTTTTTAAGTACAGTCAAACCTCCCTGAGTCGATATCTGTAAAGACCACTGACTCTTGGAAATACCGAACCATGGAATAGAAATGCTTTGGAATGATGGGTTTTTGGATGGTTTTATGTGTCGATATCGAATAATGGTATATCGACTCAAGGGGGTTTCACTATGATTCTTTGAAAATGCTCCAGAGCTCCTCCTAGAAGTTCTTCTGAAATTGCTTCGAAAAAATCACTACATTCCATCCGGAAGTTTGTCCAGAGTTCCTCAGGAAATTTCTAAAAAAAAATCTCCGAGAATTTCTTTAGACTTCCTCCAGGAATTCATGCAGAGTTCTTCCAAGTTTTTTTTAAGTTCTTCAAGAAATTATTTCGGATTTTCTCTGGCAATTCTTCTGAATTTCGTCCAGCAATTCCTCGGAATGTCCTCCGGATTTCTACAGGAAATTCTCCTAGATTTTTTTCAGAAATTCCTCGAGAGTTCCCCGTAATTCCTGGAAGGTTCCTCCAGTGTTCCTTCCCAACAATGGGAATGCTTCGAATATCCCCCTTAGTTTCTCCAGGAATTTCTCCGGAGTTGCTTTAGGAACGCCTCCGGAATTCCTCCAAGAATTGCTTCATAGTTCATCCAGGATTTCCTTTGGAGATTCTCTATGATTTTGTCCAGAGTTTCTGCAGGAATTCCTTTAGAGTTACTCCGGGAATTCCTTCGGAGCTACACCGGTAATTCCTCCGGAGTTCTTCCAGCAATTCTTTTGGATTTTATCCAGCATATCGTCCGAAGTTCCTCCAAAGCTCCAGGAAGAACTCCGGAGGAATTGCTGAAAGAACTCCGGAAGAATTGCTGGAGTACTCGAAAAGGAATTCATGGGGGAAATCCGGAAAAAAATCCTGGAGGAACTGCGCCACAATTCCTAGAAGGGCTATGAAGGAAATCCAAAGTACTTACCGGTGAAGCTTTGGAGGAACTTTGGAGGATATGCTGGATAAATTTATGGAGAAAATCCCCTTGAGGTAGTCCGTATTTTAGATCCCCTGAGGAATTTCTGAAGAAAATCCCCGGAGGAATTCTTTCAGGATTTTCTAAATCAAATCGCCAGATGATATATTCGGAGGAATTTCTGGACGAAATTTATTTATTATTATTTATTAGAGACAATCAAAGTAGACTACATGTTAACACTTTTATCTATGGATCAATGCACCGCTAAAACGTCAAATAATGAACTCGTGCATTGGTCCATAGACCAAAGCAAGAGTTCACTAATTTGACGGTTGAGCGGTGCCGAATTCACTGGTTTCTATGCCCACATAAATAACACGGCACCGTTAAAACGTCAGATAGTGAACTTGTGCATCGGTCCATGGGCCAATGCACGCGTTCATTCTTTGACGTTTTAGCGGTGCCGTGTTATTTATATTACCATGGACGAGTGAATTCGACACCGCTCAAACGTCAAAATAGTGAACTCATGCATCGGTCCATATGGAATTTCTGGAGGAGTTTCCAGAAGAAATCTCAGGAGAAATTCTCTGAAAAATCTCCGAAGGAATTTCTCAGTGAATTTCTGGACGAAACCCTGGAGGAAATCTCCAAATGAATTCCTGGAGGAATTCTTAACCTGAAGAAATATTTGGAGGTACTTCTAAAGTACAACCCCGGAAGACTTTCTGAATGAAATTCACAGAGGAATTCCTGGACAAAATCCTCGAAAGATTTGCTATTCTAAATCTCCTTGAAAATTCCTGGAGAATTCTTGGAAAAAATCTCCGGAGAAATTTGTGGGGAAAATCTCCAGAGGAATACCTGGAGAAAATTGCCAGAGTCGTTTCTGAAGGAAATTCTCCTTGGCGAAATCCCTGGAGAAATTTATAGATGAAATTCCCAGAAAAAATCCTGGAGAAAACACCAGGATGAGTTTCGGGAGGAAGACTTCGGAAGCGCTTCTTGAGAACATCCCCAGAGAAATTATTGAAGGAAATACCCGGAAGAATTTCTGGACAAAATCTCTAGAGTAATAGCTTTAGAAAATCCTCTAAGAGATTCCTGAAGAATATTTCCGAAGGAGTTCCGGAGGAATCCTTGAAATCCCCGGAGAAAATAATCGGAAAAATTCCTTGTTTAAATCCTTAGAGAAATTCCTTGAGAAAATCGAAAACTCTCGAAAAATTCTCAAGAAAAATCCCCGAAAGAATTTCTAGAGAAAATCCTCAGAGGAATTCCTTAATGAATTTCTGGACGATATCCCCAGAGAAAACCCTGGATCCAGCAAAAATCCACTGAGAGCTCCTTCGGAAATTCCTTTGGAGCTCCACCGGGAATATCTTCGGATGGTCGCCCTAGTTCCGCTATGAATTTAATCGGAGTTTTCCAAGGAATCCACCAGTAATTCCTCGGGAAATCCTTCAGAGTTTCTCCAAGAAATTCTCCAAAATTCGTCCAGGAATTTCTTACGAGTTTCTCTTAGAATCCCTTCAGAGTTCCATCTGAAATCCCTACGGATTCCTTACTTTCAAAAATACCTCCAGTAATTTCTTCGTAGTTTCTCCAGAAATTCTTCCGTGGTTCCTCCAGGGATTCCTCTGGAGTTTCTCTGAATATTCCTTCAGTCTTCCTCCGACACTTACTCCAGAGTTCCTCCGGAAATTCTCCACAGTTACTTGGGGAATTCCTCCACAATTGATCTGGGAATTCCTCCAGAGTTTTTTCAGTAATTCTTCCAAAGCTTATCTGGAGTCTCCACCGGAAATTTATTGGCAGTTCTTCCGGAAAAAGCTAGTTTTTTTTTCAATAGTGTTGTACAGAATACAACAGCGCAACGATTGACGTGTAAAAAAATAAAATAATTTTCAGGAATATTTCATATATTATCTGTGGACAAATCCCTCAATGCTATTCATCAGGAACCTTCAGAGAAAGCTCTAGCGAATACAATCCTTGATGGAATCTATATGGCAAGAAATTCAGGGAGGAATCCCTGAAGTTAATAGTACAGATAGTTTCTAAAGAATGCTAAAAGGAGCTCAAGGGTAACTTGTTTGAAAACCGTTTACGATTTTTTGAAAATCGCGATGAGAATTCATAGATTGAGAAATTTGCTAGAGTCTGAATAAAACCATGAAGAATTGTTATATTTTTGCTAGAATTTCTGGAGATTGCCGAAGGAAAAAGTGGACGTGTTTAGAAAATTTGTATAAAAGTTTCTGGAGTAATTCCTGGAGAAATTCTTTGAGAAATTCCGGGATAAATTATTGCAGAAATCCCTAATTAAACATTTGAAGAAATTCTTGGACGAAGAAAAAAAACTTTCTCGATGATTGGCTAGGAATATCATAGAAAATTTCTGAAGGAACTCGTAAGAATGTATTCTGCTAGAAATTTTATTAATTGAATTGTTCATTCAATTCATCCTTTTTGCAATGCTTAGAGGAATATATTCATATTATCTTTGAAGAATCCTTAGATATTCTTTAAGACACATTTCATGTAATATCACTGGAGAATTTCGTGAATAAATAAATGTAGATATATTTTAAGATGAATCCCTTAGCAATCTGTAAAGGTATTCTTAGACGAGTTTCTGGTTGAACTCCTGATGAATTCTCAAGAATATCTATTCATAATCAACGGAATTTCCGATTAATTTGAAATCTGATTGAAAATGCACAGGTCAGCTATTGCCTGGCAAGCATGGTTTTAAAACAATATGCTAGAGGAGTTAGCTGTGGAGAGTTTCTTTGAAGACATTCCTCAACAATAATGTCAAACATGATAAAAGAGGCCTAATTTTCTGACTTACCAGGCTTAACTAAAAATGGAGCAAATGACACAACTGAAAAAGCAGTTTTCTACGTTAAAATCAACAATGAAAAAAACCGAAAATGTGGGCTTCATAAAGTTATGCCATGATAATTGAAAAGTTTTAAGTGGAAGACATTGGAAGACATTTTTCCATGCAATTAAAAGACATTGGAAAAAAATCACATGGTATTCCTACGATACGACAAATTGCAGACGACGTATAGTCTCTGTGAGGCTGTAAACAAAAAAAAATGACGCTTCGATAGTGGTTTTCCCCTCAAATGGTTAAATTAAATTTTGCGGTCAACCCATTTGAGTTTTGACAGTTGAATTTCATAACAAAGTTGACAGATGGAAAGTAATTCTCAATTTACCGGGAGCAGAAAATAACTTTTGAGCTGTCAAGTTTAACCATGCTCCAGAGCAGGGTTATTTTCAACCGGAGGGGAAATAACTATCGAACTGTCAAATTTTAACTAAAAGTTAAACGAATAGGTGAAACGGTTCACAGCCTGAATAGCCAACGAACATAAATCTTGCAAAGATCATAACAGAATTACCTTGATGTTCTATATACTTGGGCTAGTAATTTCGAGATCGAGGAAAATATAATTGTGTTTGAATTCTATAGATTTGTGTTAAAATTATGGTGAATTATAAGGCTTTAGTAAAAATAGCAATATTTAAACAAAACCATGAAAATATTATTACAAAATTATAAAAATCTGGCAGAAATGGAAAAGAGTACAGTATTATGATATGGAAACATCGAATTTCCTGTAGTATTTCAGATGTGTTTGATAGAATAGGGTGAATTACTACATACTTGGACACTTCCAAGATTCACTTTGGCATGCGGTTCTCGGCCGAACTGTCTGAAACTTTACAATAAGAAGCATTTGAATAAAACGCATATTGCTGCCATATATAAGATCAGTAGCTTAAGACATAGAACACTGTGACAAAAAATTACCAAGAATTTCCATTGTCCCTAGTAATTTGACTTCTACATCTCACATAGAGATAAGATAACCTTCATATTCTTCAACCATTGCGAAAACAAGCCTCCCGTCTTCACTTTCATTCGATAAATTGATAAGTGGCGAAATGTTGTCACTGTCCAACGCGCCTCAACATGTGGACGAGTGATGTATGATGACGCTTTGTCTGGCATATCAACGAGGTCTCTGCGTGAGGTTGAGATGTTTCTTTTTCTACAAACAGCCGCTGTAAGATTAGCCCATTATCTTGTCAGTCTATTTGTTCCGGATTGGGCCAGTTGGGTTAGGCTGTGAAGGAACTTTTGATAAGGATTAACCGGTGGCTAGTGGATTCTGCACTACTATTTGACGGTTTTTTTGTGCATAGATTTTGTTCGGCCATTCATTCATTTCTGTAACATTGACCTACATAACACGTTTCGTTTTCTAGCGGACATTGTCCATATCAAATAACAGAAATGACCTAGAGATAACGGATTGACTACAAGCACGTGATGATCTTAGTGTTACTCTTTGTTGACCTAAACTGAATTTAATTTGCGTGTAATGCCAGCAAATAATGGACAATGAGTAATTCTATCGCTTTCAACACTATCGAATTACTTTACTGCCCAGGATGTGAATTTCATTACGACACGTGCTTATAATAAGTTCACTTGAGACATCTTCTCAAGACACCAGATCAAAGTGGCCCTATGTTGCCACACATGCATATGTAAAGTGCAGTGGCCGCAAGCCTACTCATTTAGAGCAGCGCCTGCTTTGGCGACGGCTGCCCACCTTGAGCAATAACAATGAATGTGCACGGAACTCGTTTTGGCGCCAACAAGTGATCTTTCTCAAAAGAGTTGAGCCCTGAATGAAACGAACACGTTGTACACACAGGGAACTGTAAGCACCCTCAACTGATAAGCAATTAGCGCGATCGATTGAGGAAAATTCCCTTGAAATGTTTGACATCTCGTGCTCACACACACGGCACGGTCCTCTATAGCGCCAATAATTATCAACACGTGCACGAGGGGTCAATTATTGATCCGAAAATTAAAACGGTCAATGGTTAGTTTTTCAATCGCAATTAGTAGTACCCACGTTTTCCATTCATTCGGAATCTGTTTTTCTTGCGGGAAATCATTATGAGCCATTATGTTTACAATCGTGTAATCCACCGATTTCAACCAAATTTTGTGTTCAACATTCTGAAATATGAGCCTGTCTTCAGCAAAGTCAAATGGCGAGGTTCAAAAATAATAAAATTCGCCGTACGATTTGTTACGTTGCTGAAGATGCCTTCAGAAAAGCATGTGATTGCAAATTTGCCAAAAACCCATGATTTTGCTCGTATTCTTCAATTTAGATCTCAGAAGCTATTGGACATAGAGAAAAATGACCGTCGACGCTTTTAAAGGAAATCGTTTTTGGTGCAACATCTCGGAATCCAAAGATGGCCGTCACAAAGTCACAATACTCGTGTTTTCAAAGACACTAAACTGGAAAAACAGTAGGCAAACATTCCTGATCTTCTTACTTTAAGCTTTCTGCAAGTTCACAAAGCCAAAATAAAAAGTGAACTGTTGTTGGATGCTTCCTTCGCGAGATTAGTGCAATCTAAGAAGTTAGATTCCAAACTGTTTCACATTAAAGTGTTTAGAAATTACAAAATTGCGTGTCCAAGATTAACTTCTTGGATTTCGACGAAGAATTTATTGCTCAATGTAATGCTAAGGTATTCTGGGCTGATTGAGAACTTAACAAACAACAGACATGTAAAAAAAGTTCACAACAGTGTTGCCAGAACATCATGTTTTTACAATTGTTTCTTCAATCCAGTTGTTATCAGAATAGACAAAAGAACTATTCTAACCAAACATGAGACGGCAGTGTTGTCAAATTTGCCAATATTCAATTAATTAACAAGAGTTTCATATTTCATTCAATAATTGAACTATACAGTCAAATCTCCATAACTCTATATTGAAAAGACCATCGATACATCTGACTTATAGAACACAAAACCATTGCAAATACGGTACAAGGAACTCTCGAGGTAGCCATGAAATCCGACTTTTACAATGGTTCTCTAACTCGGTATCGAGATACCGAATATCGTGTAAGGAAAGTGCATTGTATATTCAAATGATGATCACATTGAGATTTTCATATATTTAGCAACACTTGACTTATTGCAATCAAATGTAATTTGAACAACTGTCAAGAGCTTTTAGCCAGCTTTATGCTCTCTTAGTTTGATATTATTTTTTTAGATTTTTACTCAAAAGGTAAACTAACAACACTGTTGTGATTTTTTTCATTGTCTTTTATTTGTAAAGTTCTCAATTCTGCATTGAGCAATAAATTCTCCGAAGATTGCTTGGAATTTTATTTGAGAAATTCAGATTTTTTAACTTAATATGAAATTTTCAAATTTTGCTCAGAAATGTTCGTTAATCACGATTGAATCAAAATTTTTAAAATTGAATATAAGTAGAGAGAAATACTCACGTACCGGAAGCTTAAGCCACAGAATTCATAATTTAAAAAAAATGGTTTTATGTGATTCTGTAACCCATTTGAGGGATTCCACGGAGGCATGCAAGTTCATTCTGATCGACCATTTCAAAAATATCTGAAACTTTGCACAGTTTTTCAGTTCCATCTAAATCGTCATTTTCCGATATCAAATCTTCAAGTTGAGTCACGACTAACTTTTCAAAAGGGTGTATGTGAAAATAGTTCAAAAATATTCAAAAAGCTGCACAGCAAAAACGGTTCGTTCGATTGTTAGACAACTAAAGAAACAAAGTTAGACAACTAAATAATGATTCCAAAAAAAATACACACAGTAAAAAAAATTTTTTTTTGCATTTAAAAACATCATTTTTGTCACAAAAATATCTCAAAACCCTATCGGAATTCCAACGTAATTTTTTGAGGGAAAACGGTCCATTATATTAGCTATCTACCATAAAAATTTGGTGATGGTAAGCCAATAAACAAAAAAGTTATGACATTTCAAATATTTCACAAATTTGACACTTAGTGAATTTTTTTTTTTTCATTGTTAATTTTTTTTAGGACCGCTGTTTGTTGCTGATTTTTTTGTTAAGGGTACCACATGAGGTTAACAAGTTCTTTTCATGATATTTTATTTAATTATTCATAGCTATTATAGCATCTATTAGAAAGTTAGACGCGATCCAGTGCTGTGATCTAAAGTCTTGATAGTGTCATATTTTTTATTGTACGTAACTGAAGAAAAATTCTCTCAATAGTGTTGAAACCTTTTGATAAAAGAAACCTATAAGAAATCTAATATTGAAGACAAAAGCTACAAAAAAAGTTTTCTATACAGGTATACGACTAGTTTACCTTCAACGAAGGGATAGCTGGAATAAAAGTGACTCCGATTAAATGGACGAAGATGGGTTACGTCAGTTATCCCGAGAAAAAATACCGTGAAATCAACGAAGCTGTACGAAGAAACCTCTTCAAATTAGGACCTGAGGATGTGGAAAATACAGACTACGATGAGGTAATTATGAATATGAAGGAAAGGTTCTCGAATCTAGCCACGACAAGGAAAGAAAAATTATTGATTTTGTCGATGCTGCCAAGCTCGTGGTCTATTCAAGACGCCATTGATGAGTTCAAAACCAATAGAAATACAGCAAAAGAGGCAAAACAATTCAAAAATAACTGTTCTTCTTCTTTCTGGCGTTACGTCCCCACTGGGACAGAGCCTGCTTCTCAGCTTAGTGTTCTTGTGAGCACTTCCACAGTTATTAACTGAGAGCTTACTATGCCAATGACCATTTTTGCATGCGTATATCGTGTGGCAGGTACGATGATACTTTATGCCCTGGGAAGTCGAGAAAATTTCCAATCCGAAAAGATCCTCGACCGGTGGGATTCGAACCCACGACCCTCAGCTTGGTCTAGCTGAATAGCTGCGCGTTTACCGCTACGGCTATCTGGGCCCCTAAAATAACTGTCTTGCAACCAAAAATGCTAGGTCGAGTACTTCATTAACAGATGAGACAAAAAAAAATAATTCAATATTTTGAAGACGATGAAGTAAGTGCCTGGCCAAAAAGATTATGTATCTGTAAAAAAAGATGGAAAGCGTCAAGCAATCCAAAAACGATTAATGATGACTACTTTGAAAGAAGCGTATACACGCTTCAAGGAAATTAACGAAAATATTAAGGTAGGTTTTTCCTCATTTGCAAGCCTTCGTCCAAGGCAATGCAAGCTTCTATCCAATTCAGGAACACATAATGTTTGTGTGTGCACAACACACGAAAATATTAACCTAATCTTACATAGTTTGAAAAGAATCAATTTATCAAAGGATATTAAAATGTTAACTGGTAGTCTTTTGTGTGAAAAAACAACATCAAATTGCTATCTACGATCTTGTTCGGATTGTCCAGATTCTTCATCATTGGAAAATACTTTATTCGCTGAGTTTGAAGAAAATTATATTGATCAGTTATCATTTGAGCAATGGGTGACCACGGATAGGTGTGACCTAGAAACTATTGTTAAACCTGTAGATGAGTTTGTGTCATTTTTTTGCTTGAAATCAGAAAGTTTAATTCCTCACGACTTTATTAAAACAGAGCAATCCCGCTTTTTAAAAAATACGAAAAATACATTACAAGATGGTGAATTTTTAGTCATTTATGATTTTTCTGAAAACTATAGCTTTGTATTGCAAGATGAAGTGCAGTCCCATCACTGGAACGTACAACAAGCTACAATTCATCCATTCGTTATTTATTTCAATGGAAGTACGCAAATTGAACATTTTAGTTTTATTGTAATTTCCGAAGATTTAAGACACGACTCAGTATCTGTAAATTTGTCCATTGCCAAAATTATTAACTTTTTACGCGTTGATAAGGATAAAGAAATCAGAAAGATATATTTCATGTCTGATGGAGCAGCATCGCAGTACAAAAACCGTAAGAATTTTTCGAGCCTATGTCAATTTAAATCAAAGTACGGAATTGATGCAGAATGGCATTGCTTTGCTACGTCACATGGCGAAGGTCCTTGTGATGCTATTGGAGGATCCAAAATTTCATGATCTCATAACGCATACCCAAATCCAAAACTTTTAAAGTTTATGTATAACATTTAGAAACTCATCGATCATACTCTAAAAAAAATATCCTGGTAAAAAAAAAATTATTTTCGTGTAATCTGTTAATTCATTTTAATTTATACATATATACATATACATATAATATTTATACATATAATATACATAATACTAATGAATACATGAAAACGACTTGTTTAATTCACGCAAGGCCCTTAACAATAAAATCAGCAACAAACTGCGGTTCCCGTAATAGGGTAACCAATATATTTTGGACCCCTATATATTTTGGACCCCCTTGGCCATTTTCCTGCAAATTTCCCGGTTTACATCGAAAGACCATTTCAATTTGCATGCCATTTAAGAAGATAGGACTATTCCGCACTTGCATCAACCGTTTGTACAAAGAAAATGTATTTATTTTATCTGAAATTTATTTAATTTAATCGGTGCATCCATGCAACCGTTACAACACGTTACACACAGAAATTGAAGCCGTCAGAAATTTTTCAAATGTAAACAAAAACTTTTTTCTAATTTCTGGTCAAAAAGCGTAGAATTTCTTCGGTTTTACATTGTCGATCGATTGATTAGACTATGGGCAAGCATATTATACATCCAGTGTCATGGATTTTGTCGCCAAACGATGAAAAAATGCCGGGGGTCCAAAATATATACTTTGAGGGTCCAAAATGTATTAGTGTGTTCAAAATAATGAAAAACAGTGCTTCACAATTCAATTATTTTCGACGGTTTTGGTTGCTACATGACCGTTTGGGCATTTTTATCTCATAGAGGAAGTTTTTCTCTACATTTTGACATGTTCTTTGACTTGGTTACGCTGTGCAATTAATTGATTGGGACACAAAACTAAAATCACTTCCTTAGGGGGTCCAAAATACGACCGTTACCCTAATTTACACCGAAAAAAAAATTTTTTTTTTTTTCTACTAAATGTGAAAATTGTGACATGTTTGAAATGTCATAACTGTTTATTGTTTATTGGTTTACCATCACCAAATTTTTATGGTAGATAGCTAATATAATGGACCGTTTTCCCTCAAAAAATTACGTTGGTATTCCGATAGGGTTTTGAGATATTTGAGTTTTTTAATGCAAAAAAATTTTTTTTTTACTGTGTGTATTTTTTTTGGAATCTTTTTTTAGTTGTCTAACTTTGTTTCTTTAGTTGTCTAACAATCGAACAAACCGTTTTTGCTGTGCAGCTTTTTGAATATTTTTGAACCATTTTCACATACACCCTTTTGAAAAGTTAGTCGTGACTCAACTTGAAGATTTGATATCGGAAAATGACGATTTAGATGGAACTGGAAAACTGTGCAAAGTTTCAGCTCAATAGAAAAAAATGAATTAAAAATTTATCAAATTTTGGTGCTGTTGCTGGAATCACTCATTTATGATAAATATTATCATTTTTATAGCTTTCAAAAATATATTTAAAAAATGTAAATATGAATTTTGACATTACATTTTGATGTTTTTTTCAAGAACCAAATTGAGCAATCATAAAAGGAGGCTCCCAATACCGGACACAATCTGTAAATGGCTCGATGTTCACTAGTGTGGGATAAAATTTAGATTATTGCTCCAGTCCACTTTTTGGATTGCATTTAGGTCCCATAACAACTGTGCAAAATTTCAGCTCGATCGTAGAAACTATATTTTTGCGCCGGCCGTTCGTTTATGGGATTTACTATGGGAAAACTTACAAAGAAAAATCACCAGAGGTCACCCATTGACCTCTATAAAAATTCTAAACACAGACCTCGATAGGTATTTTCACGATGAAGAATATTGCCGAAGACCGCGAAACAATCCGACACTTGTGAAAAAAGTTATGCAATGAAAACCTTTTAGCAAGGCAACGTTGATTAACACGTAAAGGAATAACAATAATAACAAAATTGGGCAAAATTTCCGAATAGTATTCGTTGAATAACTTTTTTCACAAGCATCGGATTGCTTTGCAGTCTTCGACAATGTTGTTCATCGTAGAAATACTTATCAAGTTCTGTGTTCAGTATTTTTACAGAGGTCAATGGGCGACCTCTGGAAATTTTTCTTTGCAAAAGTAAGTTTTCCCATAGTAAATCCCATACAAACTTTGAACGGCTGGCGCGTAAATATAGTTTCACCGATCGAGCTGAAATTTGGATAGTTCTTAAAATAATGCAATCTAAATGCAATCCAAAAAGTGGACTGAAGCAAGAATCTAAATTTTTCATATAACCATGTCCCAGGCTAATGTTCACCTTTGTATTTAGCTAAATAGGCCTAATTGTGTGAAAAAATAACAAAAATTACACATTTTAGAACAAAAAATGGGGTGGAATTAAAGATGCAATACTTAAATATACTTTTTGGATGAGTAAGTGAATCAAATTAGAATTTACATATAATTTACAGGGCTGGTTAGACAGCAAAATAATAGTGACTGTAGTGACTAAAATGATCAAAATAGTGACTACCCAACAAACATTTTAGTGGAACAACAGTTTAACAAATCACTCTGAAGTATTTAAACAGTTTCAGTTTTGTAAACTGCTGTTAACTACTTAGCTTAGCTATTAAAAAGTGACTTCAAAACTACAAGTATCATATCTATTAGAAATACCTAGAAGTCAAAATGTATAGTTAAATGTAGTGGTTGGGTGACAAAACGTCGAATGTCAAAACGACGAAAGGACAAAACATCGAAAAGAAAAAAAAAATTAGGGAAACGACATTTCTTATGAGAATGATTCTCTTCCGAAAGAATAAATGGTTCATCATATGCAAAATGTTATTCAGAGCATATATAATCGTTTCTGATGTGAAAAAAATATGTCTAACAAAAAATGTTGCAAATTCATCGCTTTCGACACTTTGGGAATCGACGTTCTGGCATTCGACATTTTGTCCCTGAACCAAATGTAGTGAACAGTTACAGTAAAAAATTGAAAAAAAAATCAATGGTGCACAATGGTTCGAACAGCACAAACTGGGTAAAAACTATTTTCGCATACCATTTCTTATCAAAAAGATCACAAAATTTAAAAAATTCAATAGCAATTTGAGTCCAATCGACAATATTTGAATAATCAACGATTTTATATGCGACAGCAAAGGAAAACAACCTGCATTTTCAATCACATCCAGTTTTAGTTTGGCCTAATTTTGACGGTTGTTCACGCTCTGCCCTTCGAATGTGCGGTTTTCCAGTGACAGTTGATGACAGGTTCCCATGACTTTTGGGAGCTCGCAATCTAAGCCAGCTGTTTCCTCTCTCTCAGGTTATAAGAGACTATCTCGGGGATGGTGTGAAAATCCATTATTGGCGTTTAAAAGAATCGCCCAAAACCGCGAGTTGGACTTACCTATACGACCGACGACCGAAGACTGGCGACTCACCGCACGACAATCAATGCTGGTTGTGTCGTTGCTATCCGACTAAGGCAGGGTGGACTGATGCGGTGACACTCCAAGCTGATCATGTTGTTTCTCAACTGTTGGCTACACATTCAATAAAATGCGTTGCAAGATATATGACTTCGTACTGCGGTAAAGCTAAAGGGCGAGAAGTAATTATATTTCAGAAGATCTCAACACCCACATCACCCCTCTTCTCACAAAAAAAAGGATCAGCACTCTCAAATCGTATATTTTCAAACAATTTTTATTAACAAATTCGCTTCAAGTGTGGTTTTATTCAGAAATAGTCGTAGCCATTGATCTAACTGCCATCAACCACGCGGATAAAGTCTTGTAGATAACTGGGGGCTTTTCGATTCCTGGCAGTTCGTTGAACTAGATTACTTCCACTAGCTTCTTTTTCCTGATTATCAGTTGATTGATCACGCCATTTAAAAACTTTCTTTGTCTGAGAGACATGACGCTTTATCGTACGACCTTCATCGTCGCCAAGCACCAAACTTCCATTTTTCTCCTCCATGACCGTATAGCGTTGTGTTCCAAACCTTGAATCACCTTTTGCCCGAGACGGTCGCTGTACTATTACCGAATCACCAGGTTTCAGCTGGCACTTCCTAGCTCCCCGACGGGTGTCCTCCCAAAGTTTACCTTTAAGCTTCATGTTTCGATCTCTTTCATCAAGGTCGCTGTTGTCGTTTGCAGGAAGTTCACGGTTAAAAAGCGGCAAGCCCCGCTTGATCTTTCTTCCGTGCATAATTTCTTCGGGTGGCGCTTTTGTAATCGTATGAGAGGATGCATTGTGTGCTCGAATTGCAGCTTGTAGCTCTTCATTGTAGTTTACGCCAGTTGACGCAGCTACCGACATCGCCTTATTGATTATCTTCATGTAATTCTCAACCATGCCATTTTGCTGCGGGAAATGTGGAGTCGAGAAGATAGTTTTAATGCCCCTTTGGTGACAGAATCGGCTGTAATCATCCCCATTGAATGGAGGACCGTTATCACTCTTTATACTTTCCGGGAATCCTTCCCTGTCAAAGATTTCATCCAGAACCGTTTTTGTTTGCTCGAAGGAGGTTGATTTTACAGGACGGGCTATGAGAAATCGTGAACGATAATCAACAATCACTAGGACGTATATGCCACCAAACTTGGCGTACGGGTCATTAAAATCAATAGCGATTGTTTCCCAGGCAGTTTTGGGAATAACGGTGCGTACCATCGGGGTGGTTCTTTCCGGTCGACCATTGATTGCGCATGACTGGCATGCTCGGACCCACTTCTCGGCGTCAGTTGCCATGCTCGGCCACCATACACGTTCACGTAAGATTGTTTTAAGCTTCGCGGCAAATGGATGCCCTTCATGGGCTACGTCCAAAGCTTTTTCTTGTAGAGATTCTGGTATTACAGCACAGCCATCTTTCAAGATAATTCCGTTCTTAACGCAAAGATTCTCCTTCAATGAGGAAAATCTGCCGAGGTCCTTAGGCCATTCACCAGATATCAATGAATTTGACACTTTCATCAGCAGGTGATCCTGCTTTGTGGCCTCACGAATTTCATCTTCCGTCAGAAACTTTACGACATTCGCTTCAAGGTTAGCGATCTCCCACGGGCTCGTATCCTCATTGAACGGTTCAGCCATACCTACTGAAAGACGTGAGGACGGATCAGCAATGTTATCTCTTCCGCGAATAAACTCTACTTCATAGCTGTATGGACTTAGTCGAAGAGCCCATCCATCTGCTCTGGTTAGTACCCTCTTGGAATCCTCCCGGGTCCTGTTGAGAATGAAGCTTACACCCCTGGTGTCTGTTCGAAGGATAAAATGTCTTCCGAGCAAGAAGAATGCAAAATATTCAACCGCCCAGACAGCACCCAGAGCTTCTTTCTGGTTTTGTGCATATTTTTTTTCCGTCACAGTCAGAGCCTTAGAGGCAAAACTGATAATCCTTTTTGATCCGTTCTCGGTTTCCTGGGTTAAAACCGCTCCTAGTGCAACCGGAGATGCATCTGTATACAGGGTGTTTGGTTCCGGACTTTAAGAATTTTGAGGGTAGATAGATCTCCACGAGTTATGAAAAAGTGCCTAAGGAACATAGGGTCGCAAGTCACTGCTAAGTGAATTAATCACAATTTAAAGTTTTTCAATTTTCTCATCTTTGATGCTCCATATCTAAATAACTATTAGTCGTACATTCAATCTCTGCGCAGGAATCGAAAGCTTATGACCTCATCTTTTTTAGCTTCTTTGACATGAATTTTGTAGAAAATGGTTAACATGCATAAATAATGAAAAGTTTGCAAAAAGTGACGAAAAAATCAGCATTTTTTCAGGTATTTTCATGAAATTTAATATGATAATGAAACTTCCTTTAAAAAAGTTCTTCTACAAAATATGCATTATCTTGTTAGCTGCCAAAGTTTCTTTGGGAGCAACATTGTATGTTTTGTAGATTCGTCACAATATCACTTTTAATGTTGCGCACCAAACAGTAATAAATCAATCAAATAATTGCTGGTAACCCTATTCGTTCGTGTGTTCGTTGATTGCTGCCTTCGCGTGGGAATGAAGTGGACGGTGACGACGGATGTTGGTCGTGCCGAAGCGGAGGGAAAATGAGTTCGCTTTGCAATTTGCACCATGTCATCTTCGCTGCGGCGTTTGGTTTGTAAACAGTTTCACAAACAGATTCAATGCGTGCGCCGCATGACTGTCGTAGTAGCGAAGGTGTATTTATAACGACTGATCCCTTTAAATTCTTCGCACTAGTAGCTGAGCTACGGTGCAGAGCGGATGGGGGTGCGCGTGCGCGTGCTGCGAGAACTCAATTTGTGCATTTCTCGTGTACGACGTTGCACTTTTAATGCATTATTATGTTCTATTATGGGTCATTTATACTTGAATTACATGTGGGATATAGAGATTCATAATCTTGACCCATATTGTAAGCGATGTACATAAAGATGGGCGAGGGAGTCTCACAGGGCGAGAGGTCGGTTTTTGAATAACCATATAGGGGGAAGAGAGGTGTGGCCAATGAACACGGTACAAACAAATTTTATTTTATGTTTTTGTACAAATCACGTGGTTCATGGACAACCTCTTTTCACGCAATACGCGCGTCGTTGTAATGTTGTACTTGTAATGTAATCTCGTAAACCTCGCTCGTGATACACAGCACAAGCGATGTGAAGTCTTAGGTAAATTTCTCAATGCGGTGGAAATTTGAGAAAATGTCTAACCCTAAACGACCTTCAATTGGCGGGATTCGAACCCACGATCAACAGCATGGTTCGCGGAATTACCGGTACGGCTGGCATATGATATGATATGTAGGAATATTATAATCGCGTAGAACATAGTTTGGCATAATGTACTTGCTAGAAGAACCTGCTCCTCAGCTAAGTGTAAGTACTTCCACTGTTATTAACTGAGTGGTTTTCTTTCCAATTGATCATTTTGTGCATTCTTGAGTCGTAAAGGTTCCTTTCAAAATCACAAGCAGCATTTCCAGAACTTTCAATAGAGATTGCTAAAGCAATTTCTCTCCTCTTTTTCACGAATTAAATTACAAGGAATTATACTGGAGATAACTCAAAACAACGACATAGTAATTCGTTTGAGGATTGCTTCAGGAATGATTTCAAGAATTATTCAAGGAACTTCAACGAAGGTTTTTTCAAAAATTAATCTGGGAGTTTCTTGATCTCCCAATTTTTATGCCTGGAATGCTAGAGATAGTTGGGTCTCGGGTTTCCAACCCGACGGGATCGCGTTTAAAAAAAATTGAGTTCAGGTTGCTTTCAACCTTCAGTTCAAAAGATTTAGGTCGGGGTTTGGCTTGGTAAATGTCATGTTTCGGTCGGGTTTGAGTCGTCTTTGGTGATCATTATGAACAGAGCAACAATCGCCAACGAACATTTCTGCTAAACAAGAATTGAAAAAAAACACTCTCAAGCGTACTCCAACGTACGTATGTCAGAAAAGTTTATTTACTAGTAATTTCAAAATGGGGTTTTAGAAGGATTTTCTCAAAAATTGCTTTCGAGTTTATAATCAGAAAATTTATGGAAATTTGACTACAAATTGATACAGAAATGCGTATAAAGATGCTCTCAGAAAACAATCCAGTGATTACTTCCAGGATTGCTTAAAATATTCCTTTAGAGACACCTCCCGGTGCTCCAGCCAGCAAGCATTCCTTAAAAAAATTTCTCCAGGACTTTCTAAGAAACACCCTTTTTTTATTTTTCATCTGTTCTCTCAAGAACATTAACCTTATTTTTATTATTTTTTCTCCGTTTCATACACAATAATATAGGGTGCTTCAAACATTTGCAAGATTAATTGAATAACTTTTTTTTATTTTCAGTGGTTTTCAGGTTTTTCCTCCAAAATTTTGCAAGTACCCTTCTGGATTAAATTTCTGATGCCTCATTGATTCCAAATATTGGTTGATTCAATGCTGAGAAAATTTGACTTGTTTTTTCCAGTTTAGTTTTTGACATGTGTCACAAACTCAAGTAAAAGTTTGGTAAACAATATTCAAATGTTTGGTTCAAATTCCTATAAAGTAAGATTTATTCATTCGACACGTCAATTAATCAAAAACTTATGTATATTTTTTCAGGTGGTGACCCTAAACTATTGAACGCGAGTTTACATTAACTTAAACAAACTTAAACTAAAACTTAATCCAGAAATGTAATCATAACGAATCAAACTATGTGTCTTTAAACTATAAACTAAACAAAATTCCTATAGTGGTTTTCCCAAGAATGTATCACAGGCTCTTTTTAGGTATTCTACTAGGAATTTTTTAAATTTTTTGTCCATGAAATTTTCAAAATAATCATCCAAGAATCTTTCAATCAATTTCCTGAGGTACCGGAACTCCTTTTGCTTTGAATTAGAACATTTAAACTTTTGAACGCGAGTTTACATTAAGGATGCCTCTAGGAGATTGGACTGGAACTCCTACATAAGTTACATTAGAAATTTATCATGATGAATTTGAATCAATGATTCTTTCAATACTTTCAGAGGTTTCTTCAAAGAATACTTAAAAATCTCTTAGGAATCATTCAAAAGTTTTTAATAATACCATAATAACTCCTGGAGCCTTTCGAAACAAAAATTGTTGATGAATTCTCCATTAATTTCATTGGGAAATTCTATAGCAGTTACCCATGAAATACTCTCAATTAATTTAACACATGACGAATTCCATCCAGAATGATTTGAAAAAAAAAAATGGAAACCGTGCTCGATAATCTTTGATTATGATTTCATTTTACACATGATTTAGTAATCCCCATCTGTTTTTTTTTCTGAATTGCTGCGCGTTTACCGCTACAGCTACCTGTGCCCCATATTTCGTGTATAAATCCCTTAGTTTTCGGCAGGAATATGTGACGAATTCCATGTCAAATTGACCAATCAAAGAACTCGAACATCGTCGATTTGCAGTGAATTTTGCACATGTTTTTGGTATGGTAGAATAAGTGTTTTCCATAGATCAATTTGACATGGATCATTTCGACTCAAGAATACCCCATGGCCTATGAGTTTTTGCGTGCAATTTATTTAAAAAAATATAGTTCTGAAACTGTTGATTTCAGAGAAAAAATGTTCCACGGAAAATTCAAAAATAAAACATGAATTTTAAATAACACAAATATTACATTTCAAATATTTTTATATTTTCACCGTGAAATCTTGATGGCAAACAGTTATTTGGGATAGCGTTTCATGATGAAGAAATTTTAAGTAAAAAAGTTTTTCTAAGAACCTCTTTTGGTCGATTTTTAAAATTATTCTAAATCATAATGATGTTCACAATCACCTCTCTAGAAGCAGCCCTTTTCGAATTATTTCAAGCCAAATTCCAAAATATATCATTTTAATAATTAAATAGGACATTTCCATTAGTTATAGGGGAAGTTGTACAAAGCAAAGCTATGCTGAAGGTGTCTGGGTTCGATTCCCGATCGGTCCAGGATGTTTTCGTAATGGAAATTTCCTTGACTACTCTGGGCACACGAAAATGGCAACCTTGGCAAAAGAAGCTCTCAGTTAATAACTGTGGAAGTGCTCATAAGAACACTAAGCTGAGAAGCAGGATCTGTCACAATGAGGACGTTGTTCGGTCCATTTAGTTTGCGAACCCCTGGTTCTGATCTCTTTAGATCGCATTCAATTCTCCTAAGATAGGAGATAGGAGCGATAAGAGCTATCTCCCATCTCTCGCTTCCCGAGAGATCGCCGCATCCAGATGTTTATAATAGCCAATTTGCACCAGAATAAATTTAGTTAGCCACCAATATCCAACAAGACATTACGTCTCTGTACTCGGTTCGCGGTCGGAAATAAAGTTTAGTTTTTTGCCAACATAAAACTCGTCCCAGTGTAGTGATCCTAGTGAGAAAGGTCAACGATCGAAGGTGGAGGTCAGGGACCTCTGAAGACCCGCGTCTGGACGGACTTAATTCTATACAGTCCACTTAAATTGTCCGTGCCAGACCAGACGTAATGCCAAGAAGAAGAAAAAGAAGACGGAGGACAATTGAAGTAAAAATATCAACGAAAACTAAAATTTCAGAAAACTACTTTTGAAAATGAGAACTGACGTATTTTTTTAGTTCGGGAGTCTTGAGGTTTTCCAGTGAGATGAACATCGTTATGATATGAAGTCAAACCTGACACCTTCAGATTACCACCAACAACTGTTCATCTGAAAATATACCAAAAGTACTTTTTAGAAAAACTTTTGCATTAAAAGTTTCTCCATCTTGAAACAGAGCCCCAAAACAAATGTTCACAATCAAGATTCAATGGTGGCAATTTAAAACAATATTGAAAATGGGGTTCTGAGTAATTTAAAATTTTGTTTAATTTTCATGATAAATTTTATATATTTTTTCAGTGCATATTGTTTTCTTTAAAATTGGAACATTTAATTTCATCTAGAACTAGAATTTTTCGAATAAATTGCACGCAAAACCTCATTGGCCATTTTCAAAAGTTATTTTTGAGTAAAAATGATCGATTTATCTATCAAAAACACTTATTCCACCATACCGAAAACATGTGCAAAATTCACTGCAAATCGAAGATGGTCGAGATTTGTGACTGATCGATTTGACATGGAATTCGTCACATGTTCTGTCGGAAATTAGAAAAATTATACACGAATTTTGGGGCCCAGATAGCTGTAGCATTGAACGCGCAGCCATTTAGCGAGACGCAGTTGGGGGTTATGGGTTCGATTCCCACCGGTCGATGATCTTTTCGGGATAGAAATTTTCTTGACCTTCCAGGACATAGAATATCTTTGTACCTGCCATACGATATACAAATGCACAAATGTTCATTCGACAAAGTAGGCTCTAAGTTAATAACTGTGGAAGTGTTCATAATAACACTTATCTGAAAAGCAGGATTTGTCCCATTTGGGACGTAGTGCCCATTAGAAAGAAAAATCCACGAGTTTTTAGACTTATTCATCTATGGAGTTCGCCAGAATTTATCAAGAGAACACTTTAAGGCTAAGTAGCCCGTCATTCGTTTTGGCAACAATGATAACTTTTCAGCTTGCATTTCAAAGTGATTAAACTTAGTCTTGATAGTTTATATTGACTTGAAAAAGTATCACTGTACGGGCCTATATGCATAAAGTATGCTGATACTTTTTTGACTGTGTCAGTGCAAAACCAACTGATTTTCTTTGATTCGAAATCGTGAAATGAATTAGAAACAATCATCAACGACACGTACAAATTTCAATGACGGCCTACTTCGCCTTAAGGAACTCTAAGAGGTTCTCCAGGAATGCCTCCAGGGATTCCCCTTAAACAATCCAAGTTTTCTTGAACTTATTTTTCCTGAAACTTCTAAAGGGAATCGAAAACTAAAAGCACAAACGTGGTAATTGCAAAAAAACCTAGCAAAAAAAATATTAACAATATCATAAACAAGTTAACACCAAAGATGGAAAAGAAAAAGATATCTGTATCATCAACAGTTGAAACATGTGCTGTAATATACAATAACTTGAAATTAATTACTTTCTTAAGTCAAAAACGAACGAATTTTCAGAAATTAATAGGGCTCGTACGCAGCACAAGTAACAATTTTAGTTTAACGAATTACTTCCAGGGTGCTATAAATAAACGCCCACAAATCCACTGTTGCCTTAACGCTCCCCACAAAACCTCTTGTATATTAGAACGTGACCAGTTGGTCCACTCTGAAAGAGGCTATGAAGTGTATAATTATGTCACACGAATGAAGCAAAATAGCATGTATGGTAGCTATTTTGAGGCGATCTGTTCTGGATGAATGTCGCGTCATCTTGAAAATGATTTTATCATAACGTCGATCGGATTTATTAATTGTTAATGTTAATGACATAAGTAGTGACGTTATATTGGTGTGGTAAGTATTAAGTTTGCAATGTTAACCCCTCTACTGGCAGCTTCATTTTTTACCGTCAAAAAATATTCAAATCACGATAACTTTTTTGTTTCTCGATATTTTTGCACCATTTTTTCACAAGATCTCAAAAAAACTTTTTTAGTTTAAGAAGCTGAGTCGATATTAATCATTGGTTATCTGGTTATGAAGATTTTCCGATGTTCCTTGGGGGACCGACATTTTCCATATAAAATATCTTTGGCGGCCATTTTGTTTTTGGTCAATTTATCAAAAAATAAAATGTGTGTTATACATAATAGGTTATAACGAGCTACTCTGAAAAAAACATACAAATCAGTTCAGTATTCTTGGAGAAATCTAAAAATTACGATTTGAGGTTTTTTAGAGTTATCAATATCTTTATTTGTCCAGGGTGGTACCAGAAACATAAATGCTCATAATTTAAAGACAGCTGCTCCAAATTGCTTATATTTTTCACAACATGCTAGCATTAATATATCGTTTCGAGTAGTGAATGTGTGAATACGATAAAAATTCTGTAGCCTGAGATGATTACGTTGGTTATGGCTACGCGTCGGTCCCCTAAGGAATGTTGGAATATCTCCGAATTCAGATGACCCATTATCAATATCGACACACTTTCGAAAACTAGAAGAGTTTTTTGAGAACTTGTGAAGAATGGTGCAAAAATATCTAGAAACAAAAAATCTATCGCGATTTGAATATTTTTTGACGGTAAAAATTGAAGCTGCCGGTAGAGGGGTTAACATTGCAAATTAAATACTTACCACACCAATATAACGTCACTACTTATGTCATTAACATTAACAATTAATAAATCCGATCGACGTTATGATAAAATAATTTACAAGATGAAGCGACATTCATCCAGGACAGATGGCCTCAAAATAGCTACCATACATGATATTTTGCTTCATTCGTGTGACATAATTATACACTTCATAGCCTCTTTCAGAGTGGACCAACTGGTCACGTTCTAATCTACTAGAGGTTTTGTGGGGAGCGATGAAGGCAACAGTGGTTTTATGGGCGTTTATTTATAGCACCCTGGAAGTAATTCGTTAAACTAAAATTGTTACTTGGGCTGCGTACGAGCCCTATTAATTTCTGAAAATTCGTTCGTTTTTGACTTAAAAAAGTAATTAATTTCAAGTTATTGTATATTACAGCACATGTTTCAACTGTTGATGATACAGATATCTTTTTCTTTTTCATCTTTAGTGTTAACTTGTTTATGATAATGTTTATAATTTTTTTGTCTAGGTTTTTTTTGCAATTACCACGTTTGTGCTTTTAGTTTTCGATTCCCTTTAGAAGTTTCAGGAAAAATAAGTTCAAGAAAACTTGGATTGTTTAAGGGGAATCCCTGGAGGTATTCCTGGAGAACCTCTTAGAGTTCCTTGAAGTGTTCTCTTGATAAGTTCTGGCGAACTCCATAGATGAATAAGTCTAAAAACTCGTGGATTTTTCTTTCTAATGGGCACTACGTCCCAAATGGCACAAATCCTGCTTTTCAGATAAGTGTTATTATGAACACTTCCACAGTTATTAACTTAGAGCCTACTTTGTCGAATGACCATTTGTGCATTTGTATATCGTATGGCAGGTACAAAGATATTCTATGTCCTGGAAGGTCAAGAAAATTTCTATCCCGAAAAGATCATCGACCGGTGGGAATCAAACCCATAACCCCCAACTGCGTCTCGCTAAATGGCTGCGCGTTTAATGCTACAGCTATCTGGACCCCAAAATTCGTGTATAATTTTTCTAATTTCCGACAGAACATGTGACGAATTCCATGTCAAATCGATCAGTCACAAATCTCGACCATCTTCGATTTGCAGTGAATTTTGCACATGTTTTCGGTATGGTAGAATAAGTGTTTTTGATAGATAAATCGATCATTTTTACTCAATAATAACTTTTGAAAATGGCCATGAGGTTTTGCGTGCAATTTATTCGAAAAATTCTAGTTCTAGATGAAATTAAATGTTCCAATTTTAAAGAAAACAATATGCACTGAAAAATATATAAATTTTATCATGAAAATTAAACAAAATTTTATATTACTCAGAACCCCATTTTCAATATTGTTTTAAATTGCCACCATGGAATCTTGATTGTAAACATTTGTGTTCGGGCTCTGTTTCAAGATGGAGAAACTTTTAATGCAAAAGTTTTTCTAAAAAGTACTTTTGGTATATTTTCAGATGAACAGTTGTTGGTGGTAATCTGAAGGTGTCAGGTTTGACTTCATATCATAACGATGTTCATCTCACTGAAAAACCTCAAGACTCTCGAACTAAAAAAATACGTCAGTTCTCATTTTCAAAAGTAGTTTTCTGAAATTTTAGTTTTCGTTGATATTTTTACTTCAATTGTCCTCCGTCTTCTTTTTCTTCTTCTTGGCATTACGTCCTCATTGTGACAGATCCTGCTTCTCAGCTTAGTGTTCTTATGAGCACTTCCACAGTTATTAACTGAGAGCTTCTTTTGCCAAGGTTGCCATTTTCGTGTGCCCAGAGTAGTCAAGGAAATTTCCATTACGAAAACATCCTGGACCGATCGGGAATCGAACCCAGACACCTTCAGCATAGCTTTGCTTTGTACAACTTCCCCTATAACTAATGGAAATGTCCTATTTAATTATTAAAATGATATATTTTGGCATTTGGCTTGAAATAACTCGAAAAGGGCTGCTTCTAGAGAGGTGATTGTGAACATCATTATGATTTAGAATAATTTTAAAAATCGACCAAAAGAGGTTCTTAGAAAAACTTGTTTACTTAAAATTTCTTCATCATGAAACGCTATCCCAAATAACTGTTTGCCATCAAGATTTCACGGTGAAAATATAAAAATATTTGAAATGTAATATTTGTGTTATTTAAAATTCATGTTTTATTTTTGAATTTTACGTGGAACATTTTTTTCTCTGAAATCAACAGTTTCAGAACTATATTTTTTTAAATAAATTGCACGCAAAAACTCATAGGCCATGGGGTATTCTTAAGTCGAAATGATCCATGTCAAATTGATCTATGGAAAACACTTATTCTACCATACCAAAAACATGTGCAAAATTCACTGCAAATCGACGATGTTCGAGTTCTGTGATTGGTCAATTTGACATGGAATTCGTCACATATTCCTGCCGAAAACTAAGGGATTTATACACGAAATATGGGGCACAGGTAGCTGTAGCGGTAAACGCGCAGCAGTTCAGAAAAAAAAACAGATGGGGATTACTAAAACATGTGTAAAATGAAATCATAATCAAAGATTATCGAGCACGGTTTCCATTTTTTTTTTCAAATCATTCTGGATGGAATTCGTCATGTGTTAAATTAATTGAGAGTATTTCATGGGTAACTGCTATAGAATTTCCCAATGAAATTAATGGAGAATTCATCAACAATTTTTGTTTCGAAAGGCTCCAGGAGTTATTATGGTATTATTAAAAACTTTTGAATGATTCCTAAGAGATTTTTAAGTATTCTTTGAAGAAACCTCTGAAAGTATTGAAAGAATCATTGATTCAAATTCATCATGATAAATTTCTAATGTAACTTATGTAGGAGTTCCAGTCCAATCTCCTAGAGGCATCCTTAATGTAAACTCGCGTTCAAAAGTTTAAATGTTCTAATTCAAAGCAAAAGGAGTTCCGGTACCTCAGGAAATTGATTGAAGAATTCTTGGATGATTATTTTGAAAATTTCATGGACAAAAAATTTAAAAAATTCCTAGTAGAATACCTAAAAAGAGCCTGTGATACATTCTTGGGAAAACCACTATAGGAATTTTGTTTAGTTTATAGTTTAAAGACACATAGTTTGATTCGTTATGATTACATTTCTGGATTAAGTTTTAGTTTAAGTTTGTTTAAGTTAATGTAAACTCGCGTTCAATAGTTTAGGGTCACCACCTGAAAAAATATACATAAGTTTTTGATTAATTGACGTGTCGAATGAATAAATCTTACTTTATAGGAATTTGAACCAAACATTTGAATATTGTTTACCAAACTTTTACTTGAGTTTGTGACACATGTCAAAAACTAAACTGGAAAAAACAAGTCAAATTTTCTCAGCATTGAATCAACCAATATTTGGAATCAATGAGGCATCAGAAATTTAATCCAGAAGGGTACTTGCAAAATTTTGGAGGAAAAACCTGAAAACCACTGAAAATAAAAAAAAGTTATTCAATTAATCTTGCAAATGTTTGAAGCACCCTATATTATTGTGTATGAAACGGAGAAAAAATAATAAAAATAAGGTTAATGTTCTTGAGAGAACAGATGAAAAATAAAAAAAGGGTGTTTCTTAGAAAGTCCTGGAGAAATTTTTTTAAGGAATGCTTGCTGGCTGGAGCACCGGGAGGTGTCTCTAAAGGAATATTTTAAGCAATCCTGGAAGTAATCACTGGATTGTTTTCTGAGAGCATCTTTATACGCATTTCTGTATCAATTTGTAGTCAAATTTCCATAAAGGAATTCCAAAAAACATATTGCATAAAACCCCAGAGGTGTCACTTGGAATATCCATAGGTTTTCATGCAGAGTTCCAGGATTTTTTTCATCAGGAGGTTCTTCAAAACTTCCTGAAGGTACACTTCTGGAGGAAAAAAATCCAGAAAGAACTCATCTAGCATTTCAAAAAATTATGCCTGAAGAAATCATGAACTTCTTTGAGAATTCCAAAAGGAACAAATTGAAAAGTTTCCAACAGAACTTTTGCAATAATTTCAGAACCACTTAATGTGGAAATACCTAAACAATTCCTTGGAAAATACAAAAGTGTGTTCTAGAGAAATAAAAATATTGTTTTTGTTGATGATTTCCAGACAAATTTTCTGTCAAGTATTTCAAATGTAACTTTTGGAAAAACTCCAGAAGGTAGGTTTGGTCAGAATTCACATTTTATAAAACCAAACCCGACCCGTACCCGACATATTTTTTTAAGCCCAGGCCCGACCTAAGCCCGAAATAATAATTCGTTTCCAAACTCAAACCCAAAATTTTCTGATTATAAACTCGAAAGCAATTTTTGAGAAAATCCTTCTAAAACCCCATTTTGAAATTACTAGTAAATAAACTTTTCTGACATACGTACGTTGGAGTACGCTTGAGAGTGTTTTTTTTCAATTCTTGTTTAGCAGAAATGTTCGTTGGCGATTGTTGCTCTGTTCATAATGATCACCAAAGACGACTCAAACCCGACCGAAACATGACATTTACCAAGCCAAACCCCGACCTAAATCTTTTGAACTGAAGGTTGAAAGCAACCTGAACTCAATTTTTTTTAAACGCGATCCCGTCGGGTTGGAAACCCGAGACCCAACTATCTCTAGCATTCCAGGCATAAAAATTGGGAGATCAAGAAACTCCCAGATTAATTTTTGAAAAAACCTTCGTTGAAGTTCCTTGAATAATTCTTGAAATCATTCCTGAAGCAATCCTCAAACGAATTACTATGTCGTTGTTTTGAGTTATCTCCAGTATAATTCCTTGTAATTTAATTCGTGAAAAAGAGGAGAGAAATTGCTTTAGCAATCTCTATTGAAAGTTCTGGAAATGCTGCTTGTGATTTTGAAAGGAACCTTTACGACTCAAGAATGCACAAAATGATCAATTGGAAAGAAAACCACTCAGTTAATAACGGTGGAAGTACTTACACTTAGCTGAGGAGCAGGTTCTTCTAGCAAGTACATTATGCAAAACTATGTTCTACGCGATTATAATATTCCTACATATCATATCATATGCCAGCCGTACCGGTAATTCCGCGAGCCATGCTGTTGATCGTGGGTTCGAATCCCGCCAATTGAAAGTCGTTTAGGGTTAGACATTTTCTCAAATTTCCACCGCATTGAGAAATTGACCTAAGACTTCACATCGCTTGTGCTGTGTATCACGAGCGAGGTTTACGAGGTTACATTACAAGTACAACATTACAACGACGCGCGTATTGCGTGAAAAGAGGTTGTCCATGAACCACGTGATTTGTACAAAAACATAAAATAAAATTTGTTTGTACCGTGTTCATTGGCCACACCTCTCTTCCCCCTATATGGTTATTCAAAAACCGACCTCTCGCCCTGTGAGACTCCCTCGCCCATCTTTATGTACATCGCTTACAATATGGGTCAAGATTATGAATCTCTATATCCCACATGTAATTCAAGTATAAATGACCCATAATAGAACATAATAATGCATTAAAAGTGCAACGTCGTACACGAGAAATGCACAAATTGAGTTCTCGCAGCACGCGCACGCGCACCCCCATCCGCTCTGCACCGTAGCTCAGCTACTAGTGCGAAGAATTTAAAGGGATCAGTCGTTATAAATACACCTTCGCTACTACGACAGTCATGCGGCGCACGCATTGAATCTGTTTGTGAAACTGTTTACAAACCAAACGCCGCAGCGAAGATGACATGGTGCAAATTGCAAAGCGAACTCATTTTCCCTCCGCTTCGGCACGACCAACATCCGTCGTCACCGTCCACTTCATTCCCACGCGAAGGCAGCAATCAACGAACACACGAACGAATAGGGTTACCAGCAATTATTTGATTGATTTATTACTGTTTGGTGCGCAACATTAAAAGTGATATTGTGACGAATCTACAAAACATACAATGTTGCTCTCAAAGCAACTTTGGCAGCTAACAAGGTAATGCGTATTTTGTAGAAGAACTTTTTTAAAGGAACTTTCATTATCATATTAAATTTCATGAAAATACCTGAAAAAATGCTGATTTTTTCGTCACTTTTTGTAAACTTTTCATTATTTATGCATGTTAACCATTTTCTACAAAATTCATGTCGAAGAAGCTAAGAAAGATGAGGTCATAAGCTTTCGATTCGTGCGCAGAGATTGAATGTACGACTAATAGTTATTTAGATATGGAGCGTCAAAGATGAGAAAATTTAAAAACTTTAAATTGTGATTAATTCACTTAGCAGTGACTTGCGACCCTATGTTCCTTGGGCACTTTTTCATAACTCGTGGAGATCTATCTACCCTCAAAATTCTTAAAGTCCGGAACCAAACACCCTGTATAATACAGTCGTATCATTTTCGGAAAAATATCCCAATGCAACCGTAGAATTGATTATCTTGCTCTTGGTATCCTCAAACGCTTTAACTTGATCAGGACCCCAATGCCATGCTCGGGAGGTGGCTACTCTCCACAATGGGTTGGTCAAATCCGCGAAATTTTTAATGAACGGGCTTACATAGGACGCCAGACCCAAAAAACTTCGCAATTCAGATACGGTCGATGGCTCTCTGAAGTTTTGGATACTGGACACCTTTGCTTCATCAACATGGAAGCCATCTTTGTCCAATTCATGACCAAGAAACTTAATCCGCTCACGATCGAACTCACATTTTTCCGTATTCAACGTGAGATTATTGTCTCTAAGTGCTTTGAGCACACGAGCTACTGTCTTCCTTAAGCCTTCAAGAGTGTCCGCGAATACTAATATATCGTCAATATAGACAATAACATTGTCTATTCCTTCCAAAATGCGGGTCATTTCGCGTTGGAAAATTTCGGGGGCGCAGTTGACCCCGAACATTAACCTCGTGAACCGATACATACCAGACTCTGTGAGGAAGGTAGTCAATTCTCTTGACTCGCGTCCTAACTCCAAATGGTAATACGCGCTAGTTAGATCCAATTTGGTAAAGTATCTCGCTCCATGTAATTTAGTTTTCATTTCGTTTAGCAACGGTAGCCGGAAATATTCCCTCTTTATGGCCTTATTGGGCGCTCGCATGTTAACCACAAGTCTAAAGTCACCCTTGCCCTTAGGGACGGCCGACATGCCGCTGATCCATTGTGGAGCTGTCGTAACTTTTTCAATAATACCCTTTGACTCCATTTCCTTTAGCCTCGATTTTGCTGCTTCCCTAAACGCAGCTGGGACGTTGAAATAAGCATTACGAACTGGTGGAACAGATCGATCAATACTGAAGTTGACTCTTACACCAGGAACTTTTGGAAATATATCGATTTCACCTTCTCGTACGTCTGAACAATTGATCGATTGTCCGACTAGCAACAATTTCAAATCGCTAGCAGTTGCACGACCAAGTAACGATCTGCGTCCTTTTGGAATGACCAGAAATTTCGCTCGGACAATAGGCTTGTTAACTCCTTGAACTTCTACCGATGCCCAAAAAATCTTCGATACCGACATTGGTTGATCAGCGGCGTATGCTCTGAGATCAGGATGGGTCGAACATTCGTCAAATTCTAGTTTGACCGATCCATTTCTAATCTGCAATTTAAGCTTCTCCCAATCTTTACCCCCAATCACATTTGCATCTGCACCTGAATCTATGAGAAACGATATAGACTCCGATGAACCCACGCAGCAGTTTACCAGCACATCAGAAAGGGTTAGGGTGTTAATCAACTGTAAACAAGATAAGGGTATACAACAAAAACAACCATAAGCGTTTTGGAGTTGAAATTCACTTCACTGGGTGCACTTTATTAAAATAAATAAAATAGAAAAATCATACCTGTTCATCTTTGACGGGCTCATCATCTTCTTTCGAGTAACCGAGCTGGTTCACACGTTTCTTGCGACATGTGGCGGAAAAATGACCACGTTCGTTGCACGTATTGCAGTACTTGTACAAGGCTGGACATTGCTTCCCATTGTGCTTCGGGCGATCGCAGCGAAAGCACCGATTGCGTTTCCCAACGAATCTACCCGTTATCTCTCTGCGCTTAGACGGTGGGCCATTTGCGCGTCCCCGATCTTGGGTGTCCCATCCACGTGACGCAATTCTCTTTGAACCGGTCTGTCGGTTACTCGACGTATTAGCTATTTCCATTATGCCTTCCCTTTTGGAAGGCCCAGCATTAATATTGAATGCTTCTGCTCGAGTAGCTGCTTGGATGACGGTTTGGATATCGTGACTATACGTTCTTGCTGCATTGGCGATATCCTGGTTACTCATTCCCTGTAGTATTTGAGAGCGGATGAACTTACTTCCGACATCGCCGAAACCACACGCGCTGGCTTTTTCTATTACTCTAGCATAGAACGTTACGACAGACTCATTAGATTCCTGTTTGAGACGAATGAACTCTTCATGTTCTGCTGTAGTATCAACCAACGATCGCAGATAGGTGGCAATGTTCTGAGTTAGGATAGAGTAACATTGCGGATCATCGAAACTTGGACAGAGTTTAGCCGCAGCGATTAAACCTTGTAGCTGATCTCCCAAGAGCAAGTACAACAGTTTGCTTCGACTATTGGCATGGACATTATTCAAATCCGCAGCAATCTCGAAATTTGACTTGAAACGACTCCATTCTTTTCATAACTTATTTGTGGGTACCCCTTGTGGAAAAGGGCGAATATCCCAGCGTATCCCTCCAATGTAATCCGGCTTCGACGTAGTACGTGTTTCTTGATTTTCCAAACTTCGTGATGTTTCGCCCCGGGGATCAAGCCACGGAGGAAACGTTGATACAGGGAACGGTTGTTCTCGGCGTTCGGTACAAAAAACTGCCTTTTCCATGCGTTCCAGTCTGTCATGTAGGTTCAAATCAACACGTTTTCTCTTGATTTTCCGAACACGTTGGGCAAGGCAATCGTCATCTTGTTCTGACGATGCTTGTGAATTGTCCGAACAAGGTTCCTCTATCTCTTCGCTGTCGTCATTTGACTCAATTGACGCTTCCTCGGAGAAGCTGTCTTCAAAATCCGAATTATCGGAGATATTGGGAATGGCACGCACGTATTTGCCACCTGGCATTCTGGGTGCTGTAGATGCCATAGTAAAATAGAAGAGAAAGAGAGAGAAAAAAAAAGTTAGCCGCACCCTTGTAAATCAGCTTAGACAGAACTATTAAAGTGAAGTAGCTCTGAAAAATATATGTTTAAATAAATAGTTTTCAATTTTTGTAGTGCGACTTAACCTCGCTTCAGGGCAACATTGTTCAAGTATTCTTTATGTTATATTATAATACTTTCAAATCTAAAACCACAGTAATTAACAATTCTTTCATTTTTGTTAAATATTCATGTTTGTTCGTTTGATTCGAATATAAGTAGTCGTACTGAGCCACTTCTGTTAACAAGTTCGTTCTGAGCCGTTTTTTTTTCATTTAAGATGATTGTGCAAAATCATTTATAAGTAGTCGTACCGCACCACATTTATAATCTGAACTGTTTTTCATGATGGTTGTGCTGAGCCATCTGACTTTTAGAATTTTTGTGCCAAACTATTTTATTCAAAGTAGTCGTACCAAGCCACTTTTGCCAACAAGTTCGTTCTGAACCGTTTTGTCTTATAAAATGATTGTGCCAAATCATTTATTAGTAGTCGTACCGCACCACATTTACAATCTGTACTCCTTCCATGATGGTCGTACCGAGCCATCTGACTTTTAAAATAGTTGTGCCAAACTATTTTATTCAAAGTAGTCGTACCGAACCACTTTCTCCAATAAAGCTCGTACCGAGACATTTGATGTTATGTTCAATTAAAAAAATAACTTATCTAAATTTTGTCATAATGTTTTAAGAAGCGTCCTCGCCCAACCTGAAATAGTAAGCTGACAACGAAAAAAAAAAGCTATTATTCTCATTGTGGGTAATAAAATTGCTGTTCGCATTAACAACCCGCAGCAAAAGCTTAAGCTCATATAAATTCGATACGCAGAAAAAAAAAGAATGTAATGCCTCAGAGAAAAAAAAATGAAATTATCCTAAATTATTAACAATCAATGGCATATTAGACATGAAATGTTGTAATGTACACATTATAATTTGCATTAGATAAACAATACTTAAAATGGTTTGGACGAATGAAGCATTGAATGTGAGTAAACTACGCTCATTCACTTCTACACTCTTGAACAAAAAATCCTCACGAAGCACAAAGCTCCCGACACACGAACGAGTATTCGTGTCTCATCAAAGACAACCTCAGTATATATTCCAAAGCATCGAACGAAAGAGATCACGCATGCTCTGCTTGTCTTTGTCGTCCCCATTTGCAGCAGAGCACCCCAAACCCTATCGCTCTCGCACTACGCTTGACTATAACTGTCTCCGTTCTACCTAGGTGCTCTAGCAGCACATTCACTCTGTGGCAAATGGGTGAACGGGGATCGCCGATGCTCGGTCCAGTCCATCGTAGTGAGTGAGACTCTCGCTGCTCAGCCTGAACACGAGTATACTCTACCACGGCATATCATACAGTACGTGGTAGTTTCTTTTTGCTTGCCTCCCATCGCTCGTGCGACCTGGACAAGTCCTTGGTACGAGTGGAGAAACATTTGTTCCATTGCAACATACAATCTAGTTGTTCAATCACGCTCCAACGAATTTTCCCAATACTGGATATTTAATTGTATAATTATGTATTGGTCATTAATTTCAATCACATTTTTTTTTTCGGCATGAATAGAGAAAAAAGAAAGATGATAATTGAACGTTATCCATCTTTTCCATCTAATTTGTACCCAACTGTCCTCGGCGTTGTCCTCACTAAAGAGTTTTCTATCCCTTTCCCACTGGCAATGAAAGACGGTAGTTCTCACAACTCATCTAAACAGCTACTATGTGTGACACATGTGTTAGTGAATTAGCAATAATCTCATACTGTAGCATGTATGTATAAGGATGGTTACTACTGGTACATACTATAAAATACCAAATGATAGCAGCTAAGACAACTGTCTGCGTGCAAACTTTCCGATTCTCTTTCAACCATTGAATTCCCGTTGTAACTAACACTTTGCATTAACAGAAAAAAAAAAGAGAAAAAAAAAACACGCGTGTTCTTTATGTTATCACATGACCATAAGGATGACGTCAAAGTACCATCAATATAATAGAGAAAACAACTTTGCCTACCTTGATGACTCTTTCTCGATGTTGAAAATAAACTCCGACAGTTTCACGCTACACAGAAGACAGCGTGCGATGATCCAAAGATGTGTTGGGTTTTCTCACGTTTCACTTCTCCAAAATGGCGCAATGATTGTTCACCCACACTTCACTTACGCGTTTGTATTGGTGCAACTTCTCTTTTCACTGCCAATAAAATAAAAAATAGAAAATGGCCACTGGAGATTTGGAATCTTTAGGTTCTAAAAAATAGCCTTTTGACAATAATTTCCACTAATTCATAGAACGGTGCAGGCAACCGTAACTAAAACGTAACTGATCGAACTTATTTCACTTTTTTTTATATTCGTTATGAAAAATACAATGCTGTGTTCACATTCTCATCCCAAAATTTATTTCAAAACACATTCGTTAAACGTGCTCCAAAATGGCGCTCAAATTCACACAGCCTAATTTATTTTATTTTTTTCACTATGAAGTAACGCCAAATTACAACACAATTCCGCTCCTTCAAATGACGCTTTCCGTTTAGAATCACTGTAATCCGTTTTTTTTTCAGCGTAATAACTTTTCACACACGAGACGTAAACACAATTAATCGATTACTCGCGGTCCGAACATGCAGACTTGGACGATTCTTTCAAACAGCCATTAACTTTTTCTTTAGTAGATGTTTTTTTTTTTTTTTTTTTGTATCTATTACATCAGATACAAACCTGTCACGGTCGCCATTGTGAAAATCCATTATTGGCGTTTAAAAGAATCGCCCAAAACCGCGAGTTGGACTTACCTATACGACCGACGACCGAAGACTGGCGACTCACCGCACGACAATCAATGCTGGTTGTGTCGTTGCTATCCGACTAAGGCAGGGTGGACTGATGCGGTGACACTCCAAGCTGATCATGTTGTTTCTCAACTGTTGGCTACACATTCAATAAAATGCGTTGCAAGATATATGACTTCGTACTGCGGTAAAGCTAAAGGGCGAGAAGTAATTATATTTCAGAAGATCTCAACACCCACAGATGGGTTCAATCCCAGGTCATCGGCGTGAGAGGCGTGTGTTCTAACCACTACACAAGGCCCGTCTCCCATTTTTATAATAATCGCTAAGATTTTAGAAACATTCAAAATATTACAATTGTTATTTTTCTCGATCTTAGCTGAATGGATCAGCATTAGGATAATAATGACGAAGATCCATACCAAAACCATACCAAAAAATACCAACTGTAAACTCATTTACAACAAAAATATCAATAGGCAAATATAATGCGCCACCATCATAGAGGTCGCTGATGAAGAAGAAGGCGAGAAATGTCACTGAAAATGATTGTTCACGTCCAAATTTCAATTTTTCAACCCAAAAATTAGGTCATAATCAATTAATTATTGAACTATTTTTCATTGACATAATCATTTCAACTCTCCATTCTTGTGATACACGTGATTTCCCAACAAATTTAACCACTAACAAAAAATCCGGAAGTTTATAACCTATGTTGCCAAACGCCAATTTTCCAATTTTATCCCACTAATCGTACATGAGCACTGACCGGATCTAAACATTTTCGTTGGAAAACAAGTTTATTATGTTTTTCAATACTCTCTGATCGTCTACAAAATAACTATTCCGAGAAAAAGTGTAAATTGTGTGCTCCTTCCTATGCTGCACACGGTGCGTTCTCAACTCAACCTCTTTTTCGACGGTTCTCCTACACACTTAGATTTTTTCTCGTTGTTCGGTAAATATTCTTACCGGAAACGTACTGTAAATATATATTTTACTGAAGCTTCGGTATTACAAACTTAATTTACCGAATGTCCTTGAATAAATGAAAAAAACAAAACAATGTTTGCCCACTTTTACCGGAATCGTCGTTTCATTCACCGAAAAACCAGTAAATCGTTTCGATTCGCCGTAGACTGTAATTGTTTACCGTACATCAGTTCATAGTGCTACAATGCTTTACCGAACAAATGGTAATTTGAAATTTCTGAGGCCGCTATATTTGTTTCGAAGTACTCGATCGTATTGCATCCGGTACTGTCTAACAGTGTTAAAAAAAACTACAGCAACAGGATGAGCGTCTGGTACTTCTTATCCGTAAGTATGAGTCATGATTGATGGAATAAAATGTTTTCATTGTTACATAAATGCGATATTATGTTTCCGGATTGCAGCGTCACATTAACGAGCACGGATGACGGAATCAATTGCACCGGTTTTGTTCGCAAGGGGTGAAGAACTGCAGATGAACCAGAATTGTTTCCTTAACTGGCATAACTAGCTTGTTCCTGTGGCGCTAGATTTGCAGCATATCCCACCTTCACCAACAGACAAGCAGTTGTAGAATCTGATTAACAACGGGGCCTAATGTCAGACGGAACCTTCATAGGAGCGAAACTTTTGCACCATTCGCTTAACTAAACGGCTCTGCATTGCTGTAACCTGTTAACAGTTGAAATTTATAAATAGTTCTAACAAGTGCAAACGATTTGAAAAGAAAAACGCGAAATAAATCGATTCATTATATTTGACATCAATATAAACTTCATTGTTTTTATTTTTTCATCGATCAGCCTGTCCGATTCTGACTGCTTGCTGTTACGACGCGTTCGGTAAATTATTTAACAATTCTCTCGGTAATATTTCACGAACATATTGTAATTTTTTGACAGCTGCCTGTCGATGAAAATTACAGATTGTTCAGTAATTCTTAACTTTACCGAAAGCATTACCGAGCGCTCAGCGGTTTATATTTCGGTAAAAAAATTACCGGAGTCGGTGATATTTTCTTAGTGTGTACTAGCCACCAGATGTCGAAGAGATCGTTTAGCTTTAAAAATATTAGCCTATTGAAACTATGAAACTGGATACCAAAACTATGCAATTTGAACAGAAAAATGGTTCGTTTAAAACTGTTTTCCAAATGATCGATACGGTATACTGCACTCAGGCAAATGGACTATCGATGAACATAGGAAGCCCTTATGAAAATTCGTTACGAGAAATCGGGTTGAAATTCATAAATTTGCCTTATGAAACCAGAATTTGAAAACAAAAAACACTTACGCGGCAACCTGGAATCGAACCAAGAACCTTGCGAACGACAGGCCCGAGCGCACACCACGCGCCTATCGACGCCTTGATGTGGGGTGATGCTAAAACCAGTGATGCATTTTGAACTGAACGCGAGCCAAAACTGAACGGAGCCAGTTCAAATTTTACACGAGAACGCAGTAGACAGTGAACTCGCGAGCCGGAGCCTGTCTCTGCTCTCGAACGGTCCGTTCAAATTGCAATGCACTACAATAATAATTAAAGCATAGATTTAGGTATTCACTTGGAAAATATGTTTTGAATCAAAAATAAAATCAATTCAATCATAAATAAATATATTATGTCTTGCTTTGTTCACCTCATAAACAATTTTGGCACGATAAGATACCGTGAAATCTGTCAGAACATTCTGCGTTCAAATTTTTGCTCATTAGAGTTCAAATTTTTGAACTGAACAATGAGCAAGCCTACTTGATCGCTCCGTTCCAAAAAATGAACTGGAACGCGAACTGAACGCGTTCAAATGCATCACTGGCTAAAACGATACATAAAGCGTTCGTATTGCAATAATCGTTCCACCTTTCATAAGGCAAAATGTATGAAATTCGATAGTCCAGTTCGCTGCGTGTGCCCACACTCGCATAACAGTCCCAATTGAATTTTCTTCACCTTTGAGTTTTCTTCATGAATTATGTTTATTTTTAGTGTGCTTCATGGTATCATGCTTAAAATTGTATCTTTGTATGGACAAAATGCGAAAAAAAATACCAAACCATGTGCGTCCCATATTGAAAGTACCCGCATAACAGTCCCACTAGTAGATTACGACGAAATTCAAGTAAACCTATTCATGTTATGGTTTCTGTAATCTTGCATCGTAGTTTTCAACCCATAAGAAAAATAAATGTTACAAATTACAGTGTTTTGAACCTCTCTACTCCATAACAAATGTTGTTTTTCATTTTTGTCTAGAATGCTTCTGGTGCGATTTGCGATAAAAACATATCTAATCCTAATGAGAGTCTAAATTAAAAATAAGATAAATAGCTTCCCCCAAGTCAAGCCCACAGCTGTCATAACTTTCGTCTTCTGATCAATTACCTATCAACAAAGATGGTTAGAAGGAAAAAGATAACCGACTCCCGTCTTTTCTAGGCGACATGAATAGCGCCGCTCTGGTGAGTCAGAAGCCAACTAATATGCAACTTTCTCCTAGTGACCACCAGATGTTGAAGTGTTCGTTTATGACATTCACACTTGAAAAAAAGTACGTAACTCATACGGGGATGTTTGATTTTGCCAATCATCTTAAAATGGCAAAAAAGGGAGAAAAAGAAGAGAATCCCAGCACATGAACATGTTTAAGTATGTATAAAAATTACTCAAATTTTGTGTTGGTCCAGAAAAGCCTGATGTTATGTGAGTCGAATTCACTTCTGTGTAACAATTGACGGATTTCACGCCAACTCGACAAAAGGACTGGCAGCACCCCTTCATAATTCAATGAAACTGTCTGGGTGTGAAGACTATGTGAAACTAAGATACTTTACATACTTTGTTTTTTCAAAATTGATCTCGACTAACATTTGGAAAGGGTCAAAGTTTATTTTCACTTTTTTTATAAACCCGTATAACTCGAAAACGGTAAGACCTACAAAAAAGTGTTGTATGGGGGACTGTCGTCAAATTTCCTGACGTTTTAGAAAAAAATATTGAAAAAATAAAAACACATTTTCTACACTGAAAAAAAAAATATTCAAAACTTCAAAGTCGATTTAAAAAAACGGTCAGATTTTGATCATCCTTAAGCAAAAAGTTTGGTTTTTAAATTTACTAAAAGTCGTCCATACATTGCAAATTGGGCATATTTTAGAGAAAAAAGTTTTTCTAACATCGAATTTTTTAAGTCCCAAAGTTTTTTTTTTACTTATTTTAAAAACCCGTATAACTCGAAAACGGTAAGACCTACAAAAAAGTGTTGTATGGGGGACTGTCGTGAAATTTCCTGAAGTTTTAGAAAAAAAATATTGAAAAAATAAAAACACATTTTCTACACTGAAAAAAAATTATTCAAAACTTTAAAGTCGATTTAAAAAAAACGGCCACTGCAGATTTTGATCATCCTTAAGCAAAAAGTTTCGTAATTAAATTTACTAAAAGTCGTACATACATTGCAAATTGGGCATATTTTAGGGAAAAAAGTTTTTCTAACTTCGAATTTTTTAAGTCCAAAATGATTTTTTTATTTTATTTTTATTTCGCTTTAAATAGTCTAGTATGATCATATTTTCAAGTGATAAATGAGTTTTAATCACAAAATAGATTATTTTTTTTTTTTTTTTGGAGTAGTGAAAAGAAATAAAACGGAATTATACATTTTTTTTTATTAAATTTAATTGATCTTAAATCGGCTTTAAAATTTTGAATATTTTTTTTTCAGTGTAGAAAATGTGTTTTTATTTTTTCAATATTTTTTTCTAAAACTTCAGGAAATTTCACGACAGTCCTCCATACAACACTTTTTTGTAGGTCTTACCGTTTTCGAGTAATACGGGTTTATAAAAAAAAGTAAAAAACAACTTTGGGACTTGAAAAAATCGATGTTAGAAAAACTTGATTCCCTAAAAAATGCCCAATTAGCAATGTATGGACGATTTTTAGTAAATTTAATTACGAAACTTTTTGCTTAAGGATGATCAAAATCTCAAAGGGCCGTTTTTTAAATCGACTTTAAAGTTTTGAATCATTTTTTTTTTCAGTGTAGAAAATGTGTTTTTATTTTTTCAATATTTTTTTCTAAAACTTCAGGAAATTTCACGACAGTCCCCCATACAACACTTTTTTGTAGGTCTTACCGTTTTCGAGTTATACAGGACTATAAGAAGTAAAAAAAAACTTTGGGACTTAAAAAATTCGATGTTAAAAAAACTTTTTTCTCTAATATATGCCCAATTTGCAATGTATGGACGACTTTTAGTAAATTTAAAAACCAAACTTTTTGCTTAAGGATGATCAAAATCTGAAGTGGCCGTTTTGTTTAAATCGACTTTAAAGTTTTGAATATTTTTTTTCTCAGTGTAGAAAATGTGTTTTTATTTTTTCAATATTTTTCTCTAAAACGTCAGGAAATTGCACGACGGTCCCCCATACAACACTTTTTCGTAGGTACTCGTTTTCGAGTAATACGGGTCTATAAAAAAAGTAAAAAAAAAACATTGGGACTTAAAAAAATCGATATTAGAAAAACTTTTTTCTATAAAATATGCCCAATTTGCAATGTATGGACGACTTTTAGTAAATTTGATTACCAAACTTTTTGCTTAAGGATGATCAAAATCTGAAGTGGCCGTTTTTTTTAAATCGACTTTAAAGTTTTGAATATTTTTTTTTTCAGTGTAGAAAATGTGTTTTTATTTTTTTAATATTTTTCTCAAAAACTTCAGGAAATTTCACGATAGTCCCCCATACAACACTTTTTTGTAGTTCTTAACGTTCTCGAGTTATACGGGTTTATAAAAAAAAAGTAAAAAAAACTTTGACCCTTTCCAAATGTTAGTCTAGATCGATTTTGAGAAAACAAAATATGCAAAGTATCTTAGTTTTACAAACATTTGACATCCAGAAAGTTTCATTGAATTCTGAAGGGGTGCTGCCAATCGCGTGTCGAGTTGGCGTGAAATCCGTCAATTTTTAAGCGTGATGGTTTTGATTTCTTCCATTTTTCATTTTTTGATTGCACGATGATTTAAATTTAGCTGAATATAATGTTTACGCGCTTTTGACTCAACAGATGGCAGTAGTGTTACTTGAATAACGTGTCGTCTGCAAAATATATGGCAAAATAAAGAGTCTTTTTCCTTTTAACCATCTTTGCTATCAACGAAATCTCCGGAGGGTTCATCTTTCTAACGACTTGGAGGGGAGGCTTTTTGTGCCGACATGGGAATTAGCATATCACCACTGGTATCGTCGACTGGTCATGCAGTGCAATATCTAATGCTGAGAATTAAGAATATCCAATGAAAAGCCAACATTATGGATCTAAGAAATGTCCAACAGCTTCGTAGAAATCAGGCTAATCCGAGGGGGACGACACATCCAGATGTTTTAGATTATTAGGATATCTTTAGACAATTTTTGCGATGGCATTTTATCTTTTTGCAGCATGTTATCTTTTTTCATCTGTGGCATCTTATAAAACATCTTTATCCATCTTCAAAAATCTAGCTTATTTTTCCGCATCTTACATGAGCATATTGACGGATTGACTCAGTTTTCGTCGATCAACAACAAAGATGGAGCACGCAGCTGCATCATCGGTGGAATTTTTCTCCTGGGTTTGCTTACGCGCTTTTGACTCAACAGATGGCAGTAGTGTTAATTGAATAACGTGTCGTCTGCAAAATATATGGCAAAATAAAGAGTCGATCATCTTTTTCCTTTTAACCATCTTTGCAATAATGTTCAGTTGCGTTTTTCTCGACATGATGATTTTCCTGATGGGACTGTATTGCGAGTATGGGCCAGACTGTACCAGACTGTTAATATCAAATTTTGTTTCTAATTTCAGAAATTCAATGCATCGATTAAGCTCAATCGCTAAGGATGACAAATTAAAAATTATAGGGGGGGGGGGGGTGCTTGATATGCTACGTTATTACCTAGGGGGGGTATCTGCTTTTGTGACTAAATGCTACGAGGGGGGAGTGGGAGGTGTAAAAAATCAGTGAAAAAATGCTACGTCATTCATGGCCCCTAAGGAATTAATACACTTTTTGTATTAGTTTTGTTCTGAACAAAGATAATGAATATTTGGATTATATTTCCATTTTTCCATTTTCATACGCAGAATCACTTCAATACTTCAGAGTTTGTTCCAATGTAATTTGAAAGCCATAATCTCACTCTGCCGTAATCCTGTTGCAGTCAATCATTCTGGAAACTTTCCAACACCGGTGAAATTTGATAACCAGACAAAGCGCTCAAGTTTGGTCTGTGTTTTCGCCATTTTTGCCTCCCGATTGGATTGCCCAAGTCGAATCATCGAATCCACGAAGCAAAAAATACGAAGATTGATAGTAGGTAGGAAATCCTTCCTATTTTTTTGTTCGCCCCCTCTGCAAGCCCCCTCTGGGTCTGGGATTGGTCGTGCGGCCACAAATTGCAACTGCACTTTTATATTTTTATCGCCGTCTGCCGATTGATGGGGGGATGCAAAAATAAACGGCTCCAATCGACGGACATTCAATAATGTTTTGTATATTGAATTATCACGTCGTCGCTCCGGTCGTTATCAATCACAAGAACTGTACATCCTAGCCGCGCTGTGTCCTATCATTGCCGCGGTTAAAAGCGCTTGGGCTGTGCTTGTGACTATCTGGGCTGGGCGCTTCCCGGCTTATTATTGGACGAGGAGGGCTCCTTTATGTGCATCGGTCGTCTTTATGGGAATGGAATTAATGACGCATGCAGCTGGAGGGATTTGCTGCCCGTTTGAGGTGGCGATTATTCTAATTGATACAGTTATTGGTCAGCTTACTTGACTGATAACTCGACTCAACTCAACGACGCATGTGGCAGGCAGACAGCTTCTGAGAAGTGGGTGATGAAATATTGCAATGACCGGAGCAGATGGGTTCTAGGTTGTCTTTTCTTGTGGTCAACAGGATCACATTTTGGTCAAAAGGTGCAAGGACGAAGACAAATTGACATAGACAGTTACTTTGCCCTATAGACGTTTAGCTGAACTCTCAGCACCGTTTAGGTGTTCATAGAAGTACTGCTTCAGTGTTAGTAGAGACCGTATATTGTCTAGAGACCAGCGTGAATAGATATAATATTGAAAAGCGGTGCAGTCGTACTGAAGCTCGATAGAACATGAAATGCTAATAGGCCTGAGTGAAAGAAAAATTACTAAAACTCTCACCGCTCAGTGAATCCTTAACGGATTTCTATGATTTTTTGTCAGTATACTGGTACACATATCTTGTTTCTAAAAATGGTAAAAGGATATCTGAAATGTTCATATGGCCGGAGTTATTGCGGTGGATCACTGGGTCAGGTCGGGTGACAAGAGTTCTGTGCTTCTGTGCCTCTGGAGGTAGGCAAATTTCAAGTCATAGATAATTTCCAGAATTGAATCGGCTATAATGTGGCCACTATATAAAAGAGTTTTAACAAAATCGCATCAGCGTGAACTTTCTGATAATCAATTAAATTGAATAATTATGTTAACTGCATTTGATTGATCCTACAAAAGACCATTTTTGGGTCTCCGGAATGCCTGAAATTAATGATAAAGTTCAGAATTTGTATCTTAACATCTGTGTCAAGCTCATGGGAACGCATTTTAGTGAACTTTTATGTTCGATCTATACTTTTAGAGATTTGAAACGGTTTAGTACCAAACAAATATAGAGCCGGTTCTTCAGGACATCAAATTCGAGTGGCCGCTTCTGGTACACTCTAAACGGTGCAAAACTATTATTTTTTAATGTTGAATATCAGATCTTAATGATTTATGCAAATTAAAATTATTGCCATTGGAAATAAATAAAGATAACTTGGCATGTACCAAAAAATCGCTTTTTTTCACCCGACTTGACCCAGTAACCCACCGCAATAACTCCGGCTATAGGAGTATTTTCGAGTTCCTTTGGCCACTTCTAGAAACTAGATATGTGGGCCAGTATACTGACAAAAACTTATTTGAATCCGTTAAGTATTCGCTGAGTGGTAAGGGTTTCAGTATTTTTGCTTTCACTCAGGCCTATACGGGTTAAAAACGGGAACAACAAATTTGCCTTTTTACGAGAGAGAAAGAAATGCCGTCTGGAAGAATTGAATGGCGAGGTGATGAAACAGTTGTGTTTGTCTCAAGAAACAAGTATTTCAGGACCTCTTTGCATACCACTGTCTTCACGCCATGTATCGAAATCTGATCAAATGTTTAAACCAAGTTATGTACTATACATAAGAATTCATTCGACTGTTCCCATTGAGGAATCATATGTGAAATTATTTATCTCTATTTGATGTGCTAAGTTGCAGATCGTTATGAACTTAGTTTACCCAACTCAAGTAAACATAATATCTGCAGGGTTGCTGTTCGGAAATCTCGCAACATACCCTGTCTATCGTACCCTTCTGAATACTGGATACTCTTAACCCTCTAATACCCAACCCCGCCTTTAGACGGGGTACACTTTGGAATTTTGTGTATTTTTTCGTAGCTCGGAAATCAAAATGATTTTATTTTTGGCTTATACCTTGACTCATAACACGCATATAAGAAAAGTTTTTTATGACTTTTGAAACTTTTTTGAATTTTTAGAAATTGTTTGAAAAATTGCATTCTTATATAACCTACAAAATGCCTGAGCTTCATTTAACGTGTAATATAAAAAATCATACCTTTTATGAAAATACCTGAAGGTCGTAGACACAAAAGTCAACTTGGGCAAATTGAGTTGTAAGATTGTGAAAAATAATAGAATCGTTCTGGTGGGCTTCGATCCCACGTCTCCCAATACGCTAGACTGGGCGCGTTAACCAACTACGCCACAGAACGGGTAACGATTCAAAAGCAATAACTATTCAGGGAACACTATGATTGTAATGATAGTAAAAAATATGTAAACATTATCAAAAAGTAAGAAATCTGTATCAAAATAGGACGCTCCATCATTGTATAAGAACATGAAATAAAATGCTTTCAGAAAAAAATATTCTTTATTTTATCAACTCGAAAAACATCCGAAAACAACCAAAAGTTGTGAATTTTGGCGAACCGATGATGCAAATAGGCATTTTTGGTTAAGGTACCGTGGGGTAAGTGGATACAGAAAAATCAATAGTTAACTTCATTGTTATGTACAGCTAACGTGAATAGTTTAACTCAAACTTTTTTCTGTGGATAACAAATAAGGGACTATTGTACTTCAAATCGTCATTTATTTCGATTTTTCTGATTGTTATGTATTGAGAATGAGAGACTTAAAAATTTGCGCCAAATGATCCACTAGCCGCACCATGGTGGGGTAAGTGGATCACCATTAAAAAAAATCTGTTCTCGAAACAAATGTAGTATGATTATGTTTATTAAGAATGATATTACCCTCGCACTTGTTATTAGTGCTAGTAATGTACATGTTATTACTTTAAAATTAAAAAGTATCTTTATTTAATCAAAATATAATAAAAAGTATGTATATATTAGTTCATACTAATTAGAACAAAAAAAAAAACATTGTAACTAGAAAAATTTGAAGAAAATTCATCCATTTATACGCATAAGTTATACAGAAGTATTGTAGGATTATTCCTAACGATATTTTCGAAAAGCACTCTTGGTTTAAAAATATTAGTTACATTTACTTTTGAATAACAAACTGAAATCCTTCTGTTTTATTTATGAATATTTGTGTATCATCTGTCTAGAACAATTTATATGGTCAAATCATGTACGAGACTATGCTTTCGATTGGAAAATTAGTTTATTTTGCTCTTTTACAACTCAGCTTAGATAAACCATGAAAAGTTTCGTGTGAATTTTGAAATTATTATTCTTTTTATATTTCTTTTTATACCAGAAAGGTTAAAAAAAACTTTTAGGTGGATTAATTCAAATTTTCTATGATCAATTTAACAAATTCAAGCTGGGAATGAAACAATATAAAAGAAAACAACATTTGCGGGTATTAAAGCTTATTAAAATTCTCCTAAGCAGTCTGCCAATAAATGATAATTATTCTTGATCCACTTACCCCACCCCACTAAAAAGTAGGGGTAAGTGTACCATGTGCAATATATTTGTATCTATTCATAAAAATGACATATTTTTCATTGTGATTCATTCAATTGGAACTGAAATGCTCACCATGTGTCGAAAAAAATAATAGAATTTGATTTTAGACAGAGACACAATGGATTTTTGATTGATGGAAAACAATTTTCAAATTAATTAATTTTTGAAGCTAACAAGTTTGCTTGTGTTAGTGTACGTGTAGTACCAGTTTTGCAATAGTATCAGTGAGGACGTAAGAATATAACCTAAAACGAAGCGATGGTGCGGAAACATTCAACATATCCAAGTATTTAGGCTTAATATTGACAAATGATCCACTTACCCCACTGATACACTTCCCCCACTGTACCTTATAAAGGTTGGTTGGTTGGTTTGACTTTATTAACGAGATTTTTAGCCCTGGGCTAGTTCATCTCGGGACCAACGGCTTTACTTCCCTTCCGAAGGAAGTCGTCACTATAACTTTTTACGTCATAAGTGACTATGTCGGGGATGGGATTCGATCCCAGGTCCTCGGCGTGAGAGGCGAGTGTTCTAACCACTACACCAGGTCCGTCCCCAGGTTATAAAGAAAGCATATGCCAAATTTCAGCCAAATCAAAAAATACAAAAGTAAACCGACATTCGAATTCAAATGGAACCGCTCCTGTGGAAGTGCTCATAAGAACATTAAGCTGAGAAGCAGGCTCTGCCCCAGTGGGGACGTAACGCTAGAAAGAAGAAGCAAGTGATTCATCCTTCCATGTCATATACCGTTCTCCAGCAAGATCAAATATGGGTACAGGTCATTTTCAAATGTTCAGCCGACAATGTCTATATCATCAGCGAAGCAAACAAATTGATTGGCTCTGTTATAAATCGTTCACTAGTCCATGAAGTCTATCACCATGTCGTAGTTCCAGCGAGATTCATTCAGAGTATGCCTGAAATGTACATAGTTTTGCACACCACCCTTACATCTTTATCAACCTTGTAAGAATCCTCGTCCATTATTCTCCGTAACTCATCACAGTCGATATTATCGTATGCTGACTTGAAATAGATGATTTACCGTACGGTAAAGATCTGATCCGTTTTCGATAAAGCCGTCAACAAAGAAGAGTTCTTGAGAAGCTATCAAGTCGGAGCTTCTCAAGAATTCGTTTACTACAGGCAACAAACAACGGAAGATGATCTATGCTAACGCTTTCTAATGGCGAATTCTTATCAGCTGTCTTATAGTTCTTGAGTTGTTGAATAGCAAACATAACTTCTCTGAAACTGGGAGCTGATTGGTTTCACATCCTATCACTTCTGTGGTATTTTTATTAAAACTATTTGTACTGGCTGTAAGACAGTTATTTTTTTATGGCTATGATAAAATATTCATATAATATACCTTGTTGTCATACAAGCTGCTTTTAAACTAACTGACATCCACTTCTCTTCTGTTAACTTATCTTATTTATACCTCTTAAATCAGTATTTGGGCTCCTAAGAGGTGGTAACATCATTAGCATCGCAATTTTTTACTCAGCAGATCAACAAAATTTCACTAACATTGCGATATTGAAGCTTACTTCATTTAGAATTGGAACAAATTTTTGCTCATATTTTGGCGCTCCTTGTGGAAGCTCTTGGCGCCAACGTGTCGGGAATTTTGTCAGCTTCACGTATGTATTTTTGACGTTCCGCAAATCGACTGTAATTTGTAAAAAATCGACATGGAAGCCGAAAGAAGGGAAAAAATTGTGCACAGTTATTTGGAAAATATATTGTGGTCTGCATCTAGGCTAGCTAAACAGCTGAAGTTGCCCAGAAATACCGTAAGGCGCGTAATCAAACGGTATGAGGAAACATTGACGACGATTCGGAAGTCTCAAGCCAATCGTCGGAGTGGAACTGTCGACCGGAAACTGCGTGGTAAGATTTTGAAGACGATTAAGAGGTATCCCAATCTGTCGGACCGTGATTTGGCCAGAAAATTCGGTGCTGCCCATAGTACCGTGAGGAGAACTCGACTCTGCGAAGGAATCATGTCATATCGAGCTAATCAACAATTAAATCGGACCATAAAACAGAATAGTGTGGCCAAAATCCGTGCTCGGAAGCTAGACGACCAGGTGCTACCCAAGTTCGACGGGTGTCTTCTGATAGACGATGAAACCTATGTCAAGGCTGACTTCGGGCAAATCCCAGGTCAAAAATTTTACTTGGCAACGGCTCGGGGGGATGTTCCCGCCAAATTTAAATTTGTTTTTGCCGACAAATTTGCACGAAAATTTATGATTCGGCAGGGCCGCAGGGCATTTGCAGCTGTGCCAAAAAAAAAACGTAAATTTCGTTACAAACAAGACAATGACGTCGGAACTATACCAAAAAGAGTGTCTCCAAAAACGAATTTTGCCGTTCATTCGATCCCACGACCAACCCGTAATGTTTTGGCCAGATTTGGCAAGCTGCCAAGCAAAGTTGTTAAAGAATGGTATGCAAAGAATGGGGTCCAGTTTGTTCCGAAGAACCTTAACCCACCCAACTGCCCCAGTTCCGCCCTATTGAGAAATACTGGGCAATCATGAAGGGAAGACTCAAGGCAAAGAGAAAGGTTGTCAAATACATCAATCAGATGAAGACCTGGTGGAATAAAATAGCTAAAACGATGGACGAAGAAGGTGTGCGCCGCCTAATGAGCCGTGTTACAGGAAAAATTCCTTCGAAACCGTGACGAATAATTTTATCCGTATTTTTTCTTAAAAGTATGAAGAAAACGCTACAATTGTATAAAAAAAGATCTTGAATTCAATAATAAATAACTGAAATACAGGCAATTGTTTTTGTTCCAATTCTATCTGAAGCAAGCTTTACTAAACAAAACTTATTCCTAATGGGAAAATGTGAAATTAATATCCGTTTTCATTGATTTTTGCGTATATTTTTCGCCCAAACTGTTAAACTTTGTTGAATGGTGCTTGGTTATCATAAAAACCAAAAAAATCTTAATCATCTTCAATCAGCATTTATTAAGCAATGAACATACATACACAAATGCCGAATCATATCATTGTTACTCAAAACTATGTATGACCAAATTCTACTTAGGAAGGGGGCCTGTGGTGCCCAAAACATGGTTAGGAAAAAAATCACGGGAATACCCTAGATTATAAGCAAATAAGTAAAACAGAATCAAACCAGTTTTTACGGTATTCTAATGAAAAATCATCACGCCAATCTATATTGAAACGACCTATTGTCCTGCTCTGAATTATGCAGTATCGTAATAGTCCTTACGTAGCTGAAATCAGTTGCATAACCCTTTCGGGACGGACCATATTTGAGTGATTATTTCAAAATTTACCTTATAAACTCATCATCTCGTAGAACAAAACTTTCTTCATTTTGGCTATTCTATCAATGTATGAACTTTTTAGGGTCAAATTCAGACCAGCACAATTGTGCTGGTCCGTACCCAAGGCGGTCGATGTTCGAAAAAAAATGTTTTTATTTATTTTTAAAAATTGTTCTAGTCATGCCTTTTTAAAAAATGTTGGACCCGTATTTTTTATTTCGTCATTAGGGTGCTCTTTCGTGGAATAGGGTGACCCAAAAATTCAGAAATAATTTGTTTTATTTTTATGTACTTTAATTACATATGTTTAATACATATGATTTTTTTTTTGATAAATGGATTGAAAACAATGCACGAGATATAAAAATACTTCATATTCTCTCTAAGATTCAAAGCATTAGGTGACGATGACGTTTATCGCTATAATTCAAGAACTAGTCTACGTCATAGAAAAATGGGTAAACATACATGTGTTAAAACTAATTGTCTCAACCAAACCATCTAGGTTTTGCTATGTTTGTTTATATCCTCAAAAAATAAACACGATTTTTTTCTCACAAATAATTTATGGAATAAAAATCATTTGGCATGTGTATATCGTGTGACAGGTACGGTTGGGTGACAAAACGTCGAAAGACAAAACGTCGAATGTCAAAACGTCGAAAGGACAAAACTTCGAAAGGCCAAAACGTCGAAAGGACAAAACGTCGAAAGACAAAATCTCGAGAGCCAAAATGTCGAAATCCAAAACGTCGAAGGGACGAAACGTCGAAAAGAAAACAAACAGTGAATGTCTGAAAAAAAAAATTCAACCTATTTGATGTTTAAGGAACAATTAGAAAACCTATACAAATTGTCAAATCTAAATACTAATCAATCACCATCATTCTTGTTTACGACGGATCCAGCATTCGAACGCAAACAAAAATAGGGGTGAATGTTTTAAGTACTGAAGGCAGTGAAAAATATATTATTTCCAATGTTATTACCGTCATACAATAATACTAAACTGGTCTGGGAAAGGTTAGTAAGAGGTCATGTACAAAATATGTCACACTACGTGGTCAGACATAGCCCTACAAAATTTTTGGAAGTCGCATCCAAAATGCGGAACAAGGTGGAGAAGGAAATTAAAAAGTTGGGTCCTTTTTAAGCATGACATGATTTGTGCGTGCCAGTCCTAAGAAAATCAAATTGAAAATAGCCACAACTTGTCGGAATTGTTTGAGATTTGTTTTAATCATTAGGTCATTAAAAAAATATTTGAGTCTTTCATCAAAAGTGCTAAATGTAGTCAAATGTTAGAAGGAGGATGCGAGGGACGCGTTAAAAGAAAAAAACAATCAACTCTAGTTGTAATTATAGTATGTATAGTTTTTTAATCGGTTCTCATTTATTTATCAATTGATGTTCGTATTACCATATAAATTCTCTGCACAAAAAATAAATAAATCAATGGATAAAAATAAATTCAACAGTACAAACTGAAAAGCTTGCTGAATATCGTGATATACTTATATGTGATCCTTAATATTTGAATATCCTGTAAAGAAAATCATTGAATAGATTCAATGTAGGTACTTATTCGACAAAAGAAAGAGTAAATCTTTAGAGAATAAATAATCAACCAATGGGGTAACGACTGTTTCCATCGTTCTGAAAAGATAGCAATACGATCATACTCTACGCTCAGGAAAGTCGAGAAAATTTTCATTTACGAAAAGATCCTCGACCGGCTGGACTCTAACCTACGACCCTCAGCATGGTCTTGCTGAGTTTACTGTTATGGTTATCTAGCCCCAAATATCAAATTTACTTAATTTTATTTTTTACATCGAGTATTTTGCTTAAAATTGAATTTACGTCATTGCAATATTAGTTTTGAGTTCTTTGTAGGACTGAAAGAACTAAGACGGATAGCTAACATATAACAGGGAATTCAAAAACCCTTTTAAATACGCCTTGTCAAAATCAGTTCATTAACCATATTTAAGAATTAATTTGCTTTTTGAAATTGTTACATATATTCTAGCTACAGTCAGTGACATAAGTTAGTAACCAAATGCTGTTTTTCCATACAAAATGCCCTAGTTTGGGGTGCTGTATCTCAGCTTCTGGTAGTCCGAATTGGCTGAAATTTGGATGACGAACTACAAATAACTTGAAGTTTTGCCTGTGAGGGAATTATTACATTGCAGTCATTTTACATAGAGTTTCAGAGGGTTGTTCAAAGACAAAAGTAAGTACCAAGAGACTTTTCAATTTAATTCGAAAACGGTAAGTCGTGGAAAGTTTGTGTGTTCTGCAAATTTGTGTGACTTCTAAAATTGAGCAACTTTGTGTTTCCCTTTCGATTCGGTTGCATGGGCACTTTTAGCTGTCAACCATACCATGGAAAGTTTCCTGGAAAGCATTATGTACGATTAAGACC